>NC_057807.1:667760973-668065497 GCF_018294505.1 Triticum aestivum | reverse complement strand
GTTAGATTAGATGTGTATTAATTTTGATATGTAGTTCATAGATTTTTTTGTTAGATTAGATTTTTTTTTGTTAGATTAGATGTGTAGTAATTAATTTTGTTCATAGAATTTTAATGATTTTTTGTTCATAGTATTTAGAAAAAGGAAAAAAATAAGAAGTAGTTTATATATAGTTGAACTAGCTAGTTGATTTAATAAACTAATTTATTTTACTATATATAGAAGTAGTTTGTTTTTAGTAAGTTCTACTTATTTATTTATAGTAAGTGCTTAGTAGTTGAACTAGATAGTTGATTTAATTAATAAAACTACTTTTATTTAACTATATATAGAAGTAGTTGCCGCGTTGACGTCGGTGATGCCTATCCCTCATCCTCGTCGTCGTCGACTTGGCGGTGGAGGCCTGGTTGATCAGGGCCATGTTCGGGACTGGGCTCCACTGGGCTGATATTGGGAGGTGCTACCTTCCGGGGGACGTAGGTTGGTGAGGAGGCAGCCCGTTGTTGACCCGATCCTTGTTTGGTGGCGGTCGCGTGGGCCAGTGACGGTGGTGAGGCATCCGGATGGTGGTACATCACCGTGGCAGCGAGGAGGATGAGCACGTCCGTCGCTACATGGTTGCATTGGAGGGCAGGTTCGACAATACCTAGCAGGTTCTTCAGGGATCTCACTGGAGCTATGATCCTGTGATGGTTCCTTATATTTGGGTGTCCACCGCCCGCGTCGATACCCGTCGGGCGCTACGGTTCTAGTTGTATTAGTGATAATATTCGACGATGTATGGACACCAAGAGATGATGTACTTTTGCTTATAATTATTGAATGCATGCTAATTTGAATACTATACTTTATTTTATGATTTGGTTTTGCTTATTTTATGATTTGGTTTTGCTTATTGAATGCTCATATTGGATAAGTTCTCCTTCATTCCCATGTGCTAGACAATTTGATATAATAATGCATTCGGGAATGAAAGGAGGAGCTACGTATATTGATCATCGATAGTCAACCCGTGATTAATAGTAATGATCTAGTTTAATATTTGAATTATGAACATAGGCCGGAAATGTCGTACTCATCGGACGAAGAAAACCGCCCAGGGGAGTGCGACTGGTACCACGACGACCGAGGTATCTGCGACAGGTTCATTGTGCTGGACGAAGATCGTCGCTTCAGCATTAAGCTTGAGGAGACCTTCGATGTTCATACGGTACGCAACCGACGATAATAGTTTTTTTCGTAATTACTCATGACTTCAACTATTTTAATCATGACAATATTTTTCATCTTTTCCAATTCGACTAGCTTATCCCATGCTTTGCAAGACGCTATGTCTTGGAGAGGATGGGTTTTGAAGACCATGAAAGTTTTGAAACCAAAAAAATTATCCTAAGTACCCATCATGGTGTGGATTTTCAAGTAAAGTTGTACAATGCTCAGAGTGTAACCCATTTTGGTTGCAAAAATTGGGAAGCACTTTGCAAGATGTATGGTTTAGATGAGGGTATGCTTGTTACCATGGATCTTGGTGATCCTACAATCGAGCAAGAGAGACCTACGATTTTTGTCCTTGTGGATACACCTCCAATTCTTCCCCCATGTGAGCTTAACATAGTTATTAAGTAATTTATATTGTTTATTTCAAAATAGTTGACAACTTATTCTCCATTGACAGCTTATTTTCATTCTTCAAAGAATGTGCGGAAGATGGTAGACAGAACCTACTACACCGAAGGCTCCAAACTAACTTATTAGGAGAAAAATCATCTGGTCGCATTTTGTACTGATCTTGAGACTTACAATGTCTACAATCGAACTCCTCAACATTATGGTCAATACGTGCTACTAGTGCACGTGTTGAACTACGGTAACTACCATGGAGATACCCTGGTAAGATTTTTTACTATTACAACATCCGTGCATCTTTTTGCACACTTCTAAAACTAGTACATCATATCATTGCTAACTACGAAGTTATTACTATGTTTTTCAACAGATAATCCCGAATGATTGTGTGCCTCATCTGATGTATACACATGGTAGCCTTCATGTTTTGAACATACAACCAGGTCTTCCTACGAATCTGAACTGTCCATACCGGGTTTCTAAAAGAAGTGGAGACATGACAATCAAAGAATAGAATAATGTATGGATAGTCGTAAGGAGCTTCCTGGAAGCAACATTCAACGAAGGTCAAAAATTGGAGACAGGATGATCGCCATTCTTCATAATGGAGAGTCAGGGTCTATATTTTTTATGCTATTTTACCTTAAGGGTGTTTAGGTCCTACCTGATACTGATGATCATGTGTTAAGAACAATTATGTAGGGTTGGGTTCGATGACTATGAGGATGATGATCGTATGACTTATTATTAATAACGAGTAGAAGCTGTATGATGATGCATGATTAGTAGGACGAGTACTTGTTATTATATATGCCGATGTATGCGAGCATGCATGAGTTATTATATCAGCGGGTAAAATGAACATATATAGCCGCAGCGTTGGTAAAACAAGGACGAAGATATAAGAGAGGACACTTCTCTCTATTAGCTAGCTAATATAACAACCTAAAAATAATCCCCAAAACCCCTAAAGCAGCCACTTTCCAAAAAAAACATGGACTTTTGGTCCCGGTTGGTGCCACCAACCGGGACCAAAGGCCCCCTGACTGGGCTGGGCGCATAGAGCCACGTGGAGGCACATTAGTCCCGGTTCTTGTTTGAACCGGGACTAATGGGTGGAGGTATTAGTAACGACCCATTAGTCCCGATTCATCTAAAGGCCCTCACGAACCGGGACTGTTAGGTGTTTTTCTACTAGTGCGCCCTCTCAGCCCCCCGTCCTATCCGGATGGGGCGGCCTCCTCTGCTTCTTCTTCCCCTTCTGGGGAGGAGTGTGCCTCGTCGTCTTCGAACGAGGCCTCCGGTACGGCCTTACGCCATAGACCCTTCCTGGTCCCGGGGCCTTCTTCTCGGGCTTTTTCTCCGATGCCTTGTAGGGCGCCGGAACCAGCATCTCCGTTAGGAGAGCATTGGCTGGACCTTCGGGCAGTGGAGCCGAACAGTTGATCCGCTCCGCTATCTCCATGTAATCCTTAACAAATATGCACCATTACTTGAGGCTCCCTCGTGAATATTGGGAAAAACTAAATCCGGTGGTAGCCTGAAAACTCATCGGACTGGGAGGTCGCGCGGCGTGGCTCATACGGTCCTCGCATGTGGGAGGAGGTACTTCGGAGGCCTTGAACAACACCTTCCATGCGTCTTGGTGCTTCATGCCATAGAGCCTCTGAAGCGTCTGGTGTTTGGCCCGAACGAACTCCCACAGATTGAATGCCCCTCTTTGGCACGGCAGAATCCTGTGAACGAGCATGACCTGGATCACGTTGACAAGTTTGATGTTCTTGTCTTTCATGCTCTTGATGCAGTTGTGGAGCCCGGTCGGCTTTGTAGACTCGCCCCAGGACAGGTCCTTCTTTTCCCAGGAGGTGAGCCGCATGGGGGTTCTGGATCGAAACTCGGGGGCCGCCGCGCAGTTGGCGCCGTGTGGCTCGGTGATGTAGAACAACCCCGATTGCCACCCCTTCACAGTTTCCGCAAAGGATCCGTCAAGCCAGGTGACGTTAGGCATCTTTCCCACCATGGCTCCTCCGCACTCCGCTTGCTGGCCGCTCACGATCTTCGGCTTCACGCAGAAGATTTGTAGCCATAAGCCGAAATGAGGCTTGATACGGAGGGAGGCCTCGCATACGATGATGAACACTGAGATGTTGAGGACGAAGTTCGGGGCTAGATCATGGAAATCTAGCCCGTAGTAGAACATGAGCCCGCGGACGAAGGGGTGAAGTGGAAACCCCAGTCCACGGACGAAGTGGGCGAGAAATACGACCCTCTCATGGGGTCCCGGAGTTAGAATGACCTGCCCATCGTCCGGTAGCCAGTGCGCTATGTCTGCGGCCAAGTATCCGGCCGCCCGAAGATTCGCGATATCCTTCTCCTTCACGGTGGAAGCTACCCACTTTCCTCCTGCTCCGAACATGTTTAGCTGTGCGAAGAAGACTTGGACTAGGGCGCTGGAGCTCGGGGAGGTAAGGATGAGCAAAGGAGGAGGAGGGCGTGGGTGAAAATGAGGGTCCTTTATCCCTTTATAGAGGCGACGAAAGTGGTGCACCTCCCCACTTGCCCGTTGAGAATCACTTACTTCCCAAGTGCCACGATTGATGGCACGGTGGGATTACCCATACCCGTATTGATGAGAATCCCGCGATAAGGGGACATGATCTCTGCTTTGACAAGACGTGTCAAGGAAACCGCCTCGCAATACCCGTTGTGGCTGGTTGTGGGAAAACGGTTCAAATAATGACCTGACCGTAATGACATATCATGTCGTCTAAAAAGTTGTCAGCTGAAGTATCATTCTCTCTACGGTGGTATGTAAAGATCATTTTTGCAGACCCGGACATGGTCCACGTGTTCGATAATTATTTTGGAGTATTTGGAGAAGGAACCCGCCTTGCAATGCCGAAGACAAGACTGCGCACCGGACTCATCGTCATTGAAGCCTGGTTCAGGGGCTACTGAGGGAGTCCTGGATTAGGGGGTATCCGGACAGCCGGACTATATACATCGTCCGGACTATTGGACCATGAAGATACAAGACTCAAGACTCTGGCTCGTGTCCGGATGGGACTCTCCTTTGCGTGGAAGACAAGCTTGGCGATCCGGATATTATATTTCCTTCCTTGTAACCGACTCCATGTAAACCCTAGCCCTCTCCGGTGTCTATAAAAACCGGAGAGGATGGTCCTTAGAAGGCCGATCACAATTACAATCATACCATCATAGGCTAGCTTCTAGGGTTTAGCCTCTACGATCTAGTGGTAGATCTACTCTTGTACTACTCATATCTTAAATATTAATCAAACAGGAAGTAGGGTTTTACCTCCATCGAGAGGGCCCGAACCTGGGCTTCCTGTTACCACCAGCCTAAGGCGCACAGATCGGGACCCCCTACCCGAGATCCGCCGGTTTTGACACCAACAGTCATCTGTGACACTTTTCTCCGTATTTCGCCCCACTTTGGCTGAAGATCTTCAACGTGAAGCCCAAGGTGGTGAATGGCGAGCACGCCGAATGTGGCGGTGCCATGGTGAGCAAGATGCCCAAGATCGTATGGCCGACTGACGCCTTCAATTATTCCATCAAGGAGTGGCAGCAGCAGTGGTTCTATATCTCCGATCCGCGTGGTAAAAAGTGGGTTGTTGCCCCCGAATTCAGATCCGGAGCCCCATTGCGGCTCACGTCCTAGCCCGAGAAGGGCCTGAACTGGTCCTCATCCGACGAGTGGTCGATGCTCCAAATGCGCGTCCAGAGCATGTTCGACAAGGATGTCAAACTCGTCAACGTAGTCCAGGTGATGCGCGTCCAGAGCCTGCACTTTGTGGGAATATGACATGGACGAACACCAGACGCTACGGGGGCTCTATTGCTCTTCCCACAAGGACATCTGGAAGGTGCTCTTCAAGTCCGGCAAACCGTGGCCGGGCTCCGCCGAGGATCGCGGGTATCAACTATCCTGCTTTGTGAGTCTGGTAAGTCATCGCTGTGCTATGTCCATCCATGTTTTAGCTGACGTGTCCTGAGAGAGACGACTTTATCATGTTTTCTATAATAATCCCAGGAATGGACGAGAAAAGTGGAGGGGATACACTGGCCGGCCCCACTACCAGAGGAACCGGCCAGACCTCTTCTGACAAAGATGGTGGTCCCAACGCCTTACAAGGTGCCGAAGAAAGAGGCCTCCGAGAAGGTCAAGAATACCCGGAGTGGCCTCCGTCGTCGTGATGCTTTGGACACAAAATCCGAAGACTCCCACGACCATCTCCCCTCCGAAGATGAAGAGGAGGAGGAAGAAGACGAGTCCCCCATAGGGGGAGGGAAGGAAAGGACGGCTTCCTCATCCCTGGAGGCTGAATCGCCGAAAAGGGGGAATGGTCCCCTCCCCAAGGCATCCACCATGGCTGTTGATAGCAGCCCGGAGTGGGATCCCAGGGCCCAGCCCATGGTAAAGTCGTAAGTATACAAGACCCGCACACACCAACATGCCCGAGGTCGTTAGGATGTAGTATTTTTAACTGTTGCCTCATTTTGTACAGCCCGACAAGGTCCCACGCCGGACAATCCTCATCGGAGGATTCGCTAAGCTTCGATGCACTAGCGAGCAAGACGCCACCAGAGGGCCATTCCTTGGAACTTAGGTGCCACACTGAGGTGTTGTCTCAGCGGGGCCCGGACCAGGGGGAGCATATCCCTGGGGCCAGACACACGGGAGCAGCGGTTCCCATGTTTGTCGACGGCGGGGGCGATGTTGGATTCGACCCGCGGCCGGACACGGTCCTGGAGACCTTTGGGGCTCCAGGATCGGGCGAGAAGCTACCTTTGACGGGGGGAGGCCCGCCCGCTCCGCCAGCAACCTCTGTCCAAGCAGAGCTGCCCGGCGGCCTGTCGACGGTGCTAAAGAGTGCGTCCATCGTCGATGAGCATCACACTCTAATGGATGCGGTGATTGAAAATATTCAGTCCGTTGAGAGAGGACTGAATGAGTCCCGCCTTAGCCTTATAAAGGGCTTTGAGGTATGTTTTTTTAGAAACCTTTTGGAGATTGTCATAGTATGATTAGTAGCCCCTGATGCACTATCCGGCGAAAGGGAGAGAAAGCCGGATAGGGGATCAAATCATCCGCTTTGCAGGAGACTTAGTTAATGACGTGTAACCCTTTGTTTCAACACAGGCGTCCGCAGAGACGACCACCGCTCATAGTGCGGAGGTGTCCAAACTAAAGCAGCGTCTGGAATGAGCCGAAGAGGAACTTGGCCGTGTGAATAAGCAGTTGGAGGACAAGCAAGGTATGTAGAAACCTCGTGCTAAGTTTAGCACAAATTAGAAGTTGTGCCTGACGAAAACATTTGTATTGTATGCACTAGGAGCGAGTGCCGAAATTGAGGCACTCAGGAAGGCTGTGGCTGAAGCCGACAATTATGCCGCCGCCGAGCAGGTTCTTCGTGAGAAGCAAGAGGCCAGGGTCATTGAAGCTGAGCGAGAGCTCCAGGAGGCCGTGAATAAAAGCGAGGCCTTGGAGCAGAGCATGGTAGGGAAAGAATCCGGACTCGCCCTTGCTCTCCAAGCCGTAGAGGATGCTCGTGAAGGAGCCCGAGGTGCTCTGAAGGACATTCAAGAGGCCCAGAAGGTTGCGTCTGGTAAGGCATTCTGTACTTAAGGGCATTTTTGCACAGTAATGGGAGGAACGCAAGCGACAAGCTGAATTCTTGTTTCTCTAGGGGTGTTTGTGCATCTGCCACGCAGCATATCAGATGCTGCCCATTTCTACCGGACCGAGGAGAAGAAGTTGCGGAGAAGCATTTATGGTCGTAGTATGTGGCGCCGAATTATCCGGTGCCCTTTATCGAGCAGCTGAAGCAGCTGGTCGAACTGCACCAGGTGGCCGAACTGGCCATGAAGGACTTGGTTGTCCGGCTGTGGCCCGCGGAGCCAATTCCAAGCAGTTACTTCAGACTTGTGAAGCGGATTGTTGGAGCTTGCCCTCGGCTTGATGTCATTAACAGATCGGTCTGCATAGAGGGTGCACGCATGGCATTTGCCCGTGCGAAGGTGCACTGGGGGAAGCTTGATGCCGAGAAGCTGATGACTGAGGGGCCACCGGAGGGTAAGGAGCATGACAAGCCCAAGTTGTACTATGAGGTTGTCCTGAAAGGAGGCCGCCTTGTGGCAGATCAGTGTACGAAATACACTATATTTCCCTGGAGGCAGTTGTGCCATTCTTTGTAATGCGGGATAATGACATTTTCATTATTTATTGCCTGTTTATGTGAACATTTTGTTCTTCCTGTGTGGCTGTTTAGTGTACATAAATCCTGAGAGTTGACCAGTCGTCGGCTTCTGCCCCCTCGTGAAAAGTACGGGGGTGTTCGGGATATCCTTGAACACTCTTTATCCCATTGTTGGGTCCTGTTAAGAAGGTGTTACTCACCGCGAACCAAGCAATCAGACTATAGGGCTTTCACTACTAGGAAAAGGCCTACTAATGGTGCACCAGTTTTGCCTACTAATGGCGCACTACCGGTGCGCCATTAGTAGCACGCCATTAGAATTTTTTCCTAATGGCGCACCACAGGTGCGCCATTAGTATCTGGTATACTAATGGCGCACCTGGCAGTGCGCCATAAGTATGGAACTCCATGCGCCATTAGTATGCCTCCCGGGGGGCATATGTAACCATGTGCTTTGTCACACTAATGGCGCACCCTGCCTTGATGCGCCATTAGTATCCTTTGGCATACTAATGGCGCACTCTGCCTTGATGCGCCATTAGTATGAATATTTGGTTTATTTTTGCTTTCGTGATTTTTGCACAGGTTACAAAATATATTAATGGATAGAATATAGACAGCAGCACACAGCAACATCAGATTCATCGAATACAATAGAAGATTAGTCTCCGAATACAATTCATCATATTAGTCTCCGAATTCAAAAGACCAAACAAAGATAAAACATTACAAGTATCGAGACCGCGAGTATCGAGTTTGTCTTCACATTACAAGTCGATATCGATCATCTAAACTACCATCACATAAAAGAGAGTTGTGGTCATCACGATGAGCATCATCGTGATCAAACTGGTCTTCATACGGTTCCTCCAACGCTCCCTCCTCTCTCCCGCTAGATAGCGGGCATATCTAGATTCGGCCTCCGCCCTAGTGGTGTACCCTTTGTAACTGTTACCGCTGAAACGGTGAACCTGTCTCCGACACTCCTCCCAGTCGTCGTAGACTCCGGGAACCTTACCCTTGTACACGACATACGACGGCATATCTATGCACAAGCCAAACAACAGACAATACATAAGCAATATGTAAGTATGCAACAAAAGGATCGGAAGAGAAAAGCAAGACATTAATAGCACGATTCATGGTCCTACTAATAAATTGCATCGATTACATCTAAGTTGAACAACTGTCCAAACCAAAGAGACATACAAATTCATTAAAGTTTAATTACAACATGAGCCAATCAATGTTTCAGAACTACACATCACTACTTTCGACTCGACTCATCGGACAGGAGCGTGGATGAAGCCGCCGTCTGTCGTGATGGTCATGAAATCGCGGTCGTTGTCACCCTGCATTTGTAACGTTCCATCTATATCATTGTTGGATGGTTGATATCTGAGGTAGAACTGCCCCGACGTATGAAGGACATCTTGATGGATGATGTCTGCAAAGTCTGACTGGATGCGAAAGAAGTCTTGTCTGAGGTCCACGTCCTGGATAGCCGACAAGTTCGCGGCCCAATCTTTGAGATTATCTGGTAGCATAAGTTGATGATGGTCCCTTACGATCGCCCGCATGTGATGGAGGGCGTAGTAGGCAACCTTCTGACCGCCAGGCGGCTGCTTAACGCAGCAGAACTTCGTATTGTGTGAGAACATGTGCTTGCCGTACTTACGAACAGTCCTGGTGAAGGTGCCTCTAGATATGGCGTAGCCGGGGAGAACATCATGAAGAACTTTCTTGACATTTGTGTAGTCTATCTTGGAGTTACGGTTCAGGTTGAAATACGTGGCCATGGAATATTTCGGGCTTAAGAGGATGAGTGTGCAATGTGTGTCACTGCACAGAACATGGAGTGTTAGAAAAAAAAGAACGATCGAAATCTAAGAAATCATATGTTATGGGGCGGTTAAGGGAAGACTTACTCAGGAAAGTAAGCCACAAGGAAGTTAGCCTTATCTGGGTTTGCCAGAATGACGCCTTCAAGGTGTGAACTCGCAACTTGGCGGTCCCCAGCGCTGCTCAAGTGCTTGGCACGCATGTAGAAGGGGTCGACTATCACGATGTTCGGGGTCTTGTCTCTAATGATCCACATCTCCATACTCAGCGAAAACAGCCGAACGAAGGTGTAGTGCACCGGATGAAGGTTAAACATAGCAAAGATGTCATCAAACCGCAGGACGATCGTACCCCCGATGTCGCCATCCACAAAGCCCTTTCCCTCTGGCACCTTGGCCACGAAAACCGGGTATGTCACATCCTTCTCTCTGAGACGCCGCTTCTCCAAAGAAAGAACACTGTCATGCAGACTCCACATAGCACCGGTTGTAGCATCGCCCTACCCGCCACATGCACCCTCCTCGAGATATCCTTAGGTGAAGCTGGCCCGTCCTGAGCACGGATCGAACTCGGTGCCGGCTGGCTCACACCGGCGCCCTTGTTAGTCTTTCGTTTCTGTCCCTTCTTCTTGATCTCCTGTAATGGGACCGAGTTCTGCTCACAGACCGCCTTCTTGAGTGTGTTGGGGCTGATAATATTTCGCACCTCAGCTATCTGAGGCTCGGTGAAGGCGGGAGCTGGAGGCGTCTCCTGAGAACTGAACGCCAGACAACGCCTATTGCAATTGGATTTCTCCGCCATACCAGCTAGATTGCGGTCGTCTTGGTTGGGTTCTTGAGAAGAGGCCCGCAGAACTCGTCAGCGTACCCATGTTCGGCAAAGTACTTATCGACTTTGGTAAATGTACCGTCATCGATGTCGTCGTCATCCGGATCCTGTGCCATAGGGCTGTCCGGATCCTGTGCCATAGGGATGTCCGACATAGGGATGTCCGGCAGGTCTGGTAGCGTTGCGGCGTTCTTGCCATGGCTTGGCACCGGCACGACTGGCGGTCTTGTCTGTGGGGTGGTGTCCCCCGCCCCCAAACGAATCTGGCTCTTCGGCCAAAGCAGCGGCCAGTTTACGCAGGCACTGAGTGTCCTCTCATCTTCTTCATCGGCCCCAGCCGGTCGAACCGGAGGTAACAGCTCGTCGCAGCCTGGCAGCACCCGAACCACTTCAACCCTATACGCTGTGGGTGTCATTGGATTACCGTGGAACATGCGGTTGCCCGGTTGAACGATTCTTCCCTTGGTGACATCAACCAACTCGGCGCCCACGAAGTGCAGAAGAGTGCAAGGAGATGAAGTCATCGGCCGAGAGGCTTAGTTACCATGATGCCGTCGAGCTCGGCTAATGTCGAGGCACCGCCAACGGCGGCCGTGCAACTGACGGAGGGGGCGCTTGCTAGCGAGGTGCCGGTCGGCGTACACCCGGGTGCATTAAGCTCCAATACCCATGCCGACGCCGGAGACACGAATACCGCCTCCGCCGGAGACACCAATAGCGCCGCCGCCGGAGACACCAATGGCGCCGCCTGCGCGCTGTGCGAGTTGCTGGCCGTGAAGCTGGGAATCGGGGGAGGCCCCTGTTGGCCGCCCGCAATCCACGTCATCAGCCCATGAATCAACGTAGGCACCATGGGGTTGAGGTTCGTTCCCAGTTGTTGATCCACTTGCTCTTGGACAAGCTCCGGAATCCGCACCACTTGTGCCTTGAGTGCTTCAACCTCGCGCGTCTTGGCTTTCCGAGCTGGCCTTTTTCTCCTTCCGCACCCCAGCGGTATAGTATGACCCCCATTTTGTGGACAAGCCTTTGCCGGCCACACGACCAGCTGACGTCGGCTTAGTGAGCTTATCCTTGCTTTTCATTATGTTCAACGCCCTATTTAAAGGGGTGTCGAAAGGGGAGCTCTGAGACGACCCCGTGCTACTGCTTTCAGTTTCCTGCAAAAGGAACGTGAACCATTTAGAAATATTGGGAATTAATTAGAGTGCAACCATATGGAGCTAATTACGCGGGGGTGTATTCCTTACCAGAACAAGCTCAAGCGCCCTGGTCTTCGGATCCGTGGTAAGCTCTTTTGTTATCGGGTCCTCCTTGTACCGGGCCCTGACATAGTTCCTGGTCTGCTTGTTACCGCTGTATTTCTCGAAGCGGGGCGGTAGGCCTTGCTCGGCACGCTCCGCATCCTCCTTGTCCCATATAGGCTCCGCCACTCTGTAACCGCCAGGACCGAGTTTGTGTTCCCCTAAGTTCAACTCCCGCATTTCATTCCCCCACTTACTTGATTTGGTGGTTGCACTGCTCTCGCACTTTATCTTCAACTCCTTGTAGTCATCTTCACTCATCAAAGGATATTTCGCCTTGATCTTCTCATAACTATCACCTTTATCAATCATTCTCTTCACCGCGCTTCTCCAAGTAGACAGGGCCGTGCTCATCTTCATGAGGGCAGCACTGTTCACTTTATTCCCTGAGAGGCGTGTGTTTTCAAATTCGGCGGGGAACTTGTATCGTTCATGCAACTTCGTGAAGAGGAGGTTGTGCAAATTCCCTCGGTCCTTATGCCTAAGGTTCTCGGTGTTGATCGAGACGGTGCTCCGGAGAATGCACCCGAGCTGAACCGAGTACCCCTTGACTATATCTTTGGGCTCCATTGGATTCCCGTCGGAGTCCACTTGAGTGAATTCCTCCTTGAGGGTGTGGAGCGCATTCGGGCGCCGGTCCTTCCTTTGCTTCTTCGGTTGGCTGCCATCTGTGTGTGTGCCACCATCATCAGTGGTGGCATCCTCGGCGGCACCATCAGTGGTGTCATCCCTGACGCCACTAGGGGCTGTGTAATCAGGATCGGTGTCTTCCACGACGTCCTCATAGCGGTGAGGTTGTTTCTCCATTTCCTGGGACAGCTCCCAGAATTGCTTGCCGCCCGAACCGCCGGCCTCATTGTTGTTGGCCATGTTTCGCTTTAAATAGGAAAACAGTTTGGTCAAAAAGTTGGTTATTGTCAAGGAACAAGATCATGGTCTCATCATTTAGGGTTTGTCAACACCGAGGCATCCTAAAAGCTAAGCTTTTATCATTTAGGGTTTGTCGACGCTGAGGCACCCTAAAAGCCTAAGCCGAGGCACCCTAGGTTGGGCCTAATCACTTGGCACTAATCACTTGGCTCTACTGCCACCTATGGTTTAATGCAGCAAGAATGGCAGAGCATTTGATCATACTTAACTAAGTACTAAGATACCCCGGTCCATGCATTAGTTGCAAGTACCCCATATGTCCTATTTTAAGCAAAGTCATGCTAAAATTCACGGAAAATTTCAGCATGACCTTTGCTGAAAATAGGACATATGGAGTACCCGAATTTGCCGGAACGGAAGTTAATCAACATTCCGGCAAACTCAAGGGCCTCTCGGGGTACCTGCAAATTCATCACGACACGATGGTCGGAGACAAAACCCAGCAAACTAGCAAGATGATCATCATCTTTGCAAGATAGTAGCTCAAGTTTTTGACAGTAGCCTTTGAAGAAAACAGCATTGCAACATTCAAGTTCACAGGATAAAAAAAGCATCCACACTCACTAACCCACATGATGTTAAAACCCACATGAGCTGTAAACAGACTTAAAAAACCCACATGATGTTATAACTGTATACACTGAACATGATGATACCAAATTGGAAGGAAAATTGTATCACTCTAGATTAGTGTAGCCACTATCTAACAAAACCAGAATGTTAACAAAATTACACCATGATGATACCAAATTCTTGTAGCAGTACAATGAGTTCACAGGATAAAAAAATCATCCACATTCACCAACCCAAACTGGTGGAGATACAGCAAACCAGAACCTCCCAGGTTTCTGCCATTTTATTTTTCCCACCATATATGTTTTTGATTCATGTCATGGTACTTGCTGTCAAACCAAGTATTTTCTTTCTACATAATCTGGGAAGTTTCCTTATTACTGTCTCACTATCTTACTGTCTCACTACAAAAAACTAGTATGCTTAGTTGCATTATGACAGACAAAAACTACAAATATTTGTGTTTTTAGTTGAGCAATACAGCGACAGTGTGATAGGCAAGTTTCAGCTGGAAAAGTGTCATGATTCAGAAAACAGAGCAGCTAAGCATAGCAAGTGGGTAGTTTAGTCAGTATACTAGTACTCTTTAGAAAGCATGAGACATATATTACCTGGAGGAGACTTCGTTGGAGAGTTGCTTGTGCATTGAAAATACAATGAAATCAGCAAAGGATAGTAAGATATATACTGAAATTATCATAACAAAATGCCAGCTACTGCCATCGTTAAAGAATAGATTATGATAGCTGGACAAGTACAGGTCAAACTAGATAATTTTCAGAACCGGTTTAACCATCGCAGGATAAAACAATGCATCCAAGACTGGGCTTAGACTAATATCCTCATAGCATAATCTGACATCAAGCAAATATTATAAGAACAGTGAAAATGTATGTTCACTACAAATGAATATGGACCAAGTGTTCTCATTAACTACTTAAATAATTAGTTCCATATTGTTGCATGCGAATTGTAGAGAGAAAAGATACATGGTTCTACTTATGGGATTGGTTACATCTCTTATTGTTCACATTCTTGTCAAAGGACTTTAACCATTAATTATCAGAAGAACTAATGCACATTTAAACACCGTGAATCCGGAAGAAGTAATACAACACTACATAGTACCTCTGTAGTTTCCATGCCAAACTTTTGGTGATATCAAACCATTAGAAAGCATGATCATGAGAACAACATCAGTTTGAAAGATATTGTAACCCCTCCTGGTAACAAATATTCATCTACTCATTTGTAGATACCTAGGAGTAACAAGACTATCAAACTAACAGATCCATTAATCAATTATGGACTTCTTACATGTTACATGTATCATTAGTGGTGTCACGCCCAATATGCGACCCTATCCAAAAGGAACTCGAAGGTCCCACCAAGGATAGACCCGCATATTGGAACGCTTTTGCAAGGAGGATATCATTACATCAACATTACATAATAGATGGGGATACATACATAAGCCATACAATGCCACACGAATACAACATCATCTTACATCATACATAAGATCAACATCCGACTACGGATGAAACACAAACAGAAACTCAAACGACATCCACCCTTCTAGCCCAGGCTGGCGACCTGGAACCTATCCCCTGATCAAAGAAGAAGCAGAAGAAGAACTCCAAACAAGCAAACAACGCTCTCGCGTCATGATCATCGCACAACCTGAACCTGCAACTATTGTTGTAGTAATCTGTGAGCCACGAGGACTCAGCAATCCCATCACCATGGGTATCAAGACTAGCAAAGCTAAATGGGAAAGGAAGGTGTAACGCGGTGAGCCTGCAATAGCTACTAAGCATATATGGTGGCTAACATACGCAAATAAGAGCAAGAAGAGAGCAAAAGGAACGGTCGTCAGCTAGTAATGATCAAGAAGTGATCTTGAACTCCTACTTATGTGAAACATAACCCAGAAACCGTGTTCACTTCCCGGACTCTGCCGAAAAGAGACCATCACGGCTACACACACGGTTGATGCGTTTTAATTTGGATCAGGCGTCAAGTTATCTACAACCGGACATTAACAAATTCCCATCTGCCTATAGCCACAGGCACGGCTTTCGAAAGATTATACCCTGCAGTGGTGTCCCAACTTAGCCCATGATAAGCTCTCGTGATCAACGAAGGATAAACCTTCTCCCAGGAAGACCCGATCAGACTCAGAATCCCGGTTTACAGGACATTTCGACAATGGTAAAACAAGACCAGCAAAGCCTCCCGCTGTGCCGACAAATCCCGATAGGAGCTGCACATATCTCATTCACAGGGCACACGGATGAGCAAGACGTCGGGTTGGCATAGACCCTGATTGCCCAGGGGGAGCCGGACATCGTTCGGTTCGGACCAACACTTAGATAAGGACTGGCCCGGGGGGGGGGGCTAAAATAAAGATGACCCTCGGGTTGGCCGACCCAAGGGATAGGTATAGGTGGTGGTGATGCAAATGGTAAAACCAATGTTGGGCCTTGCTGGAGGAGTTTTATTCAAAGCGAACTGTCAAGGGGGTCCCATAAATCACCCGACCGCGTAAGGAACGCAAAATCCAGGAACATAACACCGGTATGACGGAAACTAGGGCGGTAAGAGTGGAACAAAACACCAGGCATAAGGTCGAGTCTTCCACCCTTTACCAAGTATATAGATGCATTAATAATATAAGAGATATTGTGATGTCTCAACCAAAATCCTGTCCACCATGGAGCAATCTTCAACTTCACCTGCAACTAGCAACGCTATAAGAGGTGCTGAGCAAAGTGGTAACATAGCCAAACAACGGTTTGCATAGGAAAGGTGTCAAAGGTTAGAGGTTCATGGCAATATGGGAGGCTTGAAGAGCAAAAGATAGGTAACGCAGCAAAGCGATAGAACGAAGCAACTAGCATAGCAATGATAGTAGTGAGATCCAGGGTAGCGGTCATCTTGCCTGAAATCCCGCAAGGAAGAAGAAACGATTCCATGAAGAAGACGAACGGATGAAGCCGAACCAAGCGTAGACGAACGAATCCTCACGATCACAATGAAATAGGAACTATCGAGAAGAAGCACACAACAAGGTAAACGCAACACTCATAAACAAGACATGATGCACAAACAAGCATGATGCAAGACAAGACTACATGAAGCTACTCATGGCAAGGGATGATGCAAAGAAGAGCAACACATCAAAGCAAGTTTAAATGAGGCCGGGAACAACATATAACAATTCCGGTAAGTCCTCATATGCATATTTTGAAATTGGTCCAGATCTGAATAAACATTATGTTCAAGTTGTTAAACAGAAAGTTAAGAAGCACAAAGATGATCTACACGAGATTCTAGTCAAGTTACATATAAAGTTCATTTAGTTCAGGGCTACGGCCTAGAAGATATGAGCAAAACAAGTTAAACATGGCATTGATGCAAAATGCACCCAAACATCAAGCAAACACCTCAAAACAAGGATGCAACATGATAATATGAAACTACATGCAAAATCAAGCAAGTTTAATATAGAGCACACTCAAAATGGAGCAACGGTTCAACACACACACACACTATACAAGTCATAGCAACAATCTGTCCAAAACAGCAACTAGGCATCTTGCAAGCATCAAAACAACATGCTACAGGACCTCAACAAGAAAACAAAAGGCATGGGCATGATGTACAGGTAAAGAATAACAAAACATGAACACTGAGCTATCTCGAGAAATCACAAGAACATGCTCAAACACACATGGTAAGATTGCAAATAATAACAGTTCAGACTTTGCAGAAATATCATCAGGTTGCAATGTTCAGACCTATCAAACAACATGTTACAGGAACTTATCATGGCAAACAAAGGCTTGGCATGAATCTACTCAAAGCATAGATGAAAAGTCCCTTACTGACCATGAGCCAAAAAGGATCAGAAGATATGATGGCACCCATGTAAACATAGCAAGTTATAATACAGATTCATACATGGCAGGAACAGAATTATGAAGGCATGTAGATGAGCTTGTACCACTCACCACAGAGCAATATATGGCATGGCAAGGCAACCAACAGTAAGAAGACATGTTTATGAAGCTAAGCATGGCAATAGCAAGTTCATAGGGTACATGGATCACTAGCAACAACCTTGGCAAAATTGAATAACATGTAAACAATCTGCTAGGAAACATTTTGAAGCAAAGGTAGAGCACGAAAAGGACATGCTAGACTACTCCATAATTGCAACCAATGGCATGAATGGATAGAAAAACACCATATGTTCAAAACACCCTTACTGAAGTATCTCAAAATATGCATGGATCTCTCTGTAGCATCAAGTTTACATGGCATCAAAATAACAGCAGAACAGGGACTAAAATCAGCAATATCACGAAGCCTAGTTTGCATGCTTGTGCTAGTCACCACATTGACCACAAAAATACATGGTAAGCACCTCTGTAAAGAAGACATAGCATAGATCAAAACACATGTAGACATCAACCTCATAGGATGCACACATCAATCATGGCAAAAATGTCAAAAGAGCTCGTTCTGAGAACAGAAAGCAGAAAACATCATGAAGCACTCTTACAACGATGAATCACGCATCGAGATGAGCTCAAATGAATATGATGCAATGGAATTAAATGATGTACCCGTCGAGGCGAACAATTTTACATATTACACGCACAAAACGGAGCTACGGATGCAGAGATACAATGCGATGAACATGGCATGAAAATTACACAGATCTGGGACTTAGTCGAATTATCGCCTCCAAAAAGTCAACCCGGGACGGGACGGTGCGGGATGACAAGATCCGGGACGGGGCTTGCGCGTTTGGTTCACCTCCTGGTGGATCTGATCTAGGCGGGGAGGATCCGGCCGGCTCGCACTAAGGTGAGCTCCGGTGACGACGGAGGAGGACGGCGGCGAGGCGGGGATGGCGGAGCAGGCGCGGGATCCGGCGGCCGGCTGGTCCGGACGACGAGGGACGCGGGCGGCGAGGCGGTGCCGGCGAACGGGCAGTGGGGCGACGAGAGGAGGCGGAGGCTCCAGCGATGGCGCGGGGCGGCGCGCCTGCGGCGGCGGCGACCGGAGGCGGGGACCGCGGGGAAGGGCGGCGGAGGCGGCAGAGGGGCGCCGGGGCGGGGCCGGCGACGGCGGCCGCGGCCAGGCGCGGGCCGGAGGCGGCGCCAGCGGCAAGGAGATGAGTCGGGCGGCGGGAGCACGTCGGGCCGGGCGGCGGCGCGCGTCGGGCCGGGCGGGCCCGACCCGGGCCTCGGCGGGCCGCGATGGGCGCGGGGAGTAGAGAGGAGGCCGGCTGGCCACGTGGCACTGCGGCAATGGAGGAGAGCGGCGGCGGGGTGATGTGTCGCGTTGTGATTGGTCGGGGTGAGGTGGCGGCTGGCGGGTTGACGCGTCCGGCGCGGAGGCGGACATGTCCGGCGGCGGGGAGGAGTTTGGCTAGGGTTTGGACTGCGGGAATTTCGGGGGAGGCCACATATTTATAGGTACAGGGAGCTAGGAGTGTCCAAATGAGGAGCGGTTTTCGGCCACGCGATCGTGATTGAACGACCGAGAGCATGGAGGGGAGTTAGATGGGTTTTGGGCCACTTTGGAAGGGTGTTGTGCTGCAAAGAGAAAGGGGGGTTTCGGGCTACGCGGTTAACCGTTGGAGTATCAAACAGACTCCAAATGGCACGAAACTTTACAGGCGGTCTACCGGTGGTATACCAAGGCCACTTGGCAAGCCTCGGGCCATTCCGAGAACGTTTAACACCCGCTCACAACGAGAGACAAAAAGGGGAACGCCGGAGGGCATAGGAGTGCCGGATCACAGAACGGACAACGGGGAAAAGGCTCGGATGCATGAGACGAACACGTACGCAGAATGAAATGCACATGATGACATGATAAAATGCAACACACAAGCAAATGACATGGCAACAATGGCGAATAACTGACAGACACCTGGCGCAACGAATCCGGGGGGTTACAAGTGTCCAGAAAGAATAGTAATTAATGTTTCATATTGTTGCATGAATCCAAACTCACTGGAAAATTCACTAATTGAGCCTAGCTACTTAAAGAAAGAATCTCTAGGTGGATGCTTAGTTGAGACTAGTATCCTCTAAAATGCATCTAAATGCAAGCTCAGAGATTTGAACATTTGGAAAAACCTAGCTACTTAATTCTCCAACCCCCTTTCCTTGTCCAAATTTCTCCAACCCCAACCCTAGAACACATCAGAAGGAAATAAAGAGGGGGAAGAGGGGGAAGCGGCTCGGGTGCTCACTTGGGAGGTCAAGGGCGACTCGGGGCAGCCGGAGCTAGTCGAGGCGGCACAAATTCGGCGTCGAGCGGTGGCGCTCCTCCTGGGCAGACCGCATGGTCGAGGGCGTCAAGTGGTGGCGGTCCTCCTGGGCGTCCGAGCTCGTCCGGGTCCTCGTAGTCGAAGAGGAAGACGGCGGCGGTCCTCCTGGGCAGGCCGCGCGGTGTTGGATGGCGAGCATGTCGAGGGCGCAGGCGGGGCCGCGGGGGGAGGGGGCGCTTGGACGGGAGGACGTCGAGGGAGGCGGCAAGGGAGGCGGCGCTCGGCTCGGGGACGGCGAGGGAGGCGGCGAGGGAGGCGGTGCTCGGCTCGGGGACGGCGAAGGAGGCGAGGGGGCGGCAGGTGAGATCGATGAGGAAGGGGAGAGATTAGAGAGATTGGGGATTTAGTGTGGGGGAAGCTTTCTAATGGCGCACCACCCCCTCGTGCGCCATAAGTACGACTATTCTAATGGCGCACCACCCCTCGGTGCCCCATTAGAATTTTGTTTTAATATAGCCCACTAGCCCTATCTCCAACCTAACTCTATCTACATCAGAACCCACCCACTAGCCCGACTGGTTGGCACGCAACACACACCAGGAGGTCCTTGGTTCGATTCCCAGGCTCCCCAATATTTTTATGCATTTTAAATGCTGTTTTTTATATTTATTTGTGTTTAAATATGTTCAAACTTGTTTAAATCATAACAGTAATATTTTTTTATAAAAACAGTAATAATTTTTTCAAAAATATGTTCAAATTTGTTACTTGAAAATATCATTGGCGGCGGCGTTGGAGCAGGGGAGGGTGAAGGGGGTGCCTGTTGGCGGCGGTGGAGCGGGGGAGGTTGTGGGGGGTCGGGTGCTTGGCGGCGGCGGTGGAGCAGGGGAGGGTGCAGGGGGTGCCTGTTGGCGGCGGTGGAGCGAGGGAGGTTGTGGGGGGCCGGGTGCTCGTCGGTGGTGGTGGAGCGGGGGAGGGTTGCGATGGTTCGGCGGCGGTGGTGCAGCTAGCGGGGGAGGGTGCGGGATCGAGATGGAGGGGGATCGAGATCGAGAAGGAGGGGGAATCGAGATCGAGATGGAGGGGGTTCGAGATCAAGTGTCCTCATGATTTCAAAAAGTGCCCATGAAATTTAAAAATATTCATGATATCAAAAAGTGCCCATGAAATACAATCGAGAAATGACGACTATGATTTAAATACAATCGATCTTAGCTAGCTATCTGTTCACAATCTTCTTGCCCTTCTTTTTCACAAATGGAGTTCTTCTGTGGAACGGACGTCCTTTAGGTAGGGTGGTCCTGCTTCTTCTTGTGGTTTGTGCTGCTACTTCATCGTCGTCGTCATGTTCGATCTTTGGGTCGCCGTACTTGTCGAAGTCTTGCTCATTGGCTACTCCATCCATTCCGATGATCTTCCTTTTGCCTCTCCTCACGACAACACGACTGGGCTTTGGCGGGTCGGTAATGAAGAAGCATTGGTCCACTTGGGAAGCCAGTACCCATGGCTCATTTTTCGCGGTGACGTTTGCGCCCGCGGTCTTGGATTTGGCTTCGGGTATAACCATGGTGGTCAAATATCGGCCTTATTTTAGGACGCTGTTGGCCCATCTGACACGGAACATCGGCACCTTCTCTCCAGCGTAGCTCAGCTCCCAGATCTCCTCGATCCTTCCGTAGTATCTGTCCTTGTCCTTACCGGTGTAGGATTCCATCGTTACCCTGGAGTTCTGATAACCATCGCTCTTCATGTCCTTGTCCTCGGTGTAGAATGTGTAGTCGTTGATATCGTACGCCTCATAGGTCATCAGGTTGTGCTCGGTGCTCCGTGACAAGGCGAATATGAGTTGTTCTTCCGCGGAAGAATCTTCATGTAAATGGTACGACAGAAGCTTCTGCTTGAACTAACGCGTGAAACATGAGTTGTGCTCTTTGAGTATATCTCTGTCCGTCCTCTGTTGGCCTTGGTCATTGTACGTCTTCTCAATAAAGGTTTTGTGCTCTACCACCCAAGGATCGACCACGTCTATGTGTTGTAGCGCGACTAGGTTTGCTCTTTCAAAGTCGGCGAGTCGACCCTCGAAGTCGACATGCATTTCGCGGTGACCCTCACGGTGACCCCATCGAGCGAGCCTGCCGAGGTGCCTGTTGACGGGCAGACCAACGGGGTTCTCGATGCCTAGATAATTCGTGCAGTAGGAGATGCACTCTTCGGTCAGAAAGCCCCTGGCTATACTTCCCTCTGGACGTGACATGTCCCGAACGTATCCTTTGATGACACCATTCATCCTTTCGAACGGCATCATGCTGTGCAGGAAAGTCGGCCCGAGTTGGATGATATCCTCAACGATATGGACCAGCAGATGCACCATAACGTCGAAGAATGCGGGCGGGAAGTACATCTCAAGCTCGCATAGTATCACCACGATCTCTTCCTGTAGCCTTCTGAGTTGCCTCGCGCCAATCGACTTCCGAGACATGACGTCGAAAAAGTTGCATAGGCCAAATAGCATTTCACGGACATGCGCGTCCATGATCCCACGGATTGCAACTGGAATTATCTGCGTCATCAGCACGTGACAGTCGTGAGACTTCATCCCGCTGAACTTCTGCTTCGCTGGGTCTAGGTATCTGCTTATCTTCCCCGCGTAACCGTAAGGAAGTTCTACTCCTAGGAGGCAGGTGAAAAACGGCTCGATCTCCTCCTGACTTAGAGTGAAGCATGCGGGAGGGTAGTCATTTCCGGTCTTCTTGTCCTTTTTGCCTTTGCGACGACTTTCTGTGTCCTGCTTCGCCTCATCATCATCATCATCATCATCATTAGCTTGAAGCTCCTTCCTGATGCCCATTGATTTCAAGTACGCCCTTGCTTTCGGCCCATCTTTGGTCCTCTCTGGCATGTTGAGCAGGGTACCAAGCAGACTCTCGCACACGTTCTTCGTGATATGCATGACATCAAGGCTGTGAGGCACACGGTGGATCTTCCAGTACGGCAAGTCCCAGAAAACAGACCTCGTTTTCCATACCTTCAGCAGCGGCTCTGGCGCCTTTCGCTTCTTTCCCGGCTCTGGCGCCTTTCGCTTCTTTCCCGGCAGTGGGCAGTCTTTCCAATTTTTCAACAGCTCGTCTATTTCCTCGCCGCTCCTCGTACACGGGCGTTTTTAGTGTTCGGTTTCACCATCGAACAGATCCTTGCGTTTCCTCCACGGGTCATCGTCGCGAACCCACCTTCGATGTCCCATGAACACGGTTTTCGAAGACCCGGGATCTCTATCTAGCTGGCGATACATTGTGTCATCCATGCACCTTACGCATCCAGAAAATCCGTGGACTACCTGCCCCGCGAGATATCCATAACCAAGATAGTCGTGCACCGTCGTGAGCAGTGCGGCTCTCATAGGGAAATATTCTTTCTCTGCAGCGTCCCACGTATTGGCTGGCGTTTTCCACAGCGTGTCTAGCTCCTCCTTCAGCAGCCCCAGATACAGATTGATGTCGTTCCCTAGTTGTTTCGGCCCTTCAATTAGCATACTCATGTGAATGTACTTCCTCTTCATGCACAACCAGGGGGGAAGGTTGTACATCCACACAAACACAGGCCAGGTGCTATGTGTGCTTCTCTGGCTGCCAAACGGATTGACTCCATCGGTGCTCGCGCCCAGCACGATGTTCCTTGGATCCTTTCCAAATTCTGGGTATTCGAAGTTCAACGCTTGCCACTGGCTCGCATCCTTAGGGTGACTCAGCATCTTGTCTTTTTTATTTATCTCCGGATCATTTCCGTCATCTTCCCGCTTCTTCTCCTCCCTATCCGCGTGCCAACGCAGGAGCTTTGCTACCTTAGGGTCCACGAAATACTGCTGCAGACGAGGAGTGATCGAAAGTACCACACCGATTTTCAAGGAGCTTTCTTCCTCTTCTTGTATCGAGTGACGCCGCACACCGGACATATGGTAGACTCCGCGTGCTCGTCCCGATAAATGATGCAATTGTTCATGCACACATGGTGTTTCACGTGCGGTAAATCCAAAGCACACATGATTTTCTTCGCCTCCTCAAAACTGGTCGGGCACTTGTTCCCCTTGGGAAGACGTTCGTGCCAGAATGACATGTTCTCGTCGAAGCATGCGTCAGTCATTTTGTGTTTTACCTTCATCTCCAGAGCCATGAGCGTTACTTTTAGGCGGGTATCCTCGGGCCTGCATCCTTCATACAATGGAGTAACCGTGTCTATCTCCAGTTGATCTAGCTTGGCTTTCTCCCGGGCGGTAGCTCTTGCGTTATCCGTCTGCTTGCGAAGCAGCTCTTGAATATGAGGGTCCTGCACCCAGCCTCCATCGTCGTCTGCTCCGGCATCTTCATCTTCATGATTATGCCCTTCGTCTTGATCTTCCTCATCATCATGTACGACATCTTCTACATGATGATTGTGTACATCATCACCGTCGTGATCATGTCCTGGAGATTCTTCGTCTTCTCGCCCGCCCTCGCTGCGGTGGTTGTCTTGTTGCCCTTCCTCATTTCTTGCCCGGCCCCCATGGACGACTTCATAGTCATCTTCATCACCTTGCCGATAGCCATCCATGAAACCACGCAAGAGCAGGTGGTCCCGCACCTGCCCGGAATCCGGGTCCGCAATAAGGCTCTTCAGCTTGCATCTTCGACAAGGACATCTTATCTCCGTCTCGTTCTTTTGAAGCATCTCGGCCTTTGCGGAGCTCAAAAACCTATTCACGATGCCTTCGGTCACCGTGCGGACCATGGTCACCTGCGGGGAAGAGCAAAACGATATTTTAGAACCAAGAAAATTTTTGGCATGACCTTCCCTAAAAATAGGACCAAAAAAATGCATAGTGCCAAAATTCTCGCCGAAACGGAAATGAATCAACATTCCGGCAAAATATTGGCAACTATCGCATTTCAAATACCGGTACTTGCAAACACAAACATATATGCAACACCACAAACACAAGCAACACCACAAACATACATAGATCTAGCTAGGCCACAAAAAGTGCATGTGCACGTTGCTGGAGCAAGCTAGGTAGAAAAAAAGTAGATCTACATCATGAAGATAGCTTTCCCCTTACTTACCTATCAAAAAAAGGTGATTTAACCACTTAATTTTGACGAATCTATGGTGGAAATGAGGTGAGGAGGAGGAGGCAGCCGAGACAAGCTTGGAGGAGGAGGTGGAGAGAATGAAGTGGGGAAAGTGAGTGGGTAGGTGGGCTGTCCAAAATATCTTGTTCGTCCCAGATTACTAATGGCGCACCACCACAAAATGCGCCATTAGTAACCCTGGTTACTAATGGCGCACCGGCAGGTGGTGCGCCATTAGTACTTCTTGCAGAAAAGTAAAAAAACCATATGTATACTAATGGCGCACTGTGGAAAAGTGCGCCATTACTAGTTTAAACTAGTAATGGCGCACTTTGGCATAGTGCGCCATTAGTAGGTTTGCAAAAAATTAAAAACAAAATATACTAATGGCGCACTGTCTTGGTCGTGCGCCATTACTAGTTCTAACTAGTAATGGCGCACTTTGTCAACCTGCGCCATTAGTTTGTATGGAAAAATGGGAAAGAAAATCAATAGTAGTGGCACACCATGAGTACGGTGCGCCATTAGTGTCTTCCACACTAATGGTGCACGAGCAACCGGTGCACCATTAGTATATAGTAATGGCGCACTGTTTACCTGGTGCGCCATTAGAATCAGTCCTATCTATAGCCCTTTTCCTAGTAGTGTTTATCACTCTCACCTAGCCATAGGAATTCGAATATGGTCGGCATAGCCCCTGGTGTTCGGAAGACTGTACTAGGGGCTCTATCGGCGCCTGATCGGAAGGCCGATCTGTCGCACTTTGCATTTATAATGGCATTATGCAGAATAAATCTTTAAAGATTTTACAACCTCTCGAACAGCGACCAGGTCTCACCGTATCATGACAGCCAGTTTTCGGCTTTCTCTACTGAGGTGCACGTCGAGAAGAACCAGGACACAATCGCAGTAGTTCTCCCAGCGCTACCTTAGCCGATAGAGCGGAACGTAAGGTACCAAACCATGGGAGCCGGGCAAACCCAACTAATGATCCAAGACATGATTCGGAGCTAATGCATATAGTGCTATAAGTTCGGGGTGCCGAGCGACCGAAAAGGTGGTCGGACTTTGTTGCCGTATCATAGATATTATGAAGCCCCTGACATATTAGGGTATAACACAAGGCGTGGGTGCAATTTATGATAGAAAGGCGTGAATGAGGAACGACGGCCTGTAAGTGTTATTTAAGTCTACGCATTGTACTGGAGTGACATGTCTATGCATATGAGTACAGGTTATAATTATAAAAAGAGGTGTTTTTTGGCTGAACCTGTTGTGGCCGAACTGGAGGAGGCTGCGTGTGGATCCGAACTATATCCGGACTGCCTCCCTTGCGGGGGGGGGGGGTTTATTTATGTGCTCCTGCCTTGTGCATCCGAGCTGATTCCACATCGCCAGTCATGTTCTGCGCCGAGGTTAGTCTGTAAAGAAAAATGCTTAAGGGCAGCTGCATGTCCTGTGGTTGAACCGCGGGTGCCTGATCAGAGCCTGGGTGAACCAGGCTATCATGCCATAAGGTAGCTCAGACTCCTCTGTTGGTGTCCGGGTAGTTGGCTGCCAAATCAAAATTTGGTAAACATGCATGGCTCGCTATTGCAGCAGCGGTAGGATTTCCACCTTGGGGGTGGAGTTCGGCCTTGCCCATAATTGTGACTATGTCATGCGGGATTGGCCTAATGTTATACCCCATTGAATCAAGCCAACGTGGTTCTTCCCGGTACTATGTGGTAATTACTGTGTAGGAGGGGACAGTGCCGAAGGCTTATTCTTCGGCGTGGTATTTGTTTGGTGATCCGAAGACAACCATTAGTATGGTGGGCCAGTTAAAACTTGGCCTTTGCACCTTGCATCTTTGAGGAGATGTTGTTGATAGGTTTATGCCCGTGGGGGTTTGTGTGAAATGGATCCCCCCAGCTATTGGGTTGATAGTGAGTGCAATAAAATTGCTTATGGCTGATGTTGTCCGGACGATCGATGTGGTCAGAGATGATCGGCCGTATTTTTGGGGGGATCTTCCTTTGACCTCACCATGTTCGATCGGCCTTTCGTTGTTTGGAGCCTCCCTTCATTGTTTCCGGCATGCGACCGGCCATTTTGCTTTTGAGGATCCGTCATTCTGTATTGGTATGCTTGGCCTCCCTTCTAGGGGTATCATGGATTTCACATGGTTGATCGAGTATGATGCTTGGGTCGGATGGGCTTGAGCTGCTCTTTTTCCGCTGACCGGATCAGGGGCCGCTGAATTTGGCACCAACTTTCCTGACTTGACGTTTATGACAATTGCGCCGAGGCTTGAGGATGTTGCTTCGTGTTTCCTGCGTATTGTCCTTGAGCATGGTGATATACTGGCGTCGGGGTATGCGCCTTAGGTTCTTCTTCTTAGGCTGACGTAGTGAATTGTGTTGTGTGTGCTCTTTGTCGAGGCGGTCGAGTCCGTATTCCTCGGTGGCCAGGACCTTGGTCCATCTTTCAGTAAGCACATCTTGGTCAGTTTTGAGCTGTTGTTGCTTCTTTGCAAGCTCCTCGTAGTGGCCATAAGTCGTCGCTTGAAGCGAACTTGTTCCGCGGGATCCTCAGGCATGCCGAATTCATCGTCGTCGAGGCTCACTTCGTCTTCGAAGTGGGGCGTGTAGTTGTTCCTCGCCGAGTATCCATCTGTCACTTGTCTGGCCTGCTCGAAGGCAGGCTGATCGGGCTTGTATTTATCTTCGGCATCTTCTGGATTGTTTCTGACTGTTGTGCCGGTATTGCTGTGGCGGGGCTTCGAGCGGCGCTGGCGATGCCCATGCTTTGCTTTGTTCTTTGAGGGGTTATTCTCCATTGCCTCGTCGCCATTGATTTCTTTTGGAGTGTCCACCATATATATGTTGTGTGAAGAGGTGGCTGTCCACTGCCCCGTGGGTGGCGGTTCCTGTTCTTGTCCTACATCGTCATCCAAACCGTCGATGTCTTCGGAGTCGAAGTCAAGCACGTCGGTCAAATAATCGGCCGTGGCTATGAAGTGGGAGGTGGGTGGGCAATGAATTCCCTCATCGCCTACTTCGCGCTCGAGCCGGACATAGTTCGGCCGAGAGACTCCTGGCGAAGAAAGAGACTTTAACAAATTTAGCACGTTGCCAAAGGGCGGGCGTTGGAAGATATCCGCAGCGGTGAACTCCATTACTGGAGCCCAACCTGATTCGGCGGGCTCGGAGGTGCGCGGTCTGGAACCTGCAACCGGATACGAGTCCGGGGGTCCAGTGTCACAGGCTTCCTTGGGGGTGAAGTCTGTGTTTGGCTCTACCAACAATGGGTGCACAGCCTCCGGGGCGAGGTCCATCAACCCGTCCTCGGGCGACGCAATCTGCCCCGGATTTAGGTCCGGGGCTCCTGCAGGGGCGATATCTCGAGTGTTGTCCGTTAGCAGGTCTAAGACATGCTCATCGTGACTATACGACACTCTTGGCATAGGCCTGAATCCGTTGAAGATCAAGTCGGCCATTTAGTTTAGGTATCCGAACCTGATCTGATGGCCAGGGGCGTAGCTGTCTATCTACTCTAGGTGGCCAAGCGAATTGGCCCGCAGTGTGAAGCCGCCGAACACGAAAATCTGTCCAGGGGAGAAAGTCTCACCCTGGACGGCGTTGTTGATGATTGAAGGAGCCATCGAGCCTTGCGGTGACAACACAGAGGAACTCCCAATTAAGAACCAATGTCGGTGTCAAAACCGGTGGATCTCGGGTAGGGGGTCCCAATCTATGCGTCTAAGGCTAATGGTAATAGGAGGCAAGGGACAGAATGTTTACCCAGGTTCAGGCCCTCTCGATGGAGGTAAAACCCTACTTCCTGCTTGATTGATATTGATGATATGAGTGTTATAAGAGTTGATCTCCTACGAGATCGTAGAGGCTAAACCCTAGAAGCTAGCCTATGATGAATATGAATGTTGTGATCATCCTCATATGGACTAAACTCTCCGGTTTATATAGACATCGGAGAGGGGTAGGGTTTACATGGAGTCGCTTACAAGGAAGGAAATATAATATCCGAATCGCCAAGCTTCTCTTCCATGCAAAGGAGAGTCCCATCCGGACACGGGACGAAGTCTTGAGTCTTGTATCTTCATAATCCAACAGTCTGGCGAAAGTATATTGTCCGGCTGTCCGGATATCTCCTAATCCAGGACTCCCTCAATGAGCAAAATTCCATCCGGGCACCCTTAATACAGGACAACTGCTTGAGGACATCGACCCGAGGAGCGCCTCCACCAGCCGTTGCACGAGTTCGAAGTAACTATTCGGGATGGGATCAGCTGGCCATAAGCCGTTTATAACATCCTCCATGCCCAATCTTGCCACCCTGTGCAGCTCAGACAACTGCTTCAGCTGGTCGCTGAGAACCACGGGGAGTTCTGGCGCAAGGTACTGCGATGAGAATAACTTCTCCGTCGAGCTCCCCTCTTCGGGTCGAAAGAATGTGGCGGCATCCAAAATGCTCCTCGGCAGATCAGGTAAGGCGCCTAGAGAACTCCAAACTATGGTGAGTAAAATATACCTCTTACTACTATATCTACTCTGCATGATAAAGGCCTTACCGGCCACAATCTGCTTCGCCTCTTGTATCTCTTGGCGAGTGCCCTATGCATCAACCCGGGCCTCCTTTAGACTGTCGAGAGCTTTGGTTAGCTCGGAGGCCTGCTCCAAACTCTTCTGCTCGAAGGATTCACACCTTGCGATGGCGTCATTGAGCTCCTGCTCTATTTCTTCCACCCACGCCTCGTGTTTCCGGTGGGTGATTTGCTCTTCCTTCGGAGCCTTGGCCACCTTGTCGGCAGCCATCTTATTCACCTTTGCCTCCATCCCGGCTTTTGCAAGGGTGCCCTTGAGGGGCTCGACCTCGGCTGTGCCCACTGCAAGTATATTCATAACATCCATAGTCTGTTTCAAATTGACCACGCATAAACTCCTAATATACAGACAAACCGCACACCTTGGGTTTCCTCGAACCGTTTGTTGGTACGATCGAGTTCCTCATCAGGTATCCGGAGCTTCTGATTGAGCTCGGCAATTTCGGTTGCCTGGGCAGTGGCCTCTTGCTTTTAAGCCTGTCAAAAAGAAAACAATGCGTGACATACTTGTTAATGCTCCTCTGTTCGGATTGTCTTCATCTGGACAGAGTCTCAGGGGCTACCATCTACATATGGGCTTTGCCCCACACGTACATACATAAAATACTTATGAAAAATACTACGCCGCCTACCTCTAAGCCTGCTAGCAGGATGCAGAAGGCTTTAGTGTTGGGATCTACATTAGGGTGCGTCGACTGCAAATTAAAATTTTCCTACGCGCAGAAAAACCAAGAACATGCCACGGGAGATGGATCACTGATCGTTACCACTAGACGCGCAGTGCCGTGCAGTGGAAGAAGAGTTGGGGCTGCGCGTCCGTGTGGATCATCTCCTCCTTGTCCGATCTCCCTCGAACAGACGGTCGTCTGATCCCACGTACAAGTTCGCCGGAGAGGCTGAAGTGCACCGCATCTAACGGTATCCGTGCGTGCGGGAGGAACACTGTGTGGCGGATTACTAGGTCCGATCACACAGTCGGCGGCGAGTGGTGGTGGCTATTCGCAACACATGCAAACCCTAGTCGCAGCTGAAAGGATCGAGATGGACCTAGAGGGGGGGGGGTGAATAGGTACAATTACCAATTTTAATTATTACTTAGCAATTTTAGCCAATAATGCGGAATATGAAGATGAGCCTAACAATTGTAAGTGAGTACTAACTACTAAGCAAGTAACACAAGCACGCAAGTAATCAAGCACAATACGATATACTTAAGTGCAAAGAGACAAGTAACCACAAGTATAGAGTTAGGGTTGGGAATAACCGCAACTCCGGGAGACGAGGATGTAGGCTGATGTTCACTTCCTTGGAGGGAAGCTAGTCACCATTGGAGAGGTGGATGTTACCACGAAGGCACACCAACGCCACGAAGGCTCACCCTATTCTCCCTTTGAGACAACACCACGGAGGCGTTTCTCAACCACTAGTGGTAGACCTTGGGGTGGTCTCCAAACCCTCACAAACTTTTCCGAGGGTAATCACAAAGTTCGATTCCTCTCCGAATGACTCCTACCGCCTAGGAGTCTCCAACCTCCAAGACTAACAAGAACGATGGGGGTAAACTCAAAACTTGCTCAAATCACGAATTCCTTCGGTGCAAAGAAGGAGAAGGAGTGGATCTATCACTTGATTGTACAACTTCTCACAAATGCTCTCAAATCCCTTGGGGATCTATGATTTGGTGTGGAGGAGGGAGAGAGAGCAAGAAATGTGTTCTAGGGTTTGTTCAAAGTGAGTGGTTAACCCTCTCCCATGGCGGAGAAAGGCTATATATAGTGTGAGTGCAAATGTGGACGTTATAGTGTAAATGAACGGCCAGGCCGGACATCCGGGCTAGAGGCCGGACATCCGGATTGGCAAGGGCACACAAGGAACACAGCAAAGGTAGAGCAGAAAACAGAGAGGCCGGACATCCGGGGCCCAAGCCCGGACAGCCGGTCGTATCAGGAAGGCCCGGATATCCGGTAGGAGACCGGACATCCCGCGTGATCACAAGGTCACTACCAGGAAAAGGCTTACTAATGGCGCACCGGTTTTTCCTACTAATGGCGCACTACCGGTGCGCCATTAGTAGCACGCCACTAGAATTTTATACTAATGGCGCACCACTGGTGCGCCATTAGTATCTGGTATACTAATGGCGCACCAAGCAGTGTGTCGTTAGTATGTTACTCCATGCGCCATTAGTATGCCTCCCGGGGGGCATATGTAATCATGTGCTTTGTCATACTAATGGCGCACTCTGCCTTGATGCGCCATTAGTATCCTTTGGCATACTAATGGCGCACTCTGCCTTGATGCGCCATTAATATGAATATTTGGTTTTTTTTTTTGCTTTTCTGTTTTTTGCACAGGTTACAAAATATATTATTGGACAGAATATAGACAGCAGCACACAGCAATAGCAGATTCATCGAATACAATAGAAGATTAGTCTCCGAATAAAATTCATCATATTAGTATCCGAATTCAAAAGACCGAACAAAGATAAAACATTACAAGTCTCTAGACCGCGAGTATCGAGTTTGTCTTCACATTACAAGTCGATATCGATCATCTAAACTACCATCACATAGAAGAGAGCTGCGGTCATCACGATGAGCATCATCGCGATCAAACTGGTCATCATCCAGTTCCTCCAACGCTCCCTCCTCTCTCCCGCTACATAGCAGGCGTATCTAGATTCGGCCTCCGCCCTAGTGGTGTACCCTTTGTAACTGTTACCGCTAAAACAGTGAACCTGTCTCCGACACTCCTCCCAGTCGTCGTAGACTCCGGGAACCTTACCCTTGTACACGACATACGACGGCATCTCTATGCACAAGCCAAACAACAGAAAATACATAAGGAATATGTAAGTATGCAACAAAAGGATCAGAAGAGAAAAGAAAGACATTAATAGCACGATTCATGCTCCTACTAATAAATAGCATCAATTACATCTAAGTTGAATGACTGTCCAAACCAAAGAGACATACGAATTCATTAAACTTTAATTACAACATGAGACAATCAATGTTTCAGAACTACACATCACTACTTTCGACTCGACTCATCGGACAGGAGCGTGGATGAAGCCGCCGTCTGTCGTGATGGTCATGAAATCACAGTCGTTGTCACCCTGCATTTGTAGCGTTCCATCTATCTCATTGTTGGACGGTTGATATCTGAAGTAGAACTGCCCCGAGGTATGAAGGACATCTTGATGGATGATGTCCGCAAACTCCCACTGGATGCGAAAGAATTCTTGTCTGAGGTCCGCGTCCTGGTTTGCCGACAACCTCGCGGCCCAATCTTTGAGACTACGTGGTAGCAGAAGTTGATGATGGTCCCTTACGATCGCCTGCATGTGATGGAGGGCGTAGTAGGCATCCTTCTGACCGCCAGGCGGCTGCTTGACGCAGCAGAAATTCATATTGTGTGAGAAGGTGTGCTTGCCGTACTTACGAACTGCCCTGGTGAAGGTGCCTCCAGATTTGGCGTAGCCAGGGAGAACATCATCAAGAACTTTCTTGACATTTGTGTAGTCTATCTTGGAGTTACGGTTCGGGGCGAAATACGTGGCCATGGAATATTTCGGGCTTAAGAGGATGAGTGTGCAATGTGTGTCACTGCACAGAAGATGGAATGTTGGAAAAAAAAGAACGATCGAAATCTAAGAAATCATATGTTACGGGGCGGTTAAGGGATGACTTACTCGGGAAAGTAAGCCACAAGGAAGTTATCCTTATCTGGGTTTGCCAGAATGACGCCTTCAAGGTGTGAACTCGCAACTTGGCGGTCCCCAGTGCTGCTCAAGTGCTTGGCACGCATGTAGAAGGGGTCGACTATCACGATGTCTGGGGTCTTGTCTCTAATGATCCGCATCTCCATAGTCAGCGAAAACAGCCAAACGAAGGTGTAGTGCAGTGGATGAAGGTTAAACATAGCAAAGATGTCATCAAACCGCAAGACGATCGTACCCCCGATGTCGCCATCCACAAAGCCCATGCCCTCTGGCACCTTGGCCACGAAAACCGAGTATGCCACATCATTCTCTCTAAGACGCCGCTTCTCCAAAGAAAGAACACTGTCATGCATACTCCGCATAGCACCGGTTGCAGCATTCAGCATATTTGGCGGTAGCATCGCCACATGCACCCTCCTTGAGATATCCATAGGTGAAGGTGGTCCGTCCTGAGCACGGATCGAACTCGATGCCGGCTAGCTCGCACCGGCACCCTTGTTAGTCTTTCGCTTCCGTCCCTTCTTCTTGATCTCCTGTAATGGGAACGAGTTCTGCTCACAGACCGCCTTCTTGAGCGTGTTGGGGCTGATAATATTTCGCACCTCAGCTATCTGAGGCTCGGTGAAGGCGGGAGCTAGAGGCGTGTCCTGAGAACTGAACGCTAGACGACGCCTATTGCAATTGGATTTCTCCGCCGTACCGGCTAGATTGCGGTCGTCTTGGTTGGGTTCTTGACAAAGAGGCCCGCAGAACTCGTCAGCGTACCCATGTTCGGCAAAGTACGTATCGACTTTGGTACATGTACCGTCATCGTTGTCGTCGTCGTCCGGATCCTGTGCCATAGGGATGTCCGTATCCTGTGCCATAGGGATGTCCGACACAGGGATGTCCGGCAGGTCCGGTAGCGTTGCGGCGTTCTTGCCATGGCTTGGCGCCGGCACGACTGGCGGTCTTGTCTGTGGGGTGGTGTCCCCCGCCCCCAAATGAATATGGCTCTTCGGCCAAAGCAGGGGCCAGTTTACGCAGGCGCTGAGGGTCATCTCATCTTCTTCATCGGCCCCAGCGGGTCGAATCGGAGGTAACAGCTCGTCGCAGCCTGGCAGCACCCGAACCACTTCAACCCTATACATTGTGGGTGCCATCGGATTACCGTGGAACATGCGGTTGCCCGGTTGAACGATTCTGCCCTTGGTGACATTGACCAAGTCGGCGCCCACGAAGTGCAGAAGAGTGCAAGGAACATCGGCGGCGCCCTGCGAAAACATGTACAGGGCGTCAGGGATGCCCAGTCAAAGGCAAGGAGATGAAGTCATCGGCCGAGAGGCTTAGTTACCATGATGCCGTCGAGCTCGGCTAATGTCGAGGCACCGCCAACGGCGGGCGTGCAACTGACGGAGGGGGAGCTTGCTGGCGAGGTGCCGGCCGGCGTACACCCCGGTGCATTAAGCTCCAATGCCCGTGCCGGCGCCGGAGACACGAATACCACCTCCGCCAGAGACACCAATGGCGCCGCCGCCGGAGACACCAATGGCGCCGCCTGCGCACTGTGCGAGTTGCTGGCCGTGAAGCTGGGAACCGGGGGAGGCCCCTGTTGGCCGCCCGCAATCCATGTCATCAGCCCATGAATCAACGTAGGCACCATGGCGTTGAGCTTCGTTTCCAGTTGTTGTTCCACTTGCTCTTGGACAAGCTCTGGAATCCGCGCCACTTGTGCCTTGAGTGCTTCAACCTCGCGCGTCTGGCCTTCCGAGCTGGACTTTTTCTCCTTCCGCACACCAGCGGTATAGTATGCCCCCCATTTTGTGGACAAGCCATTGCTCGGCACGCTCCGCGTCCTCCTTGTCCCATATAGGCTCCGCCACTCTGTAACCGTCGGGACCGAGTATGTGTTCCCCTAAGTTCAACTCCCGCATTTCTTTCCCCCACTGACTTGATTTGGAGGTTGTGCTGCTCTCGCACTTGATCTTGAACTCCTTGTACTCATCTTCGCTCATCAAAGGATATTTCGCCTTGATCTTCTCATAAGTATCACCTTTATCAATCATTCTCTTCACTGCGCTTCTCCAAGTAGACAGGGCCGTGCTCATCTTCACGAGGGTGGCACTATTCACTTTATTCCCTGAGAGGCATGTGTTTTCAAATTCGGCGGGGAACTTGTATCATTCGTGCAGCTTCGTGAAGAGGAGGTTGCGCAAATTCCCTCGGTCCTTATGCCTAAGGTTCTCGGTGTTGATCGAGATGGTGCTCCGGAGAATGCACCAGAGCTGAACCGAGTACCCCTTGACTATATGTTTGGGCTCCGTTGGATTCCCGTCGGAGTCCACTTGAGTGAATTCCTCCTTGAGGGTGTGGAGCGCATTCGGACGCTGGTCCTTCCTTTGCTTCTTCGGTTGGCTGCCATCTGTGTATGCGCCGCCATCATCAGTGGTGGCATCCTCGACGGCACCATCAGTGGTGTCATCCCCGACGCCACTAGGGGTTGTGTAATCAGGATTGGTGTCTTCCGCGGCATCCTCATAGCGGTGAGGTTGTTCCTCCATCTCCTGGGATAGCTCCCAGAATTGCTTGCCGCCCGAACGACCGACCTCATCGTTGTGGGCCATGTTTCGCTCTAAATAGGAAAAAAGTTTTGTCAAAAAGTTGGTTATTGTCAAGGAACAAGATCATGGTGTCATCATTTAGGGTTTGTCGACACCGAGGCATCCTAAAAGGTAAGCTTTTATCATTTAGGGTTTGTCGACGCCGAGGCACCCTAAAAGCCTAAGCGTACATCATTTAGGTTCTCATCGACACCGAGGCACCCTATAGAAGCCAAGGTTTCATCATTTAGGGTTTGTCGACACCGAGGCATCCTAGGTTGGGCCTAATCACTTGGCACTAATCACTTGGCTCTATTGCCACCTATGTTGGGTTTATCATCTAGGGTTTATTGATGCTAAGGAGAATTCTAAGTTGGGCCTAATCACTTGGCTCTATTGCCACCTATGGTTTAATGCAGCAAGAATAAAGGGGCAGTTGATCCTACTTAACTAAGTACTAAGATACACCGGCCCATGCATTAGTCTCAAGTACCCCATATGTCCTATTTTTAGCAAAGTCATGCTAAAATTCACAGAAAATTTCAGCATGACCTTTGCTGAAAATAGGACATATGGAGTACCCGAATTTGCCGGAACGGAAGTTAATCGACATTCCGGCAAACTCAAGGGCCTCCCGGGGTACCTGCAAAATCATTATCCAACGAAGGAATTGCTCTGCACGCTGCTGCCTCACACTACTGCCAAAATCATTATGGACATGTTGGTACTGTGTTTCTCAAAAAACATCAATATCCAACTACATTCTCAAAGACCACAAGCCTAAGCTAGGGGCATCGGTCCTACAGAACTGAACCACGAGCCCAAGCCAGGGGCATCAGTACTACATCAATATCCAACTACATTCTCAAAGACCATAAACATCAAGCATGGGCTAGGACAATGACAGCATTGAACCACAAAAACAAAAACAAAATCCCTAGACTGAATCTTGCCTTGTACCAGAATGAAACTTATATAAAAAAATGTCTAAATTAACTACCACTCTGTGCCCACAACTACATCTGACAAATTTTCAAAATGCAGTTATGTCAAGAACACAACTATTCCAAAGACTGAAACTAAACATTCAGAGAACTTTAAGTGGAACATGCACTTGGCTTTAGGGTTTTTATTACTTGGAAGGGAGCGCATAGGGTAAAGCATGCCTCTGGCGGCTAGGGTTTAACCCAGTTCAACAACATGGTTCAAATGAAATGAGAAAGGGGGCTTTATAGCCATTACATTCAGGTAGTAGGTAAAAACAGAAGAAAGAAGAAAACAGTGAACTAAAGAGCAGTATGTTTTTGTTACTTCCTTACACGAGTCCCAACATGACTATTATTATCATGAGCTCTAGAAGAATGAACTTTAGTGACTCTAGGAGGCATCTCTCTGTAAAATTGGAACTTAGGACAAAAAAAAGTGTCACAACAAGCTTGTACAAGGACATGTTGTAAAATTGTTCAGCACATATTGCATTAATTTATTCGGTTCAGCAAACATCCATAGCAGGAGATAGTTGTAGGTCTAGGCCATAGAGGCATATTTCTGCATATGTTTGGGATGTCAGTAAGTGATGATACATGAACCGTTAGGAGCCTATCAAACCATCAACCCGCGTGTTGTTGAAAAGAAGAAAAGCCAGTTACCATTATCTTAATATTTTGCAATACTCCTAAGTCTTTGGTACTGGACAGTTGTGTCAAACATTAAACTGAATTTGTGTCAAACATTAAACTTGGAGTATATGTTGGTGCTTAACATTGCTTGAGGGAAAATATTGAAGGCAATTTATTTTATGAATTGACTATAAAACAGACCAAGGATGTTGAATTCTCTTCTAAGTTTCCCCTACACTGAATGAATTAATGCGATTTACTTATGAATCAGAACACTTAAAATATTGGATGAGTGGTCCATACTCTGTTTTTTGTATCTACTGTTCAAAGCATAATTTTAATTAAAAGCATAATTCTCTTGATCTTGATGTCTAGGACATGGAGAGAGAGGGAGAAGGGGCAGGGAAGCTCACCTTGGACAGCGCAGAGAGGAAGCAGGGGAGCTCAGGGTTGGTGGCGAGGGTCACGGCACCGTCCTTGGCTCGCCGGCTGCTGCGGAGGTGACCGGTGGCGGAGGACGGCAGGGGAAGGCGGGGTGGGCGCGTCGGGGCCGCGCTTGCCGGCTGCTGCAGGGGCCGGAGGAGGCCCTCACTCGTCGAAGGGAGGAGGAGATGATAGGAGCGGGCGGCGGGGTGAGGAACCCTAGCGCGTGCGCTCGGCCGATCCCGTTCGGGGGGCGCGGGGGCGGCGGGGGTGGAGTCCGGCGGCGGTCGGGGCGGCGGCGTCGGGGCAGCACAAGACCACAGCCAGGAGAGGCGGCGGCATCGCCGATGGCGTGCAAGCGCGGCGAACTGAGGGGGCGGAGCAAGGCGGGACGGCGAACACGGGGGGGGGGGGGGGCAGCGGGTGAGATCGATGAGGCAGGGGAGAGAATAGAGAGATTGGGGATTTAGTTAGTGTACGACTATTCTAATGGCGCACCACCATCTCGTGCGCCATAAGTACGACTATTCTAATGGCGCACCAGCGCTCGGTGTGCCATTAGAATTTTGTTCTAATCTATCCCACTAGCCCTATCTACAACCTAACCCTATCTACAATCGAACCCACCCACTAGCCCGACTGGTCAGCACGCAGCACAGACACCAGGAGGTCTTGGGTTCGATTCCCAGGCTCCCCAATATTTTTTTATGCATTTTAAATGCTGATTTTTATATTTATTTGTGTTTAAATATGTTCAAACTTGTTAAAATCATAACAGTAATATTTTTTTTATAAAAACAGTAATAATTTTTAAAAAAATATGTTCCAATTAGTTACTTGAAAATATCATCGGCGGCGGCGGTGGAGCGGGAGAGGGTGCGGGGGGCCGGGTGCTCGTCGGCGGCGGTGGAGCGGGGGAGGGTTGCGGTGGGTCGTCGGCATCGGTGGAGCTAGCGGGGGATGGTGCGGGTGGGATCGAGATGGAGGGGGATCAAGATCGAGATGGAGGGGGAATCGAGATCGAGATGGAGGGGGATCGAGATCAAGTGTCCTCATGAATTCAAAAAGTGCCCATGAAATTTAAAAATATTCATGATATCAAAAAGTGCCCATGAAATACAATCGAGAAATGAAGACTACGATTTAAATACAATCGATCTTAGCTCGCTATCTGTTCACAATATTCTTGCCCTTCTTTTTCGCAAATGGAGTTCTTCTGTGGAATGGACGTCCTTTAGGTAGGGTGGTCCTGCTTCTTCTTGTGGTGTGTGCTGCTACTTCATCGTCGTCGTCATGTTCGATCTTTGAGTCGCCGTACTTGTCAAAGTCTTGCTCATTGGCTACTCCATCCATTCCGATGATCTTCCTTTTGCCTCTCCTCACGACAACACGATTGGGCTTTGGCGGGTCCACTTGGGAAGCCAGTACCCATGGCTCATTTTTTGCGGTGAAGTTTGCGCCCGCGGTCTTGGATTTGGCTTCGGGTATAACCATGGTGCTGAAATACCGTTCTTCTTTTAGGACGCTCTTGGCCCATCTGACACGGAACATCGGGACATTCTCTCCAGCATAGCTCAGCTCCCAGATCTCCTCGATCCTTTCGTAGTATCCGTCCTTGTCGTTGCCGGTGTAAGATTCCATCGTTACCCCGGAGTTCTGATAACCAGCGCTCTTCATGTCCTTGTCCTCGGTGTAGAATGTGTAGCCGTTGATATCGTACGCCTCATAGGTCATCAGGTTGTGCTCGGCGCCCTGTGACAAGGCGAATATGAGTTGTTCTTCCGCGGAAGAATCCTCGTGTAAAGGGTACGACAGAAGCTTCTGCTTGAACCAACGCATGAAACATGAGTTGTGCTCTTTGATTATATCTCCGTCCGTCCTCTGTTGGTCTCGGTCATTGTACGTCTTCTCAATAAAGATTTTGTGCTCTACCACCCAAGGATCGACCACGTCTATGTGTTGTAGCGCGACTAGGTTTGCTCTTTCAAAGTCGGCGAGTCGACCCTCGAAGTCGACATGCATTTCGCGGCGACCCTCATGGTGACCCCATCCAGCGAGCCTGCCGAGGTGCCTGTTGACGGGCAGACCAACGGGGTTCTCCATGCCTAGATAATTCATGCAGTAGGAGATGCACTCTTCGGTCAGAAAGCCCCTGGCTATACTTCCCTCTGGATGTGACATGTTTCGAACGTATCCTTTGATGACACCATTCATCCTTTCGAACGGCATCATGCTGTGCAGGAACGTTGGCCCGAGTTGGATGATATCCTCCACGATATGGACCAGCAGATGGACCATAACATCGAAGAATGCAGGCGGGAAGTACATCTCAAGCTCGCATAGTGTCACCATGATCTCTTCCTGTAGCCTTCCGAGTTGCCTCACGCCAATGGACTTCTGAGAGATGACGTCGAAAAAGTTGCATAGGCCAAATAGCGTTTCATGGACATGCGCGTCCATGATCCCACGGATTGCAACTGGAAGTATCTGCGTCATCAGCATGTGACAGTCGTGAGACTTCATGCCGCGGAACATCTGCTTCACTGGGTCTAGGTATCTGCTTATCTTCCCCGCATAACCGTAAGGAAGTTTTACTCCTAGGAGGCAGGTGAAAAACTACTCGATCTCCTCCTGACTTAGAGTGAAGCACGCGGGAGGGTAGTCATTTCCGGTCTTCTTGGCGACTTTCTGTGTCCTGCTTCGCCTCATCATCATCATCATTAGCGTGAAGCTCCTGCCTGATGCCCATTGATTTCAAGTCTGCCCTTGCTTTCGGCCCATCTTTGGTCCTCTCTGGCATGTTGAGCAAGGTACCAAGCAGACTCTCGCACACGTTCTTCGTGATATACATGACATCAAGGCTGTGAGGCACACAGTGGATCTTCCAGTACGGCAAGTCCCAGAAAACAGACCTCGTTTGCCATACCTTCAGTAGTGGCTCTGGCGCCTTTCGCTTCTTTCCCGGCTCTAGCGCCTTTTGCTTCTTTCCCGGCAGTGGGCAGTGGGGAAACCTATTCACGATGCCTTCGGTCATCGTGCGGACCATGGTCGCCTGCGGGGTAGAGCAAAATGATATTTTAGAACCAAGAAAAAATTTGGCATGACCTTCCCTAAAAATAGGACCAAAAAGAATGCATAGTGCCAAAATTCTCGCCGAAACGGAAATGAATCAACATTCCGGCAAAATATTGGCAACTATTGCATTTCAAATACGGGTACCTGCAAACACAAACATATATGCAACACCACAAACACAAGAAACACCACAAACATACATAGATCTAGCTAGGCCACAAAAAGTGCACGTGCACGTTGTTGGAGCGAGCTAGGGAGAAAAACAGTAGATCTACATCATGAAGATAGCTTTCCCCTTACTTACCTATCAAAAAAAGGTAATTTCACCACTTAATTTTGATGAATCTATGGTGGAAATGAGGTGAGGAGGAGGAGGCAGCCGAGACAAGCTTGGAGGAGGAGGTGGAGAGAATGAAGTGGGGAAAGTGAGTGGGTAGGTTGGCTGTCCAAAATATCTTGTTGGTCCCAGGTTACTAATGGCGCACAAGCAGCAAATGCACCATTAGTAACCCTGGTTACTAATGGCGCACCTGCGGGTGGTGCGCCATTAGCAGTTTTTGCAGAATAGTAAAAAAACATATGTATTCTAATGGCGCACTGTGGGAAAAGTGCACCATTAGTAGTTTAAACTAGTAATGGCGCACTTCGACACGGTGCGCCATTAGTAGGTTTGCAAAAAAGAAAAAAAATATACTAATGGCGCACTGTATGGGTGGTGCGCCATTACTAGTTCTAACTAGTAATGGCGCACTTTTGCATCATGCGCCATTAGAGTGTATGGAAAAATGGAAAAAAATCAATACTAGTGGCGCACCATGTACCTGGTGCGCCATTAGTGTCTTCCAGACTAATGGTGCACCACCAACCGGTGCGCCATTAGAATATAGTAGTGGCGCACTGCTTGCCTGGTGCGCCATTAGTATCAATCCTATCTATAACCCTTTTCCTAGTAGTGGGTGGTTACAGAAACCCCGTTGTTCTATGGTAGAAGGGGCCGGACATCCGGGATAAGGCCCGGACATCTGGCGCGGCATGAGGGCCCGGACATTCGACATAGAGGGCCGGACATCCGGTAGGTGATACCAGCAAAAATGCATTCAGGATAGCTAGGCCCGAAAATCCGGCCTGTAGGCCGGATATTCGCCATGAGCCCGGACATCCGGGGTCAAGCCCGGACATCCGGTATGCCAGAGACAGAACCTTATCAAAGGACATAAAGTTGGAACAGTAGCCTAGTTTTGAACGGTTGTTATTGAAATGAGCAAGTCTTAAGCTAACCCTATCGATCCCCTCTTAATAGTGCGGGATCCTATACTCAAGGAAATAAATATGAAATCACTTTTGATACTTCATCCTTGAGCAAAATTACTTTGTATGCTCTTGATCCACACACGTCGATGAAACCAGGGAGTAACACCTGAGATTTACTTAACAACCATTGTTAGTCCCCTACATGTATATTGTCATCAACATAAAAAACTTCATGTAAGAGCATGATTGCTCTTTCAATCTCCCCGTTTTTGTTTGTTGACGACAATCACACATGTAGTATCACAGTTGTAATAAATAGTCAGCATTGACAAATATGAGAGCAAGAATACAAAGTATGTGGATGTTTCTATTTGTATTTGGCTCCCCCTCATTGTGAGCATGCAATGAATATATTAGGAAGCATGTGTATCTCCAGAAGATATATATGTATTTGGCATGCACATAGGAAACAATAATAACACATGGATAAGGAAACAAAAATTCCATAGCCACAAGGTAATCAATATAGACTCACATGATCAAGATAATACGATAACATAGGTAGCAACATACCAAGTTCAACATACCAAGTTCGAATTATAGTAGGGCTAACACAAGCAACATACCAAGGTCAACATACCAAGTAATACTCCTGGCGGATGTCATCAAGATCATCAAAGAACTCTGGATAATTGTCACGAGAGGGGAAGCCGAACGTAGAGGTGGACGGAGCCGCAGGAATAGGATCATCGTCACTCACGGGACTCCCACGGTTACAGAGGCGCTGCTTGAGCTGATTCTTGGAGAGGATGAGGCGCTTCTGGACATCATGATTCTGCTGACAGCTAAAAGTGATGGACCTCATGATGGCAGATTGAGCCTTGCTGATGAACATCGCTAAGCGACCACAGGGAGCTGTCGAGGAAGATGGAATAGAGGAACCAGTGGGCTGAGTCCCTCCAACAGACCTCCTAGACTGTGAAGGGGCAGTAGGCGGAGCAGCAGCCACCACACGCATATGAGGTGCAGGCTTCCAACAAGAGTGAACAGTAGTCTTGACCACCTCAAATGGAGCAGTATGATGAGTCAAAGCCTGAATGAATGGAGCATGAGGAAACTGGCGTGACTGAATGAAATTGCAAAGACGGATCTCATGCCAAATGAAATGGGCTGTGTCCAGAGGCTCATTGTGTTTGTCATGCATAAGAACCATCAAGTCAATGCAATAGTTGTAGGCCCGTGAGCAATCTCCCTTCTTAGGATAGAGAGTGCAAAGCACACACTGATAGAGGATGTAGTAAGGAGCATGGAAGATAGATACCTCATTGAGTGGATATGCAAGTTCTTCTTTAGTGAGCTGAGAGGTAGGTTTGATAAGTGGTAAGCAAGCATCAATCGCTTTGGGCTTGCTCTCTGGATCCATACTGTGGATGCGATGGCCAACACTAGAGAGACCTAAAATCTGAGCAAACCTGTCATATGTGATGCTCAGAGTGGTGTTATCAGTCCTCCAAGTGAGAGTGTTGTCCGGACCAAAGAAACAGGTGGCATAGAACTATAGAATTGCAGCTTCATATCAATCACACCTGAAGGTCATTGCGGGACCGAGAGTGATATCATCAATGATCTGGACCGGATCGTTTGCAAACATGTCAGGATTCTCACGTAGAAAGTTGAGATCCAAGTATGAGTGAGGAGCAAGTCCACGCCCACGGACGAAACTGGAATAGAGATCCTGCTGCATATGAGTCCGGAACCGAGGATCCTCCGCATCAGCCACCATCTCATATTGATTGACATCCCGATGAAACACAAGATATTGAGCTACCCCTACAATTTTGAAGTTGTGAGGAGCACGATCCCCGTTGTCAGGAAGCTCCATGGAGATGTGACGGCCATGAGCAACGGGCATTGCAGACCCGCTGACATGAGGCACCAGGGCCCTCCTAGTACCGGGCTTGGACTGTCCAACGGAGTGTCTTGGTGCACAGACCTCCTCATCCTCCCCAACATAGTCCGCATCATCTGGATCCGAGGCCGATGGACTATTGTATGGTGCCCGCTTCTTCTTCTTAACGGTGGTGGCCTTCTTCTTCTTAGGCCAAGCATGCTCATCGGAGTCGGTTGAGCCTAGCCGGCGGACAACTGGAATGGATGAGAGATCCCGATGATATGGTACGAATAAGGATGATAAAACAATTTTAAACAATGGGATGACCATTTTGAGCATGACAAAAGAATAAGTTCAGTGGTATATCAAAAAGAGACATGTCCATGATTTAAATTTGAGCAGCCAAGTTCATTGACAGATGTTTTAGGCATAGGCAAGAGACACCAACACTCAAGGGACCAAAAGTGATGCCCTAAGACCTTGTGGTCACCATAGAAGCGGAATGGAGGATAGATAGCATGCATACCCCTAGAAGAGGGCTCGGGACGATCGGGGCCGCAGTTCTTGGTCCTTGCCATGATGAACTCCGGTCGTTACTCCCACACAACACAGGTCCCTCACGAGGAATTCACAACCCAACCCAAGAAATGGATTGGATAGAATCATAGATCGGGAGGAAGAGAGGCCGTGAGCAGGAGATCGGGGCCGGAGCTCGGAGAATAGGGCCGGGGCAGCACCGGAGTGGCATCCCGGCGGCGGCGGCTGTGTGAGCGTTGGCGAAGAGGAACGGGAGTGAATGAGGAAAGATGCCCCAAACGCCCGAGCCCCTCCCCAGATATGTGTGGCCGCGGGTATGGACCGGATATCCGGGGCCTAGCCCGGATATCCGACGAGCAAGGGTTAGAGAGCAAGTCAAAAGGGGACAACGGGCTGGACATCCGGGAAGGAGGCCGGATATCCGGTGTGTGAGGGACCGACTGCTATAGGATCAGGGCCCGGATGTCTGCCTAAAGCCCGGATGTCCGGCAGTGCTCCAGGGCCCAGATGTCCGGCGAAGGAGCCGGATGTCCGGCCACTGGACAGCAGATCTAGGCTAGAGAGAGATTGGAAAGGAGATAATTGATGTGATTTGATATAGACTCCGCCAAGGAGTTTTGGAGAGAATTTATAAAGGTGACTCCATGAGTAATTCTAAGGCCATACTAAGATGAAATAGCATTCCTAACAACAACATAAAAACGAGAGGTTCACATATGTAAGGTACACGCGATGACCGAGGTCACCATGTTTGAGCATATGTAACATGGTGCTGCAAAGATGTAGGTTGTGGGCATATAGTCACGACTCCATCATGTTAAAGCACCATAGTTCGAGAACTAAGGTAGCTTTGAGAGTGTTGGTTCTTTTTATGCATTATGTAGGGTGAGAACATTCATGAATTGAACGCCTCCCCCTAAATATATGCCTACATCATCACCAGACATTAGATTCATGCATGAATGGGTACTAGATTTCACATAATATTGTCAAGCTCCAAGATACCAAGTTCACTCCTAAGTCGACAAAACCTTGCTTCATCTAAAGGTTTGGTGAAGATATCTGCCAGTTGCAAATCTGTACCAATGTGATCAATGTGAATATCTCCCTTTTCAACATGATCTCTCAAGAAATGATACCTAATATCAATGTGTTTGGTGCGGAGATGATCTTTAGGGTTCTCAGCAATGTTGATGGCACTTTCATTATCACATAGAAGAGGCACATGTCTATAGGTGATACCGTAATCCTTCAAAGTTTGCCTCATCCATAACAACTGAGTTGCACAACTGGCAGCAGCAATGTATTCAGCTTCAGCGTTAGAGAGGGCAATACAATTTTGTTTCTTCGAGGACCAACTTACCAAGGGTCATCCAAGAAACTGACATGCACCGGATGTGGACTTACGATCCACTTTGTCTCCAGCCCAATCGGCATCCGTGTACCCAATGAGATCGAACTTAGCATCCTTGGGGTACCAGAGGCCCAACTTTGGGGTGTGAACAAGGTATCTAAGAATATGCTTAACCGCCTTATGATGACTTTCCATAGGGAAAGATTGAAATCTAGCACACATGCATACACTGAACATGATGTCTGGTCTAGATGCACAAAGATAAAGCAATGAACCAATCATACAGCGGAAAGTAGATGGGTCAAAAGGAGTACCATTTGTGTCTTCAGTGAGAGCAATTTTGGTTGGCATGGGTGTCTTGCATGGACAAGCATCAGACATGCCAAACTTCTCTAGGATATCCTTGATGTACTTTGCTTGAGATAAGAAAAGTCCTTCTTGAAATTTTTGAATTTGAAATCCGAGAAAGAACTTCAAATCCGTATTGAGTGACATTTCAAAATTCTTGGTCATTGAAGCCGCAAACTTCTTGCACAAATGAATGTTAGGAGAACCAAAAATGATGTCATCTACATAGATTTGGCATAGGATCAAATCACCCTTGTCCCTCTTAGTAAAAAGAGTGGGATCAATCACCCCTCTCACAAAACCATCATCGAGTAAAAACTTCTTAAAATGATCATACCAAGCACGAGGTGCTTGTTTGAGGCCATACAAAGCCTTATGAAGTTTATACACATACTCTTTGTGAAAGGGATCAACAAACCCGGGTGGTTGTGACACATATACTTCTTCTTGTAGAGGACCGTTAAGGAAAACACTCTTCACATCCATTTGATGTAATGTAAAACCATTGAAAGCGGCATAAGCAAGTAAGATGCGAATGGATTCAAGATGGGCAACGGGGGCAAAGGTCTCACCAAAGTCCAAACCTTCAACTTGTGAGTACCCTTGTGCCACTAACCTTGCCTTGTTACGGATGATTACACCATTTTCATCTTGCTTGTTCTTGAAAATCCATTTTGTTCCAATGACGTTGTGCTTAGTAGATGGCCTCTTCACTAATGACCACACTTGGTTGCGTTCAAAACTGTTCAACTATTCTTGCATAGCAACTAGCCAATCATTGTCCATCAATGCATCTTGTACCTTGAGGGGCTCAATACTAGACACAAATGAGAAGTGAGCACAAAAGTTTGTCAAATGTTTACGAGTTACTCTACCTTCCGATATGCCAGTGAGAATTTTGTCAACATCAACACGACCGGCCACTCGAGGCACGATGGAGGTAAGGGTTTCACGAGGTTCAACTTCATGTCCATCATCCACATCCTCAACATATGGATCATTAATGTGTGGAGGAAGATCTTCTTGTTCATATTGCATTAGTTGAGGTTCATCATCAATGATTGGACTTTCTTGTTCTTGCACTGGATGATGATCTTGTTCTTGAAGATTATCATGAAGAGGAACTTGATTATCCTCTTCAACTTGGGCTAAGGGTATTGGTTGAACAATAGGAGCTTGTGGTGATATGGATGTTGAAGTAGTTTGATGATGTGTGAGACTTCCATCTTCTTCATCATCATGAGGTTCTTGTTCCATAGGAAGAAGTGCACCAACACCCATGGTCAAAATGTCTTGAGAGGAATCTTCTTCACCTACATCACTTAGATCAACTTGCTCCACATGGGAGCCATTAAATTCATCAAACACCATGTCAGAAGTTTCTACAACACATCCATTGGATTTGTTGTAGACTCTATAGGCGTGAGAGTTTGATCCATAGCCAACAAATATACCCTCAATTGTTTTGGATTAAATTTTTCCTAACCGTTCTCTTTTGTTGAGGATGAAACATTTGCACCCAAATACACGAAAGTACTTGACATTTCACTACAAGAAATATGTCAACTTGTGACCCTCACTATTGGTCGCTGAAAGGTCATAGTTTTTCATTTGCGACCTTTTTGTGACCAAAAACAGAAGGTCAAAAGCTGAGGGTCGTTAACTGACTATAGAGACCTTCTCTGTGATATGTAAAAGGTCGTTGGTTCTTTGACCAAATTTTTGGTCACTAGCAACCTCCCTAGGCCATGTAGGCATCCAGTGTGGCAAGCTGATGTGGCACAAGATTCAGCCCAGTCCGATTCGGAGTTTTACATGGGCCGAGCCCATTAATTCAGCCTTTTTATATTTTTTTCGTGTCAATTTTTGGTCAATTTCATGGGCCTAGCCCAACATTATAGCCTATTTATTTTTGGGTCGTAGCCTTTGTTTCTCTTTTTTTAATGCATGCCAATTGTCAAATTCTGGTAAGTGGGTCCCAAATGTGGCGTTCTAGTTTGTGGGACCCTACTGTCAAGGTCATGTTCTTTCATATTTCAATATGCAAATACAAAAAATAGACACAATATTTTAAATAACAGCAGGAAGCAATCTGCTACATCATATAACATACATAAAAATGTGATCAGCATCATGTTTACAATTAGATAACACACATACTGCCCAAGTGTATCAGCCCAAGTCTATCACAGGAGCCCTACAAGTTCTGCTACATCATATAACACACAAATAGGATCAGCTCCCAGAACTAGCACACGTACAAGTTCTGCTACAAGGAGTTCATTACTCCCAGAACTAGCTCAATGAGGTAAAACTATGCTTCATCCAACTTCTTTGTCCTGAATGAAATGCCAGCATCTGCACATTGTAGAACAAAATGTTTAGGGACACAATAAAAGTAAATCAAACAACAAAGTATCAAAAAAACCAAAGTATTAAAAACTGCAGTAATTTACTCGTAGTTGGCAGGTACACAATACCATGGTTTTAATATAAAATACAGAGAAAGTGTTTGGCTACAACATAGAATGCTGTAAAATTTGTAGATTAGCCCTTAAGCAGTTGCATCTAGCTAGCCGATGTGGCAGCCAATGCAAACACGAGCTAGCCGGTTGTGTACTGTTCCTGTTATGTTAATCTAGCTAAGTAGGTTGGCTAGCCCTTGCCATTCAGGTCCATATTAACCGAAGCATACATAGACAGCAGATTTTGGCATGCTAGAATTCTTACGGCAAACAAGATTGTTTGTCCAGTAAATTATTCGTTAGGAACATCTCAGGTATACAAGAAATGGGATAATGATTCATTATCCATATGAGGGTGACCTCTGTCGTGCAGTCTATTAAGCACGAGTACATTAAGAAACCCCGAAACAAAACCCTAAGCAACAAGATATCAAGCAGAGGCCCACAATTCAATGTATTTCAGGCCATGGGGGCACCAAACTGTATAACCATGTATGCAAATGAAGCAAACAACACAAATAATGGCATTTAACAAGTGCACCAATAGTTGCATTTAAGGTAAACAAGAGCTGCATAGCAGAGTGCAAGAGAATGAGAACATAATTCTTGCTTGCTGCAATCTAAACAACATCACCACAAGTTCTATGATGCATCCAAACTTGTGAATTTGTGCACAGATCCAAGCATGATACTACGTGAGCCAGAAGTGTGCTGCAGATTGCCTTTGCCAGGGAGACCTAAATGAAGGAAGTGTTCCACAGGCCCAAACAATATCACGGACGTAAGCTAATCAACGGAGGAAGGAGGAGGACACCGGGACCTAACCTGTACGTGAAGATGTCGCGGTTTGCAAGCAGCCCTCCTTCTCCGGCACCCACTGCGCACATGAGGTCTTCCAGGGATATGTTGTTCACCTGATCACCACCTCCCTGCATGCCACACACACACACACACACACTATGCAAGTTAGATTACATACAGACAGATTGTGTTTCTAATGCCCAGCCGCCACAGGCCGTTGTTAGTCAGCAGATTATGATCAGGGTGGAACATACAAGATAAGAAGATAACATCTGTAACAAAATAATATAGAAGGAAACAGTGATGAAACTTTGAAGGTTTTTACACGTTTGGAAGGTTTTATGTGCTTATCTTCACAACAAATGGTAAATTAATGCCGCAGCATTCTATTTGCATCCATTCCGTAGAACAAAGAAGTGATATAAAGAATTTCAGATAAAAATGACACCCTGATAACTGTATAAATTTCTGTTGGGTGGGGGGATAATCTAGAAATATACCAATCTGAACACTAAACCAACATGATATCTGAACATTCCCCTGCCGAACTGAACTCGTATATGGAAATACAAACCAACAAATCAGACGAACATAGCAATTTCTGCACACTCCAGAGCAGGTATTACTGACTAAACCAACCTATTTCCTCTAGTATTTCATAGAGATTACAGGTCCGTACACAACAGCGGTCTGATTCCCTTGACAGGGCTAAGCACTACAAATAAGTCAACCTAGGCAGTACGCGATGGAACTAACAGAGCAGGTGCAGATCCGATGCTACGCAGACATCACAGAGCGGAATCGACCGGGTTCAGGTGGATGAATCGACATCGCTTCGGCTGGCTCACCAAGGTTGCTCGAGAAGGAAAAGGAATGGACCCAAATCCGTACCTCGGCTCGAAGGAGCCGACGACCCAGGTTGGTCGACACCGACGAGCGTGTCTGGCAGGATGCCGAAGACGAAGTCACCAAAGGAGATGTTGTAGCTCTGAGGAGTGCGTTGTGGTGCTCCTGCCATGGGCCGGGCACGCGAGTACGGTCGGGCTCCTCCCGCTTCTCCTCCAGAGGCCTCCACCGTGCGCTGCTCCCACACGAGCCCTGCATGTCACCAAGGAGAGGAGAGGAGCACATATGTTAGGAACCGCAGGAGAGGGAGGGGAGGTGCGGAGTGTCATGCGCGTACGTGGTCATGGCGGGGCACGCCGCCATCCTGGCCGTGGACTGCCTGCCTGTGGTCCCCGGGCCGGCGAGACGAGGTGCCGCGCGACAAAATCCCAAGGATGGAGTGGTTGGTTGGCTCGGAGTGGATAAGGCTACAGGAAAACGGGAGGGAGGGAGGAGCTCGATCTCATCTATGGTGAGGGTCGTCGATGGTGGGCAACGGCGGATCAAGATCTGAGGGAGGGAGAGGGTGACTTGGAGATGGGGATCTGGGATCGAGGGGCTCGGGAGAAGGTGACTTGGAGATGGGGATCTCATATCGAGGGGCGCGGGAAAGGGTGGAGCAGCGGCGCTTGGGGGGTGGGGGTCGAGCTCCGCCGGAGGGAGGTGGCCGTTGCGCACAGGAATGGAGATGGAGGCCGGGGGCTCTGACTTGGATTGGATCTGGGCGGCGGCGACGATTGGGAGAAGGGGGCTAGGGTTTCATGGGTGGACAAGGATGAGAGGGATATGGGGTGATTCGGGAGGGGGTGAGAGCGACGAGGGGGGTGTGGGCTGCCGTCGGATCCGGGCGCATCCAACGGTGCTTAAGCCATGATCCGCGTGAGCTGATTTTAGACCAATCAGAACAAATTATCCCCTTTGATGATGTTAAGACAATTTTAAATTGGTCATAATCGATTGAAAATAAGATTTTGAATCATGTCTGTTATTTGACTACCTAAGAAATTTATAAAAATATGGAAATAGAAAACCTTCGCATTGTGTCACCAAGTGTGAACTACTTTTCAGTAAAAATAACAAACTTTGAATATTCTTAATATCATTAAAAAAGTGTTCTAAGATATGAGTTTTTTGTAAGAGAATCATTTTTCGAGTCTCCAAAATGATATTTTTATAAAGAACCTAGCAAATATTTGTTGCAAATTTGGAGCACATCAATTTCATAATTCATAATCATAGCACGTGTGGAGCACATAGAATACTTTTTCAAGCTTATGTAGTTGTGTTTTTATATTTGTTTCTCTTGTGTTTTTTGCACAAGGGTGCATTTTGGAATGGCATAGTTCGTTCAAATTATCTCATATTGTGCACAGGGGTGCATATTGGAATAACAAAAATGTTGCCTAAGGAAGTTTTCATTTCCTTTGGACGAAAAATCAATTTTCCATTTTTTGAGTGCCCAAAATGAGTTTTTTTGTGAAGGACCTATGATATATTTTCGCAAAATTGGACCATATAATTTTTATAAAAAAACTAGGCCATATTTAGTGCACAATTTACCAAATGGTTGGGTGTCAAAAAAATTGATCCACCTCAGGTGAAAAAGAGAAATCTTCGTCGATTTAGTAGGAAGCGGGTCAAATTTGAACTACAGCTGCCTCATAGTTTGCTCTTTATTTTTTCGCAAAAATCATTTCTAGGTACATAAGTATCTATTTAATCATAAAAACACCAAATAAATTTCAAGATTCAACCACTAGCTAGGAACGGTCAAGCCCGCCATTTTGACCGCATTTTGAAACGGGCATAAAAAATTCAAAAAAAATCAAAAAATTGGAAAACCTTCGCATTGTGTCATTATATGTGACCAAGTTTCCAGGAAAATTAACAAACTTGTAATCGGTAATTATTTTTAAAAAGTGTTCTCAGAAATGAGCTATCATGCGTGAAGATTCATGGCTTTCAAGCCAAATGATCAATCTGATGGCCACATTCATGGCATAGTTTGTTCAAATGATCTCATATTGTGCATGAGGGTGCATCTAGGAATTCCAAACAATGTTGCCTAACGAAGTTTTCATTTTCTTTGCACGGAAAATTCATTTTTCATTTTCCGAGTGCCCAAAAGGAGGTTTTTTTGTGAAGGAACTACCAAATAATTGTTGCAAAATTGGACCAAATCATTTTTATAAAATACTAGGCCATATATAATGCACAATTGACAAAATGGTTGGGTGAAAAAAGTTTTGATCTACCTCTGGTGAAAAAGACAAATTGTCGTTGATTCAGTTGGAAACGGGTCAAATTTGAACTGTAGCTGCCTCATAGTTTGCTCTTTATTTTTTCCAAAAATCATTTGTAGGTACATAAGTATCTATTTATTCATAGAAACACCAAATAAATTCCAAGATTCAACCACTAGCTAGGAACGGTCAAGCCCGCCGTTTTGACCGCATTTTGAAACGGGCATAAAAAATTCAAAAAAAAAACAAAAAATTGGAAAACCTTTGCATTGTGTCATTATATGTGACCAAGTTTCCAGGAAAAATAATAAACTTGTAATACGGTAATTATTTTAAAATAGTGTTCTCATAAATGAGCTATCATGCGTGAAGATTCATGGCTTTCAAGCCAAATGATCAATCTTACGGCCACATTTATGGCATATTTTGTTCAAATGATCTCATATTGTGCACGAGGGTGCATCTTGGAATTCCATACAATGTTGCATAAGGAAGTTTTCATTTTCTTTGCAAGGAAAATTCATTTTTCATTTTCTGAGTGCCCAAAAGGAGGGTTTTTTGTGAAGGAACTACCAAATGATTGTTGCAAAATTGGACCAAATCATTTTTATAAAATACTAGGCCATATATAATGCACAATTGAGAAAATGGTTGGGTGAAAAAAGTTTTGATCTACCTCTGGTGAAAAAGACAAATTCCTGTCGATTTAGTTGGAAACGGGTCAAATTTGAACTGTAGCTGCCTCATAGTTTGCTCTTTATTTTTTTCAAAAATCATTTCTAGGTACATAATTATCTATTTAATAATAGAAACACCAAAAAAATTCAAGATTCAACCACTAGCTAGGAACGGTCAGGTCCACCGTTTTGACCTCATTTTGAAACGGGCATAAAATTTTCAAAACAAATCAAAAAATTGGAAAACCTTCGCATTGTGTCATTATATGTGACCAAGTTTCCAGGAAAAATAATAAACTTGTAATACGGTAATTATTTTAAAAAAGTGTTCTCAGAAATGAGCTATCATGCGTGAAGATTCATGGCTTTCAAGCCAAATGATCAATCTTATGGCCACATTCATGACATAGTTTGTTCAAATGATCTCATATTGTGCACGAGGGTGCATCTTGGAATTCCAAACAATGTTGCCTAAGGAAGTTTTCATTTTCTTTGCACGGAAAATTCATTTTTCATTTTCCGAGTGCCCAAAAGGAGGTTTTTTGTGAAGGAACTACCAAATAATTGTTGCAAAATTGGACCTAATCAATTTTATAAAATACTAGGCCTTATATAATGCACAATTGACAAAATGGTTGGCTGTCAAAATTTTTGATCCACCTCTGGTGAAAAAGACAAATTCCCGTCGATTCTGTTGGAAGCGGGTCAAATTTGAATTGCAGCTGCCTCATAGTTTGCTCTTTATTTTTTCCAAAAATCATTTCTAGGTAAATAAGTATCTATTTAATCAGAAATACATGGTTTGATGGCGAGACATCGAGGTTTGGACGGTGGCCGAGGGCCCCAACTCTAGAGCGCGTAAGCTCGCATGCCCGCCGCGTGGTCACCACGTGACCGTGGCATTGACATGTGTTCTGGGCGGCCTAGGCATGTCTAGTGGGTTGGGCACTCCCCAGGTAGGTGCTAGGAAGAAAATCAAAACATAAGATTCTCACGAGGAGACCGATCGATGCTCAAACATGAATGAGCAGCCAAGTGTTCGATTTGCGGTACGGGAAATGCACATGGCTAATGGGCGTGAGTTTTGGCTGAGGATGATCAGTTACTAAGAAGACCGTCTTCACAAATTTTCACCTCAAAAGGAGGAGCCTAGGTGGTACTTGCTTTACAAACTACCACACTGGACATAAATACGAATGTTGAAGCTGGGCTCAAAATAATGAATGGATTGAGCTGGCATTTGGTGGAGGATGGTTATTTGGGCATAGGAAAGCACTGTAGAAAATGGATACCATTTGGACATGCCAAAGTGGTACTTCCTTCACAAAGTGCTGCTCTGAACATAATAGGAAAATGAATATTTTTAATTATTTTTGAACTAGGCAAGGAAGATTTTTACATATTTGACGAAGATATGACCCAAAGAATTTATGAGATTTTTTTGGGAATTTTGGGAATGACAGAAATATAGGTTGCTTCACAACCTAGGGAAAAAACTGCCACATGGACATGACACATAGGCAAAACTGATGAGGTGGCGCCTAGTCATAGCAACCCACCACAATTTACAAGGCTATGACCATATATATTGGTCGTTAACAACTAGAAATAAGATAGCGGACTAGTGCTGTTTGCTTTATGACGTTTTCATGTAAGGAAATTATGACCTTTCTGACCAAAATGGTCGCAATGGTTTATGGTTTGGAGCCCCTCGAACAGCTTTTGACCAATTGGTCTGAAATGGTCATAGATCTATGACCAATTCTTCCAGGGTCACTGACAGAAGGTCACTAGTTGACATATTTCTTGTAGTGTTTGGCTTGTTTCCAGTTAGAAGCTCATAGGAGTCTTTTCCGATATAGTGCGGAGGAAGAGCCGGTTTGATGCATGGCATGCGGTGTTGACAACTTCGGCCCAAAAACTATGTGGTGACTTGTATTCATCCAACATGGACCTTGCCATCTCTACAAGTGTACGGGTCTTCCTTTCGGCTACACCATTTTGCTGAGGAGTGTATGGAGCTGAATATTGATGCTCAATCCCTTCATCACTAAGAAATTCTTCCAAGTTATAGTCCTTGATCTCAGAGCCATTGTCACTTCTTATTGCCCGGATTTCTTTGTCAAACTTGCGTTGGGCTTGCTTGGCAAAATCAATGAATGTGATCTTCGTTTCGTCCTTGGACTTGAGGAAGAACACCCATGTATATCTTGAGTAATCATCAACAATGACAAGCCCATTCTTTTTCCCACCAAGACTATCCCATGAAGGAGGCCCAAAAAGATCCACATGAAGGAGCTCCAGGGGCCTTGAAATAGATACTATGTTCTTGGGTGGGTGCTTTGATTGATGTTGCTTCCCGGCTATGCATGCACTACACACACGCTTTCTCAAAAGAGACATTGGTTAGTCCAAGGATGTCATTCCCCTTTAAGAGATATCGAAGATTTCTCATGCCGACATGGGCTAGACGGTGATGCCATAGCCACCACTTGTCAGCCTTGGCCATTAGACAAGTTGCATGGAATGTGCTCTCTTTCGAGAAATCAACCGTGTAAAGGTTGCCATCCAACTCTCCAACAAAGGCCACTTCGAGAGTATCTCTCTTAAAGACTTTCACATCCGTTAGTCCAAAGAGTGTATCATAACCAACAGAAGCCAATTGGCGAACAGAAAGCAAGTGGTATTTAAGGGATTGGACAAGCATGACATTTGCAAGAGACATGTCATTTGTGATAGCCACCTTGCCCAACCCGAGTACCTGTCCTTTTGAACCTCCACCAAACATAATGCTCATGAATGGTTGAATAGCTTCCATGAAATCGTAGAGCAATTTGCTATCTCCGGTCATATGATTTGTACATCCACTATCAATCACCCATTTCACTCCACCGGAGAAGTTAACCTGCACACAATTAGGACTTGGTTAGAGGCACCCATTTTGCAATTGGACATCTCAAGTTAGTCACAAGGTTCTTAGGGACCCAAATAGCATAGAACCGGAATGCCTTTCGAGGACCAACAAATTTTGCATGAACTCTTTAGGTTTGTTGAGAGTGGGCATGCCCCTTGTGGCCTTCCCACTCACAACCTTACCTTTCTCCTTGTGCCCTTCTCTTACAAATGTTTCTTTTAGAGGAGTTGTGCACTTTTGAGAGGATGTCTTCTTCTTTCTTGTGCTTGGGTCAAACCCAGGTCCCTCTTTGGCAAACACCTCATTGTGTTGACTCAATATCTCATCAAGATTCTTTTGCCCTTGAGCACATGTCATGAGACCTTTCTCGATTTGAGCCTTGAGAAAACAATTTTCCTCAAGAATAGATGCTAGATCACTACTAGAGTTAGTAGTACAAGCATCAACATTGATAATAGAAGAAGAGTAAGACTTGGCTAGAGTTTCAAGATAAGTATGTTTGAGTGTGTCAAAACTCTTTGTAAGAACGGTGAGTTCTCCATCCTTAGTCTTGAGAGACACGGATATAAGCTCACAATCCTTAGATAGAGAAGCATGAGACTTGACAAGCTTACTTTTATCATTCATTAACTCTTCAGAAGAGTCAATAGCCTTTTTCAAGGAGGCAAGATCATTAGTGTGAACATCAATATTTGCACCAATTTTTAAGCATAATTCATCATTTCGTGCTTCCTCATATTGGACTTTCCACTCAAGGATTTCACATTTTTCCTTTTCCTCAGTGACGAGGGTGTCGAGTTCCTTAATGATGATGGTGTGCTTACTCACCATCTCCATAAGCATACGAAACATAGTGAGATTCTTTCCTTTGAGGGAGGACAAGAACTTATTAAGTTTAGCAATCATAGGATCATCTAGATCATCATCCTCATAACTATCCTCTGCATCAAGATACTCATCACTAGGAGTAGAGGGAGTGAAGAGAGGAGGATTTGATCGTGGAGTTACCTTGAACTTGTCAGAAGAGCTTTGGTCCTCTCCATCTTCAACCATGGCCTTTGCCATTAGGCACTTGTGAGTGTTGCCCTTGTAATCTTTCATGTAGTTGTAGGTGACCATGTCACCACTCTTGTTTACTAACCTCAAGGTGTTTTGATAGTCTTGAGCAACTCCAGCAACACCACTAACATCATCCGGGTCGGATTCTTCTTGAGCAACCATTGCTTTTCCATCTCTCTTCTTGAGCTTGGAGTTCAAAGGATTTGGCAAATTCTTCTCGGGAAAGGTCTTGGGAAACCTTGGTTTATCTTCTCTCTTCTCATAAGGGCACTCGTTGGAGAAGTGGTTGGTTTCTTCACAGTTGTAGCATTTTCTTACTTTCTTCTTTGGAAATCATCCCTTGAATTTTCTCACGCTAAACTTCTTGACAAAGAGAGCCATGTCTTCATATGAAGGGCCCTCGTCGGATTCAATCTAATCACCATCTTCATCATCATCATCTTCTTCTTCTTCTTCTTCTTCTTCTTCACATACATGCTGGGCCTTCAATGCAAGATTGATCTTTGATGATGGGAACCATGCATGGCAAGATGTTTTGTGGCATTAGCCTTCGACTCTTCAAATAGTTGAAAGGTGGATATGATGTCATCTGTAGTCATTTCCTTGAAGGTATGGTGTTGTCTTATGTCCCACGCCATTTGATGATGATATGGGGCAAGAGCATGAAGCAACTTATACACAAGGAAACGCTTAGTCATGTTGAATCCATCTTGTGTCTTGTCACACTCACATGACTCAATATCGGTAGTGAGAGTCATGAGATGCTCATGGAGTTGATTGGGGGTTTCAAATTTATGCATACAAAAGTTTTGCAATTTCCCCTTGGCAATTTCATATTGAGCACTCCGGAGGGTAGAGGTGCCAGTCTTGGATCTTATAATACTTTCCCATAATTCCTTGTCACATGTGATGTGTATGAACGGTCTCCTTTGCTTTTCAGCCATACCTCTCCTTATACACATGATTGCAGTGTCATTGAGGTTCTTGTCATATATTTCTCTTGGTGTGGGGTTCTTTGGATCAACCACATGATAGCCATACTCTATGATCTCCAGCATCTCATCGTTTCCATGTCGAAGATGATCCTGCATAGCAACTCTCCACAAAGAAAAAATCGGAAGTGGCACTAAGTAAAGGAGGTTTGCCTTGAGGATTATATCTTGGTTTCTCAACCTGAGGTCTTGCATAAAGCCAAGGAACAATGGCGTGTTCATTGCTAGGAGGTTGTTGACCAAGTGATGAGGTAGGCATAGTTGGCCTCGAACCCACACCACCCGAGAGTGGTGCAAGCACCGTGGACAACGTGGCTAATCTCATTTGGACCAAGGCCTCAAGAGAAGCATCATGCTCCTATTTTTGCTTAGCAAGGGCCCGTTCTAGATCCTTGGACGTAAAGGACTTGACTTCAGAAGAAGCCTCGCCTTTATCCTTACGATCTACAACCAAGGGAGTCACATCTGGGTTCATCTCGCTCTAGGACGGTTAAGCCACAAGAATAGAGCACGAGGCTCTGATACCAATTGAAAGGATCGAGATGGACCCAGAGGGGGGTGAATATGTACAATTACCAATTTTAATTATGACTTAGCAATTTTAGGCAATAATGCGGAATATGAAGATGAGCCTAACAATTGTAAGTGAGTACTAAGTACTAAGCAAGTAACACAAGCACGCAAGTTAGCAAGCACAATACGATATACTTAAGTGCAAAGAGACAAGTAACCACAAGTAGAGAGTTAGGGTTAGGAATAACCGCAACTCCGGGAGACGAGGATGTATGCCGATGTTGACTTCCTTGGAGGGAAGCTAGTCACCGTTAGAGAGGTGGATGTTACCACGAAGGCACACCAACACCACGAAGGCTCACCATATTCTCCCTTTGAGACAACACCACGGAGGCATTTCTCAACTACTAGTGGTAGACCTTGGGGTGGTCTCCAAACCCTCACAAACTTTTCCGAGGGTAATCACAAAGTTTGATTCCTCTCCGAATGACTCCTACCGCCTAGGAGTCTCCAACCTCCAAGAGTAACAAGAACGATGGGGGAAAGCTCAAAACTTGCTCAAATCACGAATTCCTTCGGTGCAAAGAAGGAGAAGGAGTGGATCTATCACTTGATTGGACAACTTCTCACAAATGCTCCTAAATCCCTTGGGGATCTATGATTTGGTGTGGAGGAGGGAGAGAGAGTAAGAAATGTGTTCTAGGGTTTGTTCAAAGTGAGTGGTCAACCCTCTCCCGTGGGGGAGAAAGGCTATATATAGTGTGAGTGCAAATGTGGCCATTATAGTGTAAATGAACGGGCAGGCCGGACATCCGGGCTAGAGGCCAGACATCCGGATTGGCAAGGTCACACAAGGAACACAGTAGAGGCAGAGCAGAAAACAGAGAGGCCGGACATCCGGGGCCCAAGCCCGGATATCCGGCGTACCAGGAAGACCCGGACATCCATTAGGAGACCGGACATCCGGCATGATCACAAGGTGGTTACACAAACCCCGTTGTTCTGTGGTAGCAGGGGCCGGACATCCGGGATAAGGCCCGGACATCCGGCGCGGCATGAGGGCCCGGACATCCGGCATAGAGGGCCAGACATCCGGTAGGTGATACCAGCAAAAATGCATTCTGGATAGCCAGGCCCGGAAATCCGGCCTGCAGGCCCGATATCCGCCATGAACCCGGACATCCGAGATCAAGACCCGACATCCGGTATGCCAGAGACAGAACCTTATCAGAGGACATAAAGTTGGAACACTAGCCTAGTTTTGAACGGTTGTTATTGAAATGAGCAAGTCTTAAGCTAACCCTATCGATCCCCTCATAATAGTGCGGGATCCTATACTCAAGGAAATAAATATGAAATCACTTTTGATACTTCATCCTTGAGCAAAATTACTTCGTATGCTCTTGATCCACACACGTCGATGAAATCGGGGACTAACACCTGAGATTTACTTAACAACCATTGTTAGTCCCCTACATGTATATTGTCATCAACATCAAAAACATGATGTAAGAGCATGATTGCTCTTTCAGCAGCGCCAAAGCGATCAACCCCATGAGTGTGCCGCACCTCCACTTTATATAGGCGTCCGTAGCCGGCTCAACACTTGGGCCTCGGACGGACCCTAAAGCCCACAAGTCTACTCGGCCACAATCCAAATACAGCTCGGATCACATCCGACCAGTGTCTTCGGATCCGACCCCTTATGTTCAAGTCAGCTTGGTCGCAGTTCAGATCACCTCCGAACTGCACGGTTGGTAGCGGCCTCTAGCAAGGCATGGCAAACACCAAGCAGACTATGAAGCTGGTTAGGCGAACCTGTACAACGTGTCACACTTCTGTTCCCTTTGCCTCACGATATATGTTGTCGGGCTCAATGCGAGACTGTCATCCTTGTGCTAGCCCGACCTCTTTCTCGTTCCAGTGATGCTGACCACAAACCGGATTATCTCATAATCCTTGTCGCATGGCCATGCTTATCCTGGTCGGATCACATGAGGGGCCTAGAGTGTATCTCTCCTGACCGGAGGGGCAAATCCCATCTTGCTCGACCATGTCTTGCAGCATGGGTCTGGACAAACCCGAAACCTACCTTTGTAACTACCTAGTCACGGAGTAGGATTTGGTCGGCGCAAAGCAAGTCTGTCACCATCCCGGGTACATGCGTCACCTCAGGTCTTAGGACATAGAATGTATGTTGTACTAGAGACTCACAGATGACATATCGCTGTGTCTCATAGTTGGGTCTGTCCAACTCGGACCTTATCTCGGCTCGGATCCGACTACGTCAAATCCGACCAGACCTTTCCAAGTCCATATTATCCGGTTAGCATCCAATGCTCCATGGCTAGTGAGGCCGAGCCATCGACCGTGTCATATGCTAGTCTAGTCGGCTGCACGTCCACACAGCCATTTCGACTAGGGACCTTTTAGGACAATCCTCATACAATGCATAGTCCCACAAACAAGTCACGTACTTGCTGATACACATCATTGATAATGTCCAAGGACTATCCTTATTCATAAACACATAGGAAATATCATCATACTTGATTGCCTCTAGGTCATATCGCCAACATTCAGTCAGCCCGCTCTTTGCGGACTGAACCTTTTCCATAGCCGCACCCATAAGGATGCGGTGTTATTCAACAACGGAGGCATGCTCCAGTGCCTCCTGCATACTGTCAGCGGTCTGCAGATTGGCAAAGGCCGCTGATGGGGCTCCTTCTCCCCCGCCGTCCTTCGAAGGGGGACATTGATCCGAACCCAATGACGTACTGGTGTCCCGGACGGTGTTCGGCGAGGGTCCGAACTATTGAAGTCCTTAACCTTGATGGTTGGGGGGATCACCGCGCCCTGTTTTGCAACGCCCGAGGTGTTGTCCTTGGGCGACTTCCGGACTATCTTGCCCACCCCTCCCCGACCAGGAGATGGCCTTTTGGATGACACCTCTGTGTCCTCTAGGGCAGGGGGAAAACGCGCCAGATGGGTTGTCACTCTCTACCTCCACGGTGGGTAAAGAGTTCCCCGTAGAGGAAGAAGTGATCGGGATCTCACGCGGAGGGCTAAGAGATATAAAGGAGGATGAGCACGACAAAGTCTTGATTGAAATACTTGAATGAGTGAATTTCTAAAACTTATTTCTCGACCAGGGTCTTCTCCATTTGAGCCCACCTCGGACTGTGTTCAGACTCTGTGTCCAAACTGTCCGAGAGGACCACTCGCCCTTTCTTCGGCATCGCCCCCTCTATATCTTTGGGGTCCGTCCTTTTCCTCCTCCTCGTCCTGAGGGGAGAATCGCACTCCACCTCCTCATTATCCTCCTCCTCTCCTTCGTCCTCATCTTCCTCGTGAGAGATGATGGGTTAGACCTCTCCAGACACTGTAGCTAGAGGATCCTTGCAGCGGGGCCCATTCTTGGGCCCCTTGCTCTTCTTCTAGGCCTTCTTCTCCGGCAGCTAATAAGGCGACGGAACCAGCATCTTCTCAAATTGAGGAGTAACTCAGTTTTCGGGCAACGGAGCCAGACACTTAATCCACTCCGACTTCTTGGTCCAAACCTGCAACAAGAAACAGGTTGTAGAGCTCGTCATAGATCGAATATGTGTGTTAACATATAACTAGGTATATCTCCGGAGGAACCGAACACTTACTAGAGAGGCCGGATACGTGATGCTGATGCCCATGTCTTTTGTCTCCATGGGTCAACTACTCTTTCGTGCCTTGAAAAGAAGCTTCCACATCACTCCGTGCATGGTGCCGTAGAAGCACTCCAGCGTCCGCGGATCTTCCAGCTTGAATTCGCACATAGGGAAAGCTCGGCGCTGGCAGGGGAGAATGCGGCGGCAAACCATGATCTGTATCATGTTGGCTAAACCAACGTTTTTCCCAGTACGTTGGTGATACGCGTTTGCAGTGCCAACACCTCCTTTTGGGACCTCCAGTCAATGCCCTTCTCATTCCAGGAGGTGAACCTCATGGGGGGTTCGGATCTGAACTCCGGAATGGCCGCCCAGTTGGGGCGGCATGGTTCGGTGATGTAGAACCACTCCTGTTGCCAGATCTTCATGGTCTCCACAAAGCCCCCCTTGGGCCAAGTAGTGTTCGGCAGCTGGCTAATCATGGCCCCGCCATAGTCCGCGTGCTGCATGTCGACCACCTTCGGCTTCATGTTGAAGAATTGAGCCATAAGCCAAAGTGTGGCCGGACGCGGAGGACGGCCTCACACACGATTATGAACGCCGATATGTGGAGAATGGAATTTGGGGCTAGATCGTGGAAATCTAGCCCATAGTAGTAAATAAGTCCGTAGATGAACAGGTGGGTGGGAAACCTAAACCTATGAGGAAATGGAGAAGGAAGACGACTCGTTTGCTGGGGTCCGGAGTGGGAAGGACTTGACCTTCAGATGGAAGTCAGTGCTTGATTTTGGCGGCGTGGTATCCTGCACTCCGGAGATCTGCTATGTTCTCTTCTGTCATGGAGGAGGCCTCCCACTTGCCCTTGGAGCTAGCTCCTGACATGGTCGGAGTGGCCGGTGGTGGTGGTGAGAAAGATGAAAGCTTTGCGGGTGCAGAGAGCTAGGAAGTTTGGCAGGCTAAGGAGATGTGAAGGCGTGGGGAGGAAAGTGGGGGTCCCTTGCCTTCTTATAGGCAGAAAAAATACCAACTGCCCCCACTCGTGCCTTGAATCTCTCCTATTCCCGATGGATGCGTGGGCTGCAAACGGTTGGATTACCTAAGTATCATTGATATACAATCCCATGTTAAGTGGGCACAATCTCTGTTTCAACAGGACGTGCTGATAAGGCGTTCCCTCGAAGCGCGGAACGCGGGGCGTGCAAACGGTTCGAAATGACAAAGAGTCAAGCCTGACGCTTCGTGGAAAGAGTTGTCCATAAAAGAATCTGCTCTCATTTTTTGTACATCCTACCTTCACGGCTAAGGGTTGTGTTTGTTGCGACAAGCCGGGTACACTTGTTTTTACGAAGGAAAACTGGTGTGTATTCTTCGAGGAACCCGCCTTAAAATGCCAAAGACATCCTGAGCGCCAAACATATCAACATTGAAGACTGGTTCAGGGGCTACTCTGGGAGTCCTGGATTAGGTGTTCCTCGGGCGTCCGATCTGCTGATGTGGGCCGGACTGATGAGTCATCAAGATACAAGACCGAAGATCCTCTCCTGTATCCGCTGGGGACTCTCCTATGCGTCGATGGCAAGTATATGTGTCCGGATATGTTATTCCTTTTTGTAAAACTGACTTTGTGCAAACCCTAAGCCCCTCCGGTGTCTATATAAACCGGACGGTAGAGTGGAGACAGGACGACAACATTGCTAGGCTACGTAGTTAGGGTTAGCCGAATAATTCTTGTGGTAGATCAACTCTTGTAACCTCTATACCCTCGAATATAATCTAGGAGGAGTAGGGTTTTACCTCCATTAAGAGGGCCCGAACCTGGGTAAACACCATGGCCCTTCTCCACTATTACAATCGATCTTCAGGCGTACAACTTGCCCCGCCCCCCTACATGAGATTTGCCGATTTTGACACCGACAAAGGGACTGCATTGAAGCGGGCAAAAGCAGTTCGTCTGAGCAGGGCGTGATAACCACTGCGGAAGGGGACGATGTCGAAGATTAATTCTTCATTGTGGAAATTATCTTGGGAGCCGAATACTACCTCTAGTGTTAGGGAGCCTGTGCACCGGGCTTCGACGCACGGTATTACTCCTTTAAAGGTAATGGTGCTAGGCTTGATTCATGAGGGGTCAATGCCCATCTTCTGAACAATATCTTGATAGATCAGATAGAGACTGCTTCCTCTATCCATTAGGACTCTAGTGAGGTGGTATCCGTTAATAATTGGATCGAGAACCAGGGCGGCCGAGCCCCCGTGATGGATACTCATTGGGTGGTCTCTGCGATCAAAGGTGATCGGACAGGCTGACCTTGGATTGAACTTAATGGCGACAGGATCGACAACATAGACGTCCCGAAGTGCGCACTTGAGCTCCCTTCTGGGAATGTGAGTGACATAGATCATGTTAATTGTCTTCACCTTGGGGGGGGGGATTTCTTCTGACCCCAAGTGTTCGGCCGACGGGGCTCGTCATCATCTTTGCTTGGAGGTTCCCTTCCCTTGTGTTCGATATTTATCTTACCCGCCAATTTGAAAACCCAACAGTTCTTGTTGGTATGGTTCGCAGGCTTACTAGATGTGACACGGATCTGGCAGGGTCTCTCAAGAATTTTATCCAAGCTGGATGGCCCGTTTTTGTTACATTTAAAAGGTTTGTTCCGCTGACTGGACTTAGGACCGCTGAATCCGGCATTGACTATCGTATCGTCTCTGTCGTCATTGTCATTCCATCGTTTGTGTTTATTGCGGCAGGGTTTTCCATTACCATCCCGTACCATCGAAGTGCCAGGGTCACCCGATCTATTGCTACGACGAGCCAACCAACTGTCTTTGCCCGCGCAAAAGCAAGACATGAGTGTCATTAAAGCTACCATGGTTTTTGGCTTTTCCTGTCCAAGGTGTCGGGCGAGCCATTCATCATGGATGTTGTGTTTAAAGGCCACTAAGGCTTCGGCGTCCAGACATTCTACAATATGGTTCTTTTTAGTAAAGAACCGAATCCAAAGTTTGCGGGCTGATTTTCCTGGCTGCTGAATTTTGTGACTCAAGTTATCAGCATCCGTCGGCCGGACATAAGTGCCCTGAAAATTGGCCCTAAAGGCATCTTCCAAGTCTTCCTAGGTTCCAATGGAGTTTTATGGGAGGTGTTTTAGCCAGTGTCGTGTTGGTCCTTTCAGCTTTAAAGGAAGATATTTAATGGCATTGAGATCATCTCCTCGAGCCATGTGGATGTGGAGAAGAAAATCTTCGATCCAGACGGCCGGGTCCGTCGTTCCATCATATTGTTCGATGTTTAAGGGTTTAAACCCTTCTGGAAATTGATGCTCCATGACCTCATCGGTGAAGCATAGGGGGTTTGTGGATCCTCTTTATCATGCAATGTTGTGGCGGAGATCAGATGACATCTGAGTTTGGTTCTGTTCTTGGGCATAATAACGATCATCATGCCGGGCTTCATAGCCATAGTCTCGCACCGGGGCACGACCCCTTGATCCGTAAATTGATCTAGTATGACCAGCTTTATTGGCTAGGTCACCCTATAGGTTGTATGTATATCCCGTAGCTGCTGCCTCCTTGCCTCTTCGGCGAGGAGGTGCGGGCCGGTGTTTAGCTTCATATGGCACTTTATCTTGCCCGCGTGGTGGTCGGTCTGGTTGATCTGCCTGATTGTATCTCGATGGTATTGGCTCAAGAGCTTCATCGTCGAATTAAGGCAGCAGCTTGCACTACAAAAAAGAGACACATCCATGATATTTTGGGCCAAACGAAATTTTTTCTGTCATACTTATGACACTTCTATGACGATAATTGCGACCAAACCCGGTAGCATCATAGATGTGGTGGGCTCCTACTTCTGTGACAAAAAATCATGACAGAAAATGGGCTTTTCATCCTGGGCGGGCCGAAGACGCAGCTGCATGACATTCTTTAGGCCGTCCATGATGGAAAAACCATGGTAGAAACGAGGGCAAGGAAAATTTTCATGAGTTCCCGGTTACGGTGGGTGTTCGGGGTCGGGGGCTGAGAGATGCGTGTTTCTCTCATACACATACGCGTGTGTGTGCGAGGCGTTGGCTCTAACTGAACCCGAGCGAGGCGTTGGGCTCTAACTGAACCCGAGCGATTGCACTGCAGGCTATGCGTTGCTGAACCCGAACGATCGATTGATGGATGTTAACTGAACCCGATTGAGCAATTCCTTCGCTACTGCTGCTAACTGAAGCCAGTTGATGCTGCCTCTGGATGAACAGTGAGCGTTGCAGGGGGGGTTGGATGAACAGTGAGTTGTGGGGGTGGATGAACAGGACCCCGTGGCGTTGCCTCTGGATGAACAGGACCCTGATCGATCGAGCCGGTTGGGGCTGGATGAACAGGACCCCGTGGAGGGCTGGATGAACAGGACGACCCCGTGGAGGGATGGATGAACAGTAGACGGTGGAGGGGTGGATGAACAATAGCCCGTGGAGGGGTGGTTGAACAGGAGCCCGTGGATAGGGGTGGTTCAACAGTAGCCAGTGTAGTAGCACGCGGTGGAGGCTGGATGAACAGGAGCCCGTGGATGAACAGTCGCAGGTGGAGGCTGGAGGAGGTCGACGGTGGATGAATAGTAGCCCATGGAGGCTGGAGGAGGTCGACGGTGGAGATGAATAGTATCCCGTGGAGTCCTGTTTTGTATTACGCCACACCCATCCCGATGAACTGGACCCCCATTTCTACCATAGCGCTCCAACACAAGTCCGTTTTGTCCGTTTTGCGGTATGCCACAGCCCTCCCGATCAACAGGACCCCCTTTTCGATTGTAGGAAGTCTATTTCCTCCGTTTTGTGGTACACTAGACCCCTCCTGATGAACAGGACCCCGTTTCGAACATGGTCGGTCGAACACAAGGTCGTTTCCTCCGTTCTGCGGTACACCATGCCTCGTTTCCATTGTCTGTTCCGTCCAAGCCCTCCTGATGAACACGATGACGCATTCTGTTCTGACCCAGCTGGTTGGCTCCCCATGAACACGACGACGACGCTGTTTCTCCGTTCCAACCCAGCCATCTACACGAGCCCTGGTTGTACGTATGCGCGAGTAGGCGTTTGAGACCCTGCCCATATGTACGTGCGTGGCCGTATTTTCTTTCTTGCACACTGTCCGCTGTACGTACGTGTACATGCTACGTGCGTGCTTCTACTATGACACATGTGCGCCTCTACTAAGACATGTGCACGCCTCTACATTGACTAGTATGTACATACACGTTCACGACTAGAATGACAACACTACATACGCTTCGACAAGGTGGGTCCCGACTGTCACACACTTCCTTGCGTGCGAAGATGTAGCTGGTGGGTCCCAGCGGTCAGGGGGGTGAATCGTTTTTTTCCCGGACGCACTTCCTTACGTGCGAAGATGTAGCTGCTGGGTCCCAGCAGTCTGGGGGCAAACGTTTTCTTCGCGAAACAAGGTGACCCGTCCGGTGGGTCCCTGCTGTTAGGTGGAGGAATAATTATTTTGCGTGTATAATAAGGAGGCACTTCCTTGCGGCCGACGTGGACCCAGCTGTCACCCTCTCCATGTACAGTACTCTTCCGATGGAAGTCGGTCGTTGACCATGTTGACCATGCCGCGCCGAGAGCACCAGGACAGTGGACGATGGCGAGGCCTAGGAAGGGGATGACACGGAGCCAGGGAAGACGCAGTAGTGGAAGCCCGCACGGAGAGGAGTACGAGGGTTCACTGGTTCGGCTGCGGAGTGAGGATGCCATCGCCGCAGAATAACAGGGGGTGTCGGTGAGTAGAGGGATGGCCTGGCCAGCGGTGGGAGTAGTACGGTCTGGTGAGGCCTCCGCGGCATCACAGCCGGCCATGGGAGGCAGAAGCACGTAGCACGACCGATGCTGCTTTGGGCGGCTGGAGCAAGATGACCAGAGGTTGAAGAAGCACTACGACCGTTGGATGGACATCGTACGGTCACTGCAGCTAGAATCGTTTATATTGACTAAGTTGACAAAGCCCTTGGTACGCGTCAACTTAGTAGGCCCACAACTCAGATTTGGCAGAGAACATATAGCCCATTTGCGATTTGTAAGAATGTACAACCCATTTTTTAATTCTAATGGAATTTACTACAGCCCATTTATAGTTTGTTAAAAGTACAGCCCAACTTATAGCTAGGACAACGACTAATAATTTCAAACAACTGCTCAAAATAGAATTCAAAAAAATTCCCACATTTTTATGGGATCCAAAATATTTTTATCCGAAATTTCTAGTCAGGTTAAATATAATTTCAAAATAAAGTTGTATTACATTAAAATCCAACGAAATATAGCGCGCACCAAGTAATCAAATTAAAATTTTCAAATTCCAATAATAATATATATATTAAACTAATTACGCGTTTGGTGCATAGTTACTGCCCAGTTATTATAAATACATCCCATTTATTATTTCTTAAAGTATATTTTCTTGTTAAGCCTGATGCATACCTCCTAGGAAAGTTTGCAGCCCAGCGGGGCGGAGAATATAACAAGTTGACCCAGATATTGTGTACAATTGTCGGCCCAGTTGCATTGCTGATGTTGAAAAAAAGGCCTTTGTAGTACAGTACAACCTAACATGCCTACTCATCCCACATTCAGCGACGCCGGAAAGGCCCCAACAAGGCTTCTGTACAACTTTTTGAAGTCACTAAGCTCAATTAATAACTTAAGAAAAAAGTTATATTACAGTGGAACATAATTAAAAGCTGTCACGAGCAAATAAATAATTCAATGGGTCCCACTTGTGCGTGTGTGCGTGTGTGTGTGTGTGTGAGAGAGAGAGAGAGATAGAGAGAGAGAGAGAGAGATAGAGCGAGACCCATAGGTCGATGCTCGTAAATACATCTTTCATCCATATGCATTGCTGATGCTCAGTAAAAACTTATATAGTTGACACAAGCATATAGAACATCATAGCACACTGAACTTGCATAAAAAAATCACGCATGCAGCACAATAAGGATGGAAGCACTGGACCGCTATGGGTAGGGCTATGTTAAAACCAACGAAGTCGTACATAACAGTTCATCGTCTTTATCAATGACGGGGAAATATCTTGTATGCTGTTCAAAGAAAACAGAAAGACAACACAATAAGTTCTACTAGCACATTAAGTTGACGTACAACCCTTTCTAAAAAAAGTTCAAGTACAAAATTAGAACAGGTCACAATCAAATGTAGTGGCATATCAGTGCTTCACACCCATAGCTCGGATTTAACTAGTATCTGACAAGATTCAGTTGTTACCTCAAATTAGAGCACATCCAGGCAGCCAGCCCTGCCTCTTCTCCCAAAGAAGCAGTGGCCTCCACCGCGCCATGGAGTAGGCCCTGTGCCATCCATCGTTCCGACCAACACAGGGAAAGTCTGATGTTGACTCCTATAATGGACGTCATCGATGGACCCTGGCACCAGCGATGGCGGTAGTACTTCGATTGATGGATTGACCACTTCTTCGACATGCACGAACACTCAATACAGGTACATCCCTAATGTGGTCCGTGGCGGCCTTGGTGGCGACGAATAGTACAACCACGGTTCCTGCACCGGTATCTCAACAACAATCACTTTAGGTATGGTGGACGGCTTCTTCATCCATGCGATAACCGTCAGAGCCCAGTTGTCTAGAGGAAAAAACAAACTTACGAGATCACCTCCAAGGTCATTGATAAGCTCATTCATGGAATCGCTGTTCCAAGCACGTCGAGGCATGCCGTGAAAGGTAAGCTTTGTTAAAAACTCAAGCTCAGAGGGCACCGAGCCCCATCCTGGCTGCCATCGATCAAAGCTCACCAGCACGCCATCGCAGAACAAACGCCGGGAAGATTCAAACACACGACTGCAGTCGAAAGTTTTCCGGAACCTGACCAAGAAATCAGCCGGTGGCAGACAGTCTTTGACGAGCAAGTCACTTATTTGGATGTCGTGCGCAATGCCAAGAGCTTTGACAAGGCTGTGCGGCAAGACGGGAGGCTGGTCGCCGTTGATGGTTACCATCAGCACTTTGCCGGCAAACCGGTCGTCAAGCGTCGCCATGCCACTGTTGAGCGACAGCACGCAGCGACCGAAGGCAGGACGAACCTCAGGATCTCCGGCTCAAAGATCCATGTTGACCAGCGACATGATAGTGCGCTTGAGTACAGGGAGTACAGGAGGGGGATTTGGGGGAACTAGAGTAGGAATAGAGATTCCAGAGGTGGGGGCGGGGGGAGATTGGGGATGAAAAGGTAGCATGAATTTCGAGCACGCGCTAATATGCTCTTGGCGCACCAAGCGCATGAAAACACCGGTGGCGCGCACATGTCGGCCTAAGAGTCATTATTCTTTCTTTTTTGGAGAGCCCAACCTTTTTTCAGGATCTTTTGAGAGCCCGGCCTGAGATTCATAATTGACCTGTTTGGCATTGCGTTACTACTCGGCCCATATTCAATGACACCTCACTAGCCCAAACAAGTGTACATCATCGAAAATACACGGAGCTCAAATTATATAACATGCAAAAAGGAGATATACTCGGAACAATGGAGAATGGTGATACCCTCATTTAGCCCACCAGTAGTTAGAGACAATAAACAATTCGAAACAACGATATATACAACATTCAAACACTGACTAGTGACTACTACTGACATAAACAGCAAGACATGATAGTTCATTAGAAGTCTTGCTACACCACCAATACGCACCCATCTGCAGCGCTCAGACTCTCGTGATCCAGACGAGAATGACATTCTAAACATAGGCAATTATTACATAGTAAGAGTTACATAGACGAGGATGACCAAATGACAAGGAATATGCATAACAAAAGAAAGAACTACCCATCCAGAACGAGCAGCAAAGACAACAAAGTCATTCCAAGAGATGATCCAACACCATCATAATTTGCAGCCCCGCTTCAGCGATCAGTGATCCGGAGACACCAGTACTTCACCCTTTCGATGCAACAACCAAATTACCTATCAACCTGGAGGATTGAACCACATAACTGCCTGTCGTAATTGAGACAGCCAAGGATCAAAGTTATCCGTATGCTGTTGTCATTCTCACCTTCTTTTGGCTACAGGCTGTATCGTTGACAATTAAGGGAGTTTGCTCCCGAACTCCTAGGGCTCACCGTGTAGACACAGTTTCCCATAGCAAACAGAGCCTCTCTTCCATCAAGGCCCTTGCCAAGGGTGATCTCCTGGTTAATTGGATAATTGAGTCCAAGAAACAGAGAGTGTGAACCAAGGCTGTTTACCCGCCTCCAACTAAAAAATCCTGAACGCCCCAACAAGCTGGTATCCTGCTCATAGACGTAACAGCCACTGTCCGGATACTCACGTATTTCACGGTGCTTGTATACAGTGGGGTTTTTGCAATATAACTTTTCCGGCTCATGTGTCTGAATGATCATCAGTCTTTTGCCGTCGTCTGATCGAGCGAGGAACCAGTTGTGCTTCCCTGTTTTTGGCAAAGGTGGTGTGATTACAAAGGGCAGTAACTGTAGGGACACTGCATCATATCAAAAAGGATACGCATTGTTAATGTAAGATCAGCATTTTTCAGAGTATGAGTAGGATAATGCAAGAAACAACATTGATATGTCCCTATTGGAACTGGGAGGAAAATACAGGGAAATGTATACTGGGTTCGAAAATATAGAAGTGCCATCCATGGTTATACTCATGTTATCTCGCAATCGATTCTTCACAAGAAACTACCATGTCATGCATGTTATGTAATCATGTTCCGTCCTCACAAACAAATTCTTCAAGGTAACTAATAGACCATGCATTGTTATATACTCGAGTTCTGTGGGCAAATTTGTTGTGAGGATATTATTCTAGCCATTGATTGCTGAAGGACGAATATAGGTATGTACACATGGTAAGCATTGCAGGATTTCACTACTTCCAAATATAGAGTTCTCCATATGCACATTTACTTCCCTAATGTATGGTTAGATGAAACTAACAGTGTGGTGCATGTTTCTACATCATGAAAATGAGGAAACTAACATGGCCATTGATGCACACTCATATTTAGTAGTAGTATATAGATTACTGTAAAATAAGAATAATATCCATATATTCCTAACCGTTTGATTATTCAGGGGTACAAATTGGCTGTAATGACATGGTCACAATCGCATGAATAACTCATTCCAAATATAGCTGATTTACGGCGTCTCTAATACATTGCCATAGTTCTACTCAAATTTTGCTCAAACAGGGATATGCCAATCATCAGAAAAAGTTCAAACAATGTCATGGCGTCATCATTAACATGAGACGGAAACAACTTACACACGCCGTCCCAGCAATACATGGTGCCATCTGCTTTGTCGATCACGTAGATAATGCCATTGTGTTCAATAGCATCACAGAAGTGTGTATCCGCTTTGATGATGATCCACTGTGAGCTGAGTTGTCTCCAGCTAAAGAAGGCACCGACATAAAGATAGGCAAGTCTGCAATCTAACAAGGCATTTAGCTTGAAGTCTGCGTAATTTGCATGTCGTGTGGGCGCTTGGCAGATTACAATCTTCTGCAAAACAAGGTCCGTCCAACTGACGTGGTAATCTAGATGACTTGGACCGCGATGGTAAAACTCTATATAATCCAACAGAGGAAGGATAATCTCATGGGAGGTCTGGAAGATCATGAGCACCAACTTTTTACCATCTTCTCTGAAGGCAACCATCCAGTGGGAGTTCATGCCGACCCAGTAAATACCTGCCAAGAAGTTTCGGGCGATGGTGATCGGATCGAAGTCGAGGAAAATGATGTACGGTGACCCACTACATACCTGCAAAGAAGTTTCGGCTAATGGAGATCGGATTGAAGTCGAGGGGCATCAGGTACGCCTCCGTATCATGCTGAGCCAATCTCGCAAGACCAGATAGCAGGAAGTAGGGTGTCTTGAAAAGCTTAGGCCTCGCTTCGATGATGGCCGTGTGCATGTCCCTCGAGCATGCAGCCAGCAGCAGGGCGCTCAACATATCCATACAGGAACAACAGAGGTCGAGGATGTCACTAGGGAGATTGCTCCAATCGCGGCTCATATGGATGCTGCGCGGTTCGTGTTCGGCCATGGTGGAGTTCGGAAGGTGGAGGTTTTTGGGGGCTTGATTTACGGGGGAGAAGGCTGTCGGTGCTGGAGCGGCTAGCGAGGGAATAGTGGTACTGGGGGAGGCGAGCGAGGCGACGGTACGCGGGGGCACAGTGAGATGGAGACGGAGATGGAGATGGAGATGGAGTGGTGCTATGGGAGGAGAGAGGGAGACGAGGCGAGGCATGCTAATGTGCTGTACAACGGTGGTGACAGACTGCACAGTGCACAGGGTGAGGATGACTTTAGTAACCCGAACACGCTGACTGGACTAGTGTCAGGCACAGGGTGTTGTCACTTCACTGTGAGGACTGGATGAATACTATTTTGATCATCAAGTGTATCACAGTTGTACTACTACTACTACTACTAGTAGTAGGAACATGAGTACTCTAGTACTGTATATCGAGAATAGGTCTCCCATGCTAGCATGCCTGTTCACTTCATCCTCTAGGTATCATCCATATTGCGAGCAGAAGCAAATTCTCGTGCATGCGGAAGCGCGAAGATTGGCCTTTGATGAGTATAACCGTGTACTCCCTTCGTCTAGGTGAGCGCTACCTAGGAGGTTGTAGATTGGACGAGAAAGAGCACCGGGACGAGCAAAACTTCCAACCACGACACTGTTACAAATGGAAGAAAAATCAGCAATTAATATGTAGTTATAAGGATGCCTTTTCAGCTCTCCAAGCAGGCCCAATCAATGCCCTGCTGCGATGCATGCAGTGGTCATTCTGGTGCATCAAGGATGGCATGCAGATCGTTCCACACTTGAGAAGAGGAGAAATGGAAAGGTAGAACGTGGCAGCAGAGGAAGAGAATGCTGGGTAATGAGGCTGGGAGGAGATCGAGCAGGAAGTTAGTGCTCCACGCCTAAAGGTTTTGGGAAAACATGATTTTCATAAGGGTGACTTACTCACCTAAATGGAGAGAGTATTCCTTAACCAGAGAATGTTGTAGCATTGTATGGCAAAGTATGGCAAAGTGTGTCTCCCACTCATGCGCCAATATCCATCTGAGCCAGCTACGACACATTTTTTTATCTGTTTGCATAGGTCCCACCTATCAGGAAGGATGGGCACGTACACGAACAGGTACGATTCATCAGTCTACCTGAATAGCCTTTTCGTTTAGTCTACCTAGTCGTCTAGTTAACTGCCTGCACGCCACTTCTCCCATTTACTTCTCCATCGGGAACCGATTTTCCTCGGCTTCTTCACCTCCCCTTCGTCTTGATTTGAATCCAAACCCCACTGCGTTCACATTGTTTTAACCTCTTTAAATAATCATCTACTACTTTAGTTAGACTAGCCATCTAATCCTAATTCTCCAAACAAATCATCACTGACCTACAAACCGGAATCAAAATTCCTTGAGAAGATTGTTATAAACAGACACCATCCCTATTCGACGTAGCAAATTTTGTGCTTGGTACAAATCTTCAGAAGGGTGATGAGACGGTGGCATTAAGGTCGTCTGGATGGGAGAATTATCCCTTGACGTACGAGCGGATAAAATATATTGCCCTTGATGCTCGTGTGAGTTTGGAGATAGCTCCAAGGTCCAAAGAGCTTGTTGCAAAGCCGTCTCCCACAGAAAATGAGAAAAGAAGAAGAAGAAGAAGAAGAAGAAGAAGAAGAAGAAGAAGAAGAAGAAGAAGAAGAAGAAGAAGAAGAAGAACAAGAACAAGAAAAGGATGCACCAGCAGGAGGGAATTATGGATGGATGAACTATTTCCTCTCTTGTAAAAAAAATTATTCCCTCTCGGTGTATATTGATATAGATGGACTATTTCGATGATGTGCATGTCTTTGGAACAAAGTAGTAGCATGGGTCCGCTTGACTATAAGGAACTATTTATCCGCATATATAGCTTTCTCTGCTACTCCTTCCAGTGATCGGTATGCAGTGCATGTGTCCGTATACATGATAGCTTGTCCATGGAAGTTCAACTACGATGACCATCACGTTTCATCCACTGCCACTCGCAATTCCCACGATGCCGCTCCAACCTACGGCACCACGTCCCCCGACGTGTGCCTCACCCCTCTCAGCCGCACCGCCCCTCTGCCTTTGTGTGCATGACATGTGGGCCTCCTAAAATGTGGCGAGCATCAAGTTTCTACCACAGACACACGTGATTCCCACGACGCCGCTCGAACCCATGACACCACACGTCCCCCGACCTACGGCTCACCCATCTCGGCCCCACTGCCCCTCTGCCTTCGGGAGCATTACATGTCGACCAGTCACCTAGCTCAGTCCCGAGGGCCCTGAGTGGGAAATGTAACTCCTGCGCCAGGCCTTGTGGTGCTACCACTGCACAAACTGGTGCCAAACTCGAGATTTGTTTCTTTACTATACATGCACGCAACGTTTTAATAGACATTGTAATCTCAACATGTGATGGGGAGCTCTAAATTTGAATTTGAAACTTATAAAATGAAAAGATTCAAAACAAATAAGCTAGGAGAGAGGGAGTATATCGTAGGATGTGTCCCATACGAAATAAGTCCCCTGGTTTGTCACCACGAAGATGCGGTTAGAAAGGAGCACAACATCTTCGTACTTGTACGGCAACAAATCGGCTGCAAACAGCATGGTCCGCCTTTGACCGCCATGTGCAAGGTTCGTGCTATCTTATTCAATCTCACCTGTGGTTCCATCGTACCAATTCATGCAGTGGCCTGTTGCATGGCTGATCCCAATATTGGACAAAGGTTCTACGACAACGGTGTCACCGTTGTAAATGTTGTGCATAATGATGTTGGTACCCTCCCGTACATATGCAAGCCAATATCCACTAGTAGCGAGCCTAACCTGTGAAACAGCGGGCAGGGGAAGAATTAGGAAATGGACACGAAAGTAGTCTTTAGAATGCATTTACTACGTGATCAGACTCATATTACCTTCTCATTGGAGGAAATCTGAGTGCCCCTGAACGTCGGCATCTCAAGCAGCGTCAACTTGCAACTACGGCCATGCTGCGCTGGAGAGACCCCCAAGGAAACATCCTCGTGCGTTCCACAGAACATCAAGATGCATTCGTATGAGTAGTTAATCTTGTGAGAGAAAAGGATGAACGAGGGAAGGCCTCTAGAGATAGAGATAGACACTACTACTACCAATGTCCTAGCCCGTGCGTTGAAATGGATCCAAAGTTGTACTGTAGAATAATACTTGTTCACGTGCTTGAAATATAAACACTCTAGTTTTGATATACATGTGTCAGCAGACATGACAGCTTGTCCATGGAAGTTGAACCACGGCAACCATCATGTTTCTTGTTTCTACCACTGCCACACCCACACGCGATTCCCACAACACTGCTCCAACCCATGGCACGACGTCCCCCGATGTGGACATGAATCCTCTGACATGGCTATCACTACCTTGCCCTGCCTTTCCTTCGTTGATAGGTGGGACCCACGCTTGGCGGTCCCACATGTCAGTGATAGAATGGTATTGTTGTTTGCGTCAGGGGATCCTCATCCCCTGACGTGCGCCTGATCCCTCTCGGCCCCATCGCTCCTCTGCCTTTGTGTGCATGACATGCGGGCCAGCTGAACTGCGGCGACCATCAACATTCTACCACAGACACACCCGATTGGACGCGGTTTGCCTGCTCTGCTGCTGTGCTCCGATCTGTACTCCCGCACCATCGAATTTTCATCCAGCGGCTGTGACACATTTCATCCCGGGCATCAATCCTCAACTGGAGTACTTCTGTACTACATGTAGTGCCCGTCGGTCTGGCCATCCACGCCTCGTAACGCCCCGACGCCCAGCTGTGGCACCCTCGCCAGGGCCACGCCACCACCGGCCGGTTCATCTCGAATGAGTGAGTCGCGAACCACACCACCACCATGAGAATGACATGTGGGCCAGCCGCATTTAAGGTCCGCATGTCATTGACTCATAGGCCGGGCACTAAGCCACTGAAGTTCGGTCCCATCGGCCCCGAGAGGGAAATGTAACTCCTGTGGCAGGCCTTGTGGTGCTCCCGCAGTACGAGCTCGTGCCAAAACCGGAATTTGTTTCTTACTACTACCAACTAGTACTAGTAAGGTGCACGTGCATTGCACGCATGAGATTCTAGTGGTTTGTGCATTATGCTTCTACATGTGGAGTTTTCTAGATTCTACATGTGGCAAAATCTGGTGGAATGAAGATCATATCCAACGGCAAGTAGTGCTCAGATTTGCCATCTTTGTACTATCGGATTGGCTTCATCCAACGGCCTACTTTCAAAGTTATTCACACACTATATAGGGGTATAGATATATAGATGTTTGGTTTGCAGCCTAAGGTTGCGACGCCTAAGCTTAGGCGTGCCACAATATCTTAGGCATGTGTTTGGTTCATTTCTACACTTGTGGCTTGCCACACTTTTCTAGCTACATGGTCCACATGTCATAGACTCAACTTCTTGCCAAATCTTGCCACTCTTGTGGTGCCCATTTTGTTAGCCACATTTTTTGCGGTAGACACAAGGGTTGTTTGACTTTAGGCCTAGCAATGCCACACTTTATCATACAATGTTGCCAATCTTGCCTAAGGTTAGGCGTTGTTTGGCTAGTAGGGTTGTTTGAATTGTGACAATCTTTGCCATATATCGCCACTTGATTTTTGCCACACTTGCCTTAGTTGAGTTGCTTTTTTAGCCACACTTTGGTTTGCCTAAGGGAATCTTGCCACACAGTCATTCGGGCATGTTTGGTTGGGGACTAACTTTGCCAAAGATTGCCACACCTAAAGTTAGGAAAGTTTGACCAACTTAAGTGAGTGTTTGGTTCAAGCCACATCTTAGGCAAGCCCCACTTGGGCCCCACATGGCATACACATAAAAATGTGGCAAGATTCTCTTAGGCTTGCCAACTTGTGGCTCTTATTTTGATGAACTAACCTTAGGCAAGCTTGGCAAAAATGTGTGGCAAAGTGTGGCAATGCTAGGCCTAGAACCAAACAGCCCTTTTGTGTCTATGACATGTGGGGCTCACTGCTCATAAAAAAATCTTTGCCTTAGGTTGGGCTAAAACCAAACACCTACCTAACTTGGTCAAACTTGCCTAAGGTTAGGTGTAGCAAAGTGTGGCAAGGTGTGGCTAGGAACCAAACAGCCACTAAGATTGCCACACGTAAGGTTAGGCAAGTTTGACTAACTTAGGTGAGTGTTTGGTTCAAGCCACACCTTAGGCAAGCCACACTAAGGCCCCACATGACATACAAACAAAAAATGTGGCAAGATTCCCTTAGGCTTGCCAACTTGTGGTTCTCATTTTTAAGAACTAATAACTTTGCCTAAGCTTAGTTGTGGCAAAGTTAGTCATGAATTAAGTTCAACCATGGACTCTTCTAGATTATACATGTGGCAGAATCTGGTGGATGATATCCAACGACCAGTAGTGCTCGGATTTGCCATCTTTGTACCGTCTGATTGGCTACATCCAACGACGAACTTTCAATGTTTTTCACACACTATATAGGGGTATAGATATAGATGTTCCGGTCCGTTGCAATGGATCCAAAGTATATCTATTTAGTGGAGTGCACTTTAAACACATTATCTATTTATTTTTCTCTAACATTTCGTAACCATCCAACCAAGCCACATAAGCTTCATGGGTGCCCCCCACATCATATTATTCATACTACGTTGACTGGAAAAAAGATAAATCACCCAAAACAAGGTCTTCCCATTTTTCTGTTCCTACGATGTTGTGCTGTGCACGTACCTACTAGTTGTATAGTGGTAGTACTAGTAATATAGTATTAGGAGTACAAACTTGGTACTAGTAGGAGTAGTACTAGTACGGAATGCTCCTACTCTATCAACGAGCCCCATCTAACACCAAATTTCTTGGCTTTCGTGCTACAGCTAGATCTTCCCCTTGTTTCTGTTTTCCAACCCGGCGGCGGCGGGGTGCAGTTTGCCAATAGTCGGTTTGCTCAACGGCGGTGCCACATGAAAGTGAAAATGCTAGGCAACACGCCTTCCCTAAGCTATGTGTCGTGTCAGACAGGCCGTGGAGTACTCCCGATTCCCGGGCGTGTGGGGGTGCCACGCGAACGCGACAAGCCTTTTCCTTTTACCAGCAATGTGCTCATGCATTGCGACGGATCCGAAGAGGTAGAATAGTAGTACTTGTTCACAAACTTGAAAGAAATCACTCTTGTTTTGATATACTCCTAATATATTACTCCCTCCATACCTAAATATTTGTCTCTTTATAGATTTCAAATGGACTATCACATACGGCTTATATAGACATATTTTGAAGTGTAGGTTCACTCATTTTGCTCCGTATGTAGTCACTTATTGAAATCTCTAGAAAGACAAATATTTCGGAATGGGGGGAGTACTTTTCACTCAAAATATATTTTTCGGACTGTTTTGATGAGGTGAGGGAGAGATGTGGTTGCTTTCAAGATAATAAGGGCTTTTCTGCAAATTGGAGCAGAGAAGTGGGTATTGTTGCAAAAATGCCACAACTTACCTCACAGTGGTTAGATTTAGATCTAATGGTCAGAAGCAACGGATGACAGACACACCACCATCACCAACTGAGTCTTTTATAAGGAAAAAGTAGGAGTAGAGAAACATGGATAGATTGTAACATTTGGTTCCGCTCCTTAGCATGATTGATAGATACAAATAACGATTGGAAATGCTAGGGAGGGGATATTTCTGCCAGATAAGCAGGGTACATAGTACTAGGTTTGCGCATCATCGGTTTGGTCACATGCTGTCTGCCATGTTCTAGTGTTTCTAGCAAGATGCCCGCGTGTTGCACGAAGTTGATGGAAAAGGTAAGCACAACTTATAAATTGATGGGTGGAGTACTAGTTACAGTGATGCATATAATTAAGCAAAGCGATCGCACATGTCGGTATTGATAGAAACGAGAATGCAACTACAAAATAAGAATTAAGGCCACGATGATGCGATCGAAGTGGTCGTTACAGAAGGCAAGAAGAAAGATGGATCCATGAACGTACGACCTCCTCTTCCTCAACTTAGTGCGCCACGCCACCGACCGGCGGCTAAGGAGCGGCGGCTTTTGTGGCGAGGTCAAGTTGCTTCTGAGGAAAGGCATCCAAGGCTTCCAGCCGGTTGAGGAAGGTGAACATTGTAGCATCCTTACTAGCCTTGTTGATACCTATGTACACAATTTGCTCGTACACGTGGATGTGTAGGTCGACGAATTCTTGCAGGGCGAGGCGCCTCGCGGTGAGCGCGACCTCCAGGTGGACATTCTCCGTAGCGTCGCGGGCAGTCACAGGGCCACCAGTGCTTGAAAAAGGTTTCGGCCTTGGAGGCCGATTAGGGTGGCAGGCAATGAGGAGCCCGGGCGCACGGACTGGAGGAGTACGGCGATGTCGTCCGTGAGCTTCTTGAGGACAGTGAACTTGTTGCTGGTGGCAACGATCATCTGGTCCAACTAAGAGTCGTAGTTGGCATCGACGGCAGCCATCCACCAGCCGGTCTCCAACACCGTGTGGAGACGATCCTCGGCGCCAAGCCGCAGGCCAGCATTGTGGACCATCTGGCACAGCCGCTGGCCGCTCACGCGCATCGCCTCCATGGGTCTGGAGTGAGCTCTTTTGCGCTTAGTGTAGGTGCTTAGGAAAATGCTTAGGTGCGTACGATGTAGTAGACGCATTGGAATGGAGGGGTGCCTTTATATGAGGGCAATGAGGGCAAACTGCGTTGCATTCACATCGTGCAGCATCTTTTCCAGGACCTCCTCCCATTACTTCCCTCATACATTAATTGAAGGAGGATGCATTGGCCATTCAACATTTCGGGAACCGCTACTCCCTCCCTCGTATGCATTAAAGCCGTATGAGGAACTGCGCCGCCCGCTGTCAAATCGAATACTCCCTCCGTTTAGGTGAGTAAGTCATCTTATGAAAACCAAATAGTAAACACATAGGTGCGGTGCATTAACTCTCACGTTGTTTCTTATTTTTGACATAAATAGAGGAATCAACCAATAAGAGATGTGGGGCTTGTATGCTTTTAATGACTTGAGACTATCAAACATGACATGCAGTGGTCAGTTCGTTTCACCTCCGTCCTGGTTTATTAGTCCCCATTGTAATTTGTGATAAATTTTGACCAAAGATTTAACTGATAAAATGTTAGTGCATGTCAACAAAAGTTATATTGTTGGATTCGTATTTGAACATAGTTTTCAATGCTATAATTTTTGATGGCATGCATAAACATTTCATTAGTTAAAATTATGGTCAAAATTTGACACAAATTACAATGGGGACCAATAAACCAGGACGGAGGTATAGTATATTAGAGGGTGCTTGGATCCAAGGGACTTATTTTAGTCTGACTAAAAATAGTCTCTTTAAGAGGCTAAAGTTCCAAGTACCCCTGAGTAAGAGGGGCTAAACCTAGTCTTGAGACTAAAATCTTTTAGTAAGGGGTACCTCTACTAAAATGTGGATTAGTCCTCTCTCTCCTCATTTAACTCCTCTCCTTTAACATAGGCGAGTTCTGGATTGGAGGGTTTGGAGGATAATAAATGCTCATTAACTTGATTTTTAGTCTCTTTAGTATTTGGATCCAAGCATGGGTGAGGCTAGCAAGTTTTAGTCCCACTACTTTTAATCATGGGACTAAAATGTATCCAAGCACCCTTTTAGTATCATGTAGTACTTTATTTATTGCCATGTATGACAGATAGTAGCATAGCATTTATTATGATACGGTATCATGATATGATACTCAACTCTCTCTTTCTTCACTTAATTCTATGACACCTCATCAAAATTACCTATAGTTGGCATGCATGATATAGCTATGATACTACCATTACAACCAGCCTGAGCAAATAAACATTAAGTTCTCTTGTTTTCCTATCCACCTTGGTCACCTAGACGGAGGGAGTATACTGTCGAGGGCGGGGCTTTTCCTGCACGGTAGGCAGGGCAGTTCCGCCTAGTCGGTTCGACAGAGACGCGAGAAGATGAGGGAGTAGGTTGCTGCAAACGTAGGGCTGTGTGATTTGACAGCGAGTTACTGTTGGACAGGTGGGTGCCCGTGATTTGACTTGCCATTATCATTCTAACTGCAGCGCTACGACCGGCGTGAGTCTCCCGATTCCTAACCACCTCCATACAGGTGCCTCTCCTGATGCACCAGCATGTAGTTGAGGCTGGCTCTTGCATGAGAGCCCACTTCTCCACTTTTTGCTTGCCTCTTTGTGACACTCCAAAAATTTTGTGATTTTTGTTTTCAGAAAGAGCCTTGCTTGGTTTGAAGAAGGTCATTTAAACCCTTCCTAAAAACCCTCTTCTGAGTTTTCCCTCTCAAAAATCTTTTCTTGGATTTAGTTTCTTCTAAAAAGAAAACCTTTTTGATTTTTGGTCTTTCATTTGATTTTTATCCACTCTTGTTTACCATGCTTCTTATGGTAAAACTCCTCCAAAACCCCTCCTCCCACTTGGGTACAACCCAAACATTCTGTCCAAACTAATAAAATCCATTTTTTGGATTTTATTCCAATTATTTCTCTTTCCAAAATAATTCTGTCTTTTCTTTTAAGCCTAGGTGATTTGCAAAGAAAGTACCCTAATGCATTGGATTTTTGACCTCAACTCAACACCTCTGGATAGTCCTTAGCACCCACAACCTAGAACCTTCTTGATCCACTCTTCTTCTTTTCAAATATTTCAAAATTCACTCTCTGCAAGTTTGGACCAGATTTGTCAAATTTGGTGAAACTCATATCTACACTTCTCCAAAAATTCCACCAAAATTCAGGGAACCTCTAGTTGCAATGAGAGACCTCTCCACCAAAAATCAGCTCAAGGAAAAATCCCTACATGCCAGAATCATTCTGTCGAACACTTGGCATGCACTATTTCTGTTCATCTTCAGCTAAATTCAGATTTCAGTGTCGTTCTCCGTCAGAGTTTCAGTCACATGCCCACAGTGCAGTTGGCACGTTGCTCACAGCCTGGCCTGCTTGTCCGGAGCTTCACACGCGTGCTTGGCGCGTTCCTGGCGTCGGTGGCGCCCTGGCCCGCCTGCGCCGGCGTGCTTTGCGGCGGCAGAACCCCGTAGCGGCCGACAGGGAGCAAAACTGCGGCATAACGCTGTTCGGCGCCGCCCAACCTTCCTGGTAGCTCCGCGTGGCCATCTCCTTGCCAGCGCACGCATGCAGCACCATCGCCGTGGCCCGGCACGCGCAGAGCGCGTTCTCTGCCGCCGATGGGCCGTGCGGCCGTTCCGTCGAGGGCAGGCCGTAAACCTCCCTCCCTTGCTGAGCTGGACCCCGAAATGGCACCACTGCTCCACCTAGGCGATGCTCAAGCCCCTAAGCCGACCGTCCCGCCACAGCGCCGCCGTAATCAACCGCCGGACTTATCCGTTCACGGCAACCGCCTCGGGCCGGCTATAAATAGCACCCCCAAGCTTGCTCTCGCCCCCGCATGACTCCACCACCTGACTAGACCCCGCCTAGCCACTGGGAGAGCCTTGAGGGGCCTTTCTTCTTCGACTCCGGCCACCTCCGTCCGCTTCGGGCTCCGGCAAAGTTCTCTTCAGTGAGAACTCCTCCGCCGCCCTGCTTTTGCCCGTAGCCTCGTACCACCTCAAGTAGGCTAACCCCCTCTTCAAAATTTGAACACCGCAGCTCCCTCCGGCGAGATCCACGACTGCCCGAACCACCGTCCGCCGGAGCAAGGGCCGTCGTTGACACGGTGCTCGCCGGCGACCACCACCACCACCCACAGACGCGGAACGGTGCACTGATCTCGAAGGTAAACCCCGATCACCTTGCCTCGCCGTGGATCGCCGCCGGCGACCACCGCACCTCTCGGGCACCGTCGCGCTCTGTTTTCCCCGTTTGAAATTTCAAACCTGACTGGTGGAGCCCGCCTGTCAGCCTCTCAGTCATTTCTTTTAAACGAAACGTTTTTCTGGACTTTTCCGCAAAACCCCCTAGAAACTTTCTGTTTCATTACAGATGGGTCCTTGGGCCAAAACTCTTATAACCTTTAAAAAGAAAATGATTTTTTATTGATTCCTTTTTTGTCATCTTTATTTTTCTGTCGAGTTTTTTGTCATATTTATTTGAAAAATATTTGGAACACTTTTCTGTACACTCACGGTATTTACATTGCGTATGTATTTTTCTTATACCGTAGATACCGGAGGAGGTGACGGAGCTGCAAACTTCACACAGTTAAACTCCGACTACTCCGAACCAGGCAAGCATGTTTGAACTCTTGATATGATGAGTGGTTGTTGCATGTTTGCATTTTTAGTATAGTCATGGCATGTTTATGAACATTTCTTGAATGTTATATTTCATGCATGTAAGTGGAAAGTAAGTTTCGGAAAGCATTATGTTGTTGGATACATATTTGCATGGCCATGTGTTGGCATGAGGATGGGTAAGATGGCAGTGTTGTGACATGCCAGTCTTATGCTAGATTATTTGACTTCCGTGTCATCGTGAAACAAATCACATTTCCATTCATTCCTTCCTGTACTGTCACATGTTTTCCGAAAGGAATATGGCATAGTAAGTTGCAAATCGTTTTCCTGGTACACACCAAATAGAGAGGCCGGGATGAGGGTTCCATGGCCCTGGATTAAAGCCCGTCATCCGGTCAGGGGGCATGGGTGTTTCCGGTTGGGATCGAGAGGGGGGCACCCCTTAGAGCGCGCATATAGAAATTTGATCCCATGCTACTCGAGGTTGTGGCCTCCCCGTCTCAAAGTTTTTCTTGGACGTTGTCCAGGGTGATTCCTGGCATCGTGAGGTGAAGTGGGTGTGTACTAGTTAAATGTGTTTCTACCGAAATACCATAAACGGAACTAGTCCTTCGTGACTACGGAATTCCGTTGGTTGTGGTTAGTTCATACAAACTCTGCAGAGTCTCAAATTCTTGAAATCATCTTGTTCTTGATCAAGTACTATATTCATCTTATCTTGTCGGATATCAGTCTCAGTGACAAAACCCCGGTGGAATACATGTGTGATAAATCCGGTTAAAGATTATTCTTGTGGATGGGCATTCTTGTTATTTACATTTATTGTAAGCCCTGTCTGTGATGTCGCTTAGACGTCCGACGGTGGCATTCTTGTTATTTACAATTATTGTAAGCCCTGTCTGTGATGTCGCTCAGACGTCCGATGGTGGCATTCTTGTTATTTACATTTATTGTAAGCCCTGTCTGTGATGTCGCTCCGACGTCCGACGGTGGCATAATTGTATTTACTTTCTTTTATAAAGCCCTGTCTGTGACGTCGCTCAGATGTCCGACTGTGGCATTTCTTTTATAAGCCCTGTCTGTGATGTCGCTCAGATGTCCGACTGTGGCGTTTCTTTGATAAGCCCTGTCTGTGACGTCGCTCAGATATCCGACTGTGGTATTTCTTTTAAGCCCTTTATGTGCTGTTGCTAAGATGCCCGACTGCGGCATTTCTTTTAAGCCCTTTATGTGGTATCGCTAAGACGCCCGACTGCAGCATTTCTTTTAAGCCCTTTATGTGGTGTCGCTTAGACGCCCGACTGCGGCATGAATTTTATTTATTTACCTCTCGAGGCGTCGCTCCAGACACCCGATCGGTTTTCAGTTCTTTATCTTATTTATCAAGTCATGCAGTAACATTATTGTTAATATGAGCATCATTATTCATATTCATGACGCATTCATGCATTCATTGATTATATCTTTTGTCCGAACTGTCTTGCGAGTACTTTCAAAGTACTCACCTGGCTTGTTGATTTGGCCAGATGTTGATGAAGGCGATCTCATGGATGAAGAGTTTGATAGCGAGTCCGACGCCTAGAGGAGTCCCAGTCAGTCCCGTGCGATCCTGTTTTGGTCATTCTATTATCCGCTTCCGCAACCCCAGAATAAATTCATCGAGCCTCACCTCGACGCTCGATGAGCTGCCAGTTAGGAGTCAAGTTATCCTCCACCACTTTTACCTCGAGCTAGTAGCATGCCACCACACCCCTGTGTCATAACCGCCTTTATGTAAGATATTGGCGAGTTTGTAATAATTTGTTGAGCAACCTCAGATCAACGCTGTGATATATTTAGTGCTACTGGTCCTCTGTTCATCAAGTATTTGTCTACCAGTGAGGATGACTTTTTCCTATACTGGGATTTAAAGATCGATTTTTTCAATAATTATTTTATTGAAAAACCAGTCATGACACTCTTTCCGCCACATATGCAAAAATGCTATGTAAAGCGGGCTTATAGCCCACTATTGTAGTACTTACTTGCTCCTACAGGTGCTAACATAGGCATAAAGTCTGATGTGGCAAGTTTGGTGACCCAAGGAAGAAATAGTGCTAAGTGTGTGTACCTAGGTGAAAAGACAATTTTGAGTCTATAGCTAATTAAATGAAGCAAACTTAGCAACAAAAAACTACTACTCCATCCATCTCAGTTTACAAGTCCTACGCGTATACCTAGGATGCCAATTTAATCACCCTAATATAAACTATATAACACAAAAATTATACCTTTTGAAAATAGAATATCTGAAGTTTATATTGGTATATTTTTTGTAATATATGACTTGTATTAGGTTGGTCAAATTGACAACCTAGGGGTACGCGCACGCCTTGTAAACTAAGAGAGAGGGAGTAATAATCACCTATGCATTGGGGACTTGATTGCTAAGCCATTTAATTCCCTTAGCACCTCATCTAAGCACCATTTCATTGGAAGAGGTCACTCCTTGGCAAATGCAATAAATACTATTCCCTCTGTCCCATAATATAAGAACGTTTTTGGCACTACACTAGTGTAAAAAACGTTCTTATATTATGGGATGGAGGGAGTACGAAGAAAGAGATAGAGAGAAGTAAAAAAACACTTATAGCCAACCTTATAGCTAACCTTTTTGTAGTATGAGTGACTAAGTGATGACATGCCAACATCAGATAGCCTAACACACCGTGTTAAATCTCCAAGGGTGCGAACGCGCGAGCGACGCAATGGTCATGGTAGGCGCGACCATGATACGGGCTGCTGGCAGCCCTTGGATATGAGATTGAACATTCGCATGGTAAGTTGCTGAAAATTTGCAGAATAACCCTCCAGGATAGGATATTCACCCATAGGTCTAGCATCACGCCATGCAACCATTCGATCTCAGATCAAAGGGCTCTCGGAAGCTCGTATCATGGGAGAATGGAAAGCCACTACCCTGCCATTCGCACGCTGGCAGTTCGCTCCTACTCGTCACCGCACGTCCTTTAATATTACGGCGGTTCGCTCCTAGTCGTCCCTTCCTTTCACATTACGGTAGCTCCACTAATCCTAACCCTCCTCCCAAATCCATGGCGTCCCAAATCTCCATGATCGGCGGTGAGTACAAGGTTAGAACTATCACCGGTGATGAGTTCAACGTCATCTACACCCGTTGTCCCACGATGGTGAAAGGATGCCTTTCTCGCTTCAGACGCATGTTCAAAAACTCAGATGATGAGTGGGTCACTGGGCTAGATGTTGAGTACACCACATTCCTCCTACAAGAGAAGGATCTAAAGGACGAAGAGAGGAAGAAGCCCGCTGTGATGCAGGTTTGTGTGCATGGCTTATGCTTGGTCTACCACATATGCCATGCCGATGTTGAATGCCTGGATTTTAAGAACTTCCTCAAGAGCAACCTAGTCAAATTCGTTAATGTAAACTTTACGAATGACAAAGAAGTCCTCTGTCGGATAGGCCTCGTTGTAGGCAATCCCTTTGACCTCCAGAAGAATGGGCTGCTGCCCTCCGGTGGCCAGCCTTCAATGCTGACCCTGGCAGGAGCCATGGTTCATCCTTCGTACGGTAAACTGGAGAAACCTCCATACACATTTCATCGTTATGCATGGCAGCATAATGTACTAGATATAGACCATATCCACTATGCTGTGATGAATGGCTACCTTTGTTTCAATATCTACAAGGGTTGGATGAAGAGCAAAAGCCAAGTGTGCGGTTCAAGCAAAGAAGTATCGGTCAAGAGGAAGAGGGACAAGGACGAAGTCGAGGACGTGGACGAGGACTCCGAGTAAGGTGGCAGTGTCATTGCTCATGGTGGTTCTAATGCAGTGTCTACCGGATTAGTTGCATAATTTAATTTCAGGTGTACTTAGTTTAATTTGAGGGGTGTGTTGTGCTGAGCCCCCAGCAGAACTATGTTATGTTTCTTCTCGTTACTTTAACTCTTCAGTACGTACATACCAGTATTTCTCACATTTCATCTTTTAGTTGGTATAGTACGACCACTCGTTTCTTCACATTATATACATACAATATATATGGCCAACATCATATACCAGCAGTTTCGTTGTCAAAGAATTTCCGGGTGCTTAGTTTTGTCAAAGAATTCCAGGATGCTAAGTTTTATTTGAGCGCTGCGTTGTGCTGGACACCATTATTGTGACTAGCCTTTTTAATAGTATTATATGCATAATTTGGCGACGAGCGCTCTCTATATGTACCACCTTTTTTTAATTTCAAGTTTTTCTCCATGGCGCAATCCATCGATACTACTTCTGCACAAAAGTGGAGTATATACATTTTTTAAAAGGCTAGAGGGCGGGGCAATCTAGCTTGGTCGGTTTCACGAGAGGCGAGGGCCTTTGTGATTTGACGGCTCATTACTGCTGTCAAATAGAATAGTACTGCACCGCCCGCTGCACGCCCAGCTGAACACGCCTCCTCGCCTCCATTAAACCCCTCCGTTAAACCCGCATGCATGCCGCCAATCCTACTCCGACCATACGTCCATTCATGAGCTAGTCGGCATTAAACGCAACACCGGCCGAGCTCCTCCCATCCGCCCTCAGTTTAAACGAGGCTAGACACCGGCCAAGCTCCTACCGTCCGCCCTCTATTTACACGAGACAGATAGCTGGCAAGAATCGCACCCTTGTGCCGCTCCCCCATATATCCTCCTTCACCATTTTCTCCACTCTTCCGAAGGCTTACGAGGAGCCGCTCTCCCGCATATTACCCGGCTAGGTGGCCCACCGAGCCCTCCAGATATGGGCGAGGCCGCTCGGTGCTTCACCAACCTCGCTTGGCCCGATGGAGCCAGTTGCCGCCCCAAGCAGGCGCATGGTTCAGCAACTCGCCGCTCCAGTTCATCTTGATGAGGAGTGGCAAGTTGCTCCACACCGGCATGGCGGCGAGCACGCCGGTACATGCGTCGTCGCTGCCGCGTCGTACCGCGCCACCAGTGTTTGCGGTGGCCGCATGTAACGCCCCGGATCCGATGCGCCAGGTGTCCTTTAGTTATTCGCCATCGTTGCCGTGTCATTTGCTTGCGTGTTGCATTTTGTCATGTCATCATGTGCATTTCATTTTGCATACGTGTTCGTCTCATGCATCCGAGCATTTTCCCCGTTGTCCGTTTTGCAATCTGGCGCTCCTATGCTCTCTGGCGTTCCCCTTTCGTCTCTCGTTGTGAGTTGGTTTTAAACTTTCTCAGAATGGACCGAGTCTTGCCAAGCGGCCTTGGTATAGCACCGGTAGACCGCCTGTCAAGTTTCGTGCCATTTGAAGGTCGTTTGATACTCCAATGGTTAACCGCGTAGCCCGAAAGCCCTCTTTGTCTTGCAGCCCAACACCCCTTCCAAAGTGGCCCAAAACCCATCTAACTCCCCTCCATGCTCTCGGTCATTCGATCACGATCGTGTGGCCGAAAACCGCTCCTCATTTGGACACTCCTAGCTCCCTCTACCTATATATATGTGTTCCTCCCGGAATTTTCGCGTAGATGAACCCTAGCCTGGGCCCCGCCTCCTCGCCGTCCGGCCCTGCGCCAGGCGCCGCCCCGCCCGCCCACGCCCGGCCGGTGCTGCCGGAGCTCCTCCAGCGCCGCCGTGCTTTGCCTCCGGGGCCGTGCCGCCGCCTCGCGCCCTCCCGCGCGACCGGGCCCGAGCGCCCCGCCCCCGAGCTCCTCCGTCGCCCTTCGCCGGCTCCCGGCCGTGCCGCCGCCGGAAAGGCCCGGCCCAGCGCCCCGCGTCGCCTCCCCGGCCTCCCCGAGTCCCTCCATCGTCGTCCCCGCGCCGTCCCGTGCCGGATCCGGCGAGATCCGGCAGGAGAAGAGCACCCCGGGACCTTCCTCTCCATCTCCGGCGAAGCTCCGGCCAGATCCGCCCTGCCTCGAAGTCCGTGCCTGAGGTTGACTTTCCCCCCTCTGAAATTTGGCTAAGTCCCATATATTTCAGTAATATGCATGCCCTGTTCGTCACGCTGTATCTCTGCATCCGTAGCTCCGTTTCGTGCGTGTAATATGTCAAATTGTTCGCCTCGACGAGTACATAATTTCATTCCATTGCATCATATTCATTTGAGCTCATCTTGATGCCTGAATCATCGTTTTAAGAGTGCTTCATAATGTTTTCTGTTGTCTGTTATCAGAACGAGCTCTTTTGTCATTTTTGCCATGATTGATGTGTGCGTCCTATGAGATTGATGTCTACATGTGTTTTGATCTATGCCATGTCTTCTTTACAGTGGTGTTTGCCATGTATTTTTGTGATCAATTTGGTGACTAGCACAAGCTTGCAAACTAGGCATCGTGATGTTGCTGATTTTAGTCCCTGTTCTGCTGTTATTTTGATGCCATGTAAACATGATGCTACAGAGAGATCCATGCATATTTTGAGATACTTCAGTAAGGGTGTTTTGAACATGTGGTTATTGTCTATCCATTCATGCCCTTGGTTGCAATTATGTAGTAGTATAGCATGTCACTTGAGTGCTCTACTTTGGCTTCAAAATGTTTCCTGACAGATTGTTTACATGTTATTCAATTTGGCCAAGCTTGCTATAGTTGATCCTTGCATGCTATAGACTTGTTCTTGACTTGGTTTGTTTCACAAACATGTCTTCTTGATGATGCTATGCTTATCTTGTCATGCAATGACTTGTGGTGAGTGTATCGAGCTTGTTAAGTAGTGTTCATGATGTTGCTATTTTGCTAGGCTGAATCTGTTATTTCGCGATGCTATATAAACATATTGCTACTAATCATTATGTGCATAATCTGGAGATGTTCTATAAACATGTTTTTGTCTACATGTCATACTCTATCCATCCATGCCCCTGGTTTCATTTATAGCTTGCTGTAGATTGTTCATATCTTGCTCCAAAGTTGCTTCATAATGTTGCTGTCAGCCTGTTTACATTAAGTTCACTTGTTCCCATGTGTTTTGCAAGTGATCCATGCACCCTATGACCTTGATATTGCCATTCTTAGCTTCACAAATATGTCTTCTTACTGTTGGGTGCCTTGCCATTCCATGTATTTCTCTATAGTGAGTTGCACAAGCTCATATACATGCCTTCATAATTATGTTCCTGCCATGTTTGAATCTGTAATATAACTTGCTATGTTTACATGGGTGCCATCATATTTTCTGATCCTTTTTGGCTCATGGTCAGTAAGGGTCTTTTGATCTATGCAATTAGTAGATTCATGCCATGCCTTTGTTTGCCATGATAAGTTCCTGTAACATGTTGTTTGATAGCTCTAAACATTGCATCGTGATGTTATTTTCTGCAAAGTCTGAAATTGTTATAACTTGCAATCTTATCATGTGTGTTTGAGTATGTTCTTGTGATTTCTGGAGATAGCTCAGTGTTCATGTTTTGTTATACTTCACATGTACTTAATGTCCATGTCTTTTGTTTTCATGTTGGGGTGCTGTAGCTTATTGTTTTGATGCTTGCAATATGCTTAGTTGCTGTTTTGGACAGCTTGTCCTTTAAACTTGTATAGAGTGCATGTGTTGAACCGTTGCTCCGTTTTGAGTGTGCTCTATATGAAACTTGCCTAGAATTGCATGTAGTTTCATATTATCATGTTGCATCCTTGTTTTGAGGTGTTTGCTTGATGTTTGGGTGCATTTTGCATCAATGCCATGTTTAACTTGTTTTGCTCATATCTTCTAGGTCGTAACTCCGAACTAAATGAACTTTATATGTAACTTGACTAGAATCTTGTGTAGATCATCTTGTTGCATCTTAACTTGATTTTAACAACATGAACATAAGGTTTATTCAGATCTGGACCAATTTCGAAATATGCATATGAGGACTTACCGGAATTGTTATATGTTGTTCCCGGCCTCATTTAAACTTGCCTTGATGTGTTGCTCTTCTTTGCATCATCTCCTGCCATGAGTAGCTCCATATAGCTTTGTCATGCATCATGATTGTTGTGCATCATGCCTTGTTCATGTGTGGTGTGTTTACTATGTTGTGTGCTTCTTTTCGATAGTTCCTGTTTCGTTGCGACCGTGAGGATTCGTTCGTCTACGCTTGGTTCGGCTTCATCCGTTCGTCTTGTTCATGGACTCTTTCTTCTTCCTTGCAGGATTTCAGGCAAGATGACCGCTACCCTGGATCTCACTACTATCACTGCTATGCTAGTTGCTTCGTTCTATCGCTATGTTGCGCTACCTATCACCTGTTTATCAAGCCATCCCAAATTGCCATGAACCTCTAACCTTTGACACCTTTACTAGGAAAACCGTTGTTTGGCTATGTTACCGCTTTTGCTCAGCCCCTCTTATAGCGTTGTTAGCTGCAGGTGAATTTGAAGATTGCTCCATGGTGGACAGGATTTTCGTTGGGATATCACAATATCTCTTATATTATTAATGCATCTATATACTTGGTAAAGGATGGAAGACTCGGCCTTTTGCCTAGTGTTTTGTTCCACTCTTGCCACCCTAGTTTCCGTCATACCGGTGTTATGTTCCCGGATTTTGCGTTCCTTACGCGGTCGGGTGATTTATGGGACCCCCTTGATAGTTCGCTTTGAATAAAAATCCTCCAGCAAGGCCCAACCTTGGTTTTACCATTTGCCTCACCACCACCTATCCTTTTCCCTTGGGTCGGCCAACCCAAGGGTCATCTTTATTTTAGCCCCCCCCCTGGGCCAGTGCTTGTCTAAGTGTTGGTCCGAACCGGGCAGACTGCGGGGCCACCTTGGGGCAACTCGAGGTCTGGTTTTACTCGTAGGCTGACCCATCCGGTGTGCCCTGAGAACGAGATATGTGCAGCTCCTATCGGGATTTTTCGGCGCATCGGGCGGCTTTGCTGGTCTTGTTTTACTATTGTTGAAATGTCTTGTAAACCGGGATTCCGAGTCTGATCGGGTCTTCCTGGGAGAAGGTCTATTCCTTCGTTGATCGTGAGAGCTTATCATGGGCTAAGTTGGGACACCCCTGCAGGGTATAATCTTTCGAAAGCCGTGCCTGCGGTTATAGGCAGATGGGAATTTGTTAATGTCCGGTTGTAGATAACTTGACACCAGATCCGAATTAAAACGCATCAACCGCGTGTGTAGCCGTGATGGTCTCTTCTCGGTGGAGTCCGGGAAGTGAACATGGTTTCTGGGTTATGTTTGACGTAAGTAGGACTTCAGGATCACTTCTTGATCATTGCTAGCTTCATGACCGTTCCGCTTGCTCTCTTCTCGCTCTTATTTGCGTATGTTAGCCACCATACTTGCTTAGTCGCTGCTACAACCTCACCACTTTACCCCTTCCTTCCCTTTAAGCTTTGCTAGTCTTGATACCCATGGTAATGGGATTGCTGAGTCCTCGTGGCTCACAGATTACTACAACAACAGTTGCAGGTATAGGTTGTGCGATGATCATGACGCGAGAGCGATGCTTGCTTGCGTTGAGTTCTTCTTCTGCTTCTTCGATCAGAGGATAGGTTCCAGGTCGGCAGCCTGTCTAGCAGGGTGGATGCCGTTTGAGTTTCTGTTTGTGTTTCATCCGTAGTCGGATGATGCTGTGATGTATTGTGATGTTGTATTCGTGTGGCATTGTATGCCTTATGTATGTATCCCCATCTATTATGTAATGTTGATGTAATGATATCCTCCTTGCAAAAGCGTTTCAATATGCGGGTCTATCCTTGGTGGGACCTTCGAGTTCCTTTTGGATAGGGTCGCATATTGGGCATGACAAGTTGGTATCAGAGCCTCGACCAACCCTAGGAGCCCCTTGATTGATCGTGTAGTTTGGCCGATGTTGAGTCTAGAATAAACTGTTTTCGGAGTCTAGTTATATCGGAGAGTAGGAATTCCTTTTACTCTTCAGCCCCTTCGTCGCTCTGGTAAGGAATCTTGACATAGGTGTTTTGAATTACTTCTCTTCCCTTTCAAATTTTCTTTAGGATCACGCAGTTGGTTTTCCAATCGTTGTTCCTCAACTCTTTTTATCCGGTGCATTTCTCGTCAAGTTGACTCGAGCCACTTCATCTTTGAGTTCAATCCTCAGTTGTTTTCTTTCCCACCCGCCCTCCCTTCTTCTTCTCAGAACTGGAGTCCATAGTCGAGTATCCATCCTACTCGTGTGAAGTCTTTGCTTTCTTTCCTCAATGATTTCAACCGGTGTTTTCTCTTCAAGATATTCGTCGGTTTCCCCTTCCAAGTTGCCTTTGTTTTCCAGCCCTCCCACCCTTTTTCTTCCAGGAGTCCGTCACTCTCTCGACCATCGATTTTCATTCGTGTGGAGCCTCTTCAGTCTTCCCTCAATTGTTTCAACCAGTGTAATTCTCATCTCGTTCGTCATTCTTCATCTCTTTTCTTTTCCGGTGCACTCAATTCAAGTTTTTCGGGTGATCGCATTCTTTTCCTTGGATCAAGTGTTGTACCTGCTCGTTTGCCTCTCGCCATTTTATCCTTCCGGAGTGTTCAAGACATCTCAGGAGATTCGTCTGTATTCCATTTAATTCGAGGTTGACACCTCATTCAAATATTTCAAGTGTTCCGGTGCACCATCTATCTGTTTGACATCCCTTTCCAACGGTGTTTTCTCTTCAGTGGGCCCTAACCCACAGGTCTTTTTCCAGGATCTTACCTGACTCTTCTAATTCGCCTGGAGTATTCTCAAATCCTTTCTGAAGTTTGACGTAAGAATGAATTCATCAGTCAGATGTGTCTCCAAGATCGCTTTCAAATTCTTTTCATTGTTGGCTCAACCTCTTCGCTTTCCGTTCTTCCGGAGTTTCTCAATAAATTTTGTTGGTGTTTCTCGTCGTCCGTTCAAGTTCGAAAAAGAGTTTTTCCTCTCAATCTTGTCCGTTCTCTCGAAGTCTCGTGGTTCTAGCTTCATGCTATCCTCTCGATTTATTTCAGTTTGTCAGATATTCTTTCTTACCCATCCGGAGTATGTCAGAAGTTATTTTCCCGTTTCTTTTCACCAGAGGCCATCGTTCCAGAAGAATTCTTCGCCCTCATCATTCCAGCTATCGTCCTCAAATTATCCAGGTGCTTCGTTCAAGTGTTCTTTAATCAGCTCGTGATCTCTTTGTTCTTTTGCATCTAAATCCCCTCAAGCAGATTTGTTCTTCTAATTCTTCCCGGTGATTCATTCTCTTTCATTAGTCATTTTCGAATTCTTCCGGTGGTTCATTCACATTCTTTTTCCTTGATTATCATTTTATTTCTTTCGTTCTTTCCAATCCTACCGGTGGTTCATGAAGACCTTCTCAAGTTTGCGTCATGTCACTTCTCAATTCTTGTTCAAGAAGAATAAGTAGTATGCAAAATCCATTGCTTGTCATGAGTTTTAATTTCATGAAGGATAAGTATACAATAAACCTTATTCTTATTTCATCCAAGTAAAGTAATTCCTTCCTTCGGAGTTTGTTCTTGATGAATAAATTCTAGTTCCAAGTGTTTTCATCTTTTCTTTTCCGGAGTCCAATTTTCCTAGACTATTTTGTCGGAACCTTCATCTAAATCATCTCAACGCTCATCTTATTCGTTCGTCCTTCATTCTATCTCATCATCCTTTTGTTACCAGAGTTCTTCATGGTGGTTCGTCATGACTTAATTCATTCTTTAAGAGTTCATCAAGATTTTATTGGTGGAGTTCAAGTATCCTTTTCTTCTCGCGTCTTGAAGTGCAATTAATTCTCCGTATTCTTTTGAAGTGGAGTTTTGCAGTTCTTCGTTCTTCACAGATATTAAACTCCATTCAATCCTTCCTTCTAAGCTATTTTCATTCAAGTATTTCAATTCTTTCCGGAGGTTTTGTGTCATGTCTTCATCAAGTATCGTTCCATCCTCTCTAGTTCATGTTCTATTCATCCATGTTTTAACCGGAGTGCTGCCTAAATCCTTTCAGTCTTATTCGTTTCTTATCTCGTTCTAACCGGAGTGCATTCATAATCTATCTGATTTCATGAGCTTTTGATTCTCGTCATTCTCGTCGTTCCTCTCTTTTTCTCGAGTGCTCTCGATTCTTTGCTTCTTTTCTTGAGTTCTTGTTTACCTCATCCCTTTTCCCTTTCGTCTCAGTCCTCAGATCTCGGGACGAGATCTCTTGTTAGTGGAGGAGTGTTGTAACGCCCCGTATCCGATGCGCCAGGTGTCCTTCAGTTAATCGTTGTCGTGGCCATGTCATTTGCTTGCGTGTTGCATTTTGTCATGTAATCATGTGCATTTGATTTTGCATACGTGTTTGTCTCATGCATCCGAGCATTTTCCCCGTTGTCCGTTTTGCAATCCGGCGCTCCTATGCTCTCTGGCGTTCCCCTTTCGTCTCTTGTTGTGAGTGGGTGTTAAACTTTCTCGGAATGGACCGAGTCTTGCCAAGCGGCCTTGGTATAGCACCGGTAGACCGCCTGTCATGTTTCGTGCCATTTGGAGGTCGTTTGATACTCCAACGGTTAACCGCGTAGCCCGAAATCCCTCTTTGTCTTGCAGCCCAACACCCCTTCCAAAGTGGCCCAAAACCCATCTAACTCCCCTCCATGCTCTCGGTCATTCGATCACGATCGCATGGCCGAAAACCGCTCCTCATTTGGACTCTCCTAGCTCCCTCTACCTATATATATGTGTTCCTCCCGGAATTTTCGCGCAGATGAAACCTAGTCCCTTCTCCACCGTGCCGCCGGACATGTCCATCCGCGCCGGACATGTCCGCCGGACACGTCGCTTCGTCCAATCCCAGGCCGCCACGTCACCCAGCCGCCGCTCCCCTCCACTCGCGCTTTGCCACGTGTCCTCCGTCGTCGCCCCCCTCTCTCCCCCCCGCCGCTGGGCCCTCTAGGGTCCAGATCCAGCCCGCCGTGGCCCGCTCCAGGCCCGACTCCCTCCGCCGCCCGGCCCGACGCGCGCCGCCGCCCGGGCCCCGCCTCCTCGCCGTCCGGCCCCGCGCCAGGCGCCGCCCCAGCCGCCCGCGCCCGGCCGGTGCTGCCAGAGCTCCTCCAGCGCCGCCGCTCTTTGCCTCCGGGGCCGCGCCGCCGCCCCGCGCCCTCCCGCGTGACCGGGCCCGAGCGCCCCGCCCCCGAGCTCCTCCGTCGCCCTTCTCCGGCTCACGGCCGCACCGCCGTCGGAAAGGCCCGGCCCGGGGCCCCGCGTCGCCTCCCCGGCCTCCCCGAGTCCCTCCATCGCCGTCCCTGCGCCGTCCCGTGCCGGATCCGGCGAGATCCGGCCGGGGGAGAGCGCCCCGGGACCTTCCTCTCAATCTCCGGCGAAGCTCCGGCCAGATCCGCCCTACCTCGAAGTCCGTGCCCGAGGTTGACTTTCCCCCCCTCTGAAATTTGGCTGTCCCGTATATTTCAGTAATTTTCATGCCATGTTCGTCATGCTGTATCACTGCATCCGTAGCTCCATTTCGTGTGTGTAATATGTCAAATTGTTCGTCTCGACGAGTACATAATTTCATTCCATTGTATCAAATTCATTTGAGCTCATCTTGATGCCTGAATCATCGTTGTAAGAGTGCTTCATAATGTTTTCTGCTATCTGTTATCAGAACGAGCTCTTTTGTCATTTTTGCCATGATTGATGTGTGCATCCTATGAGATTGATGTCTACATGTGTTTTGATATATGCCATGTCTTCTTTACAGTGGTGTTTGCCATGTATTTTTGTGATCAATGTGGTGACTAGCACAAGCTTGCAAACTAGGCATCGTGATGTTGCTGATTTTAGTCCCTGTTCTGCTGTTATTTTGATGCCATGTAAACATGATGCTACAGAGAGATCCATGCATATTTTGAGATACTTCAGTAAGGGTGTTTTGAACATGTGGTTATTGTCTATCCATTCATGCCCTTGGTTGCAATTATGGAGTAGTCTAGCATGTCACTTGAGTGCTCTACTTTTGCTTCAAAATGTTTCCTGGCAGATTGTTTACATGTTATTCAATTTGTCCAAGCTTGCTATAGTTGATCCTTGCATGCTATGGACTTGTTCTTGACTTGGTTTGTTTCACAAACATGTCTTCTTGATGATGCTATGCTTATCTTGTCATGCAATGACTTGTGGTGAGTGTATCGAGCTTGTTAAGTAGTGTTCATGATGTTGCTGTTTTGATAGGCTGAATCTGTTATTTCGCGATGCTATATAAACATGTTGCTACTAATCATTCTGTGCATAATCTGGAGATGTTCTATAAACATGTTTTGATCTAAATGTCATCCTCTATCCATCCATGTCCCTGGCTGCATTTATAGCTTGCTGTAGATTGTTCATATCTTGCTCCAAATTTGCTTCATAATGTTGCTGTCAGCCTGTTTACATTAAGTTCACTTGTTCCCATGTGTTTTGCTAGTGATCCATGCACCCTATGACCTTGCTATTGCCATGCTTAGCTTCAAAAATATGTCTTCTTACTGTTGGGTGCCTTGCCATTCCATGTATTGCTCTGTAGTGACTTGCACAAGCTCATATACATGCCTTCATAATTATGTTCCTGCCATGTTTGAATCTGTAATATAACTTGCTATGTTTACGTGGGTGCCATCATATTTTCTGATCGTTTTTGGCTCATGGTCAGTAAGGGTCTTTTGATCTATGAAATTAGTAGATTCATGCCATGCCTTTGTTTGCCATGATAAGTTCCTGTAACATGTTATTTGATAGCTCTAAACATTGCATCATGATGTTATTTTCTGCAAAGTCTGAAATTGTTATAACTTGCAATCTTACCATGTGTGTTTGAGTATGTTCTAGTGATTTCTGGAGATAGCTCAGTGTTCATGTTTTGTTATGCTTTACATGTGCTTCAATGTCCATGTCTTTTGTTTTCATGTTGGGGTGATGTAGCTTGGTGATTTGATGCTTGCAATATGCTTAGTTGCTGTTTTGGACAGCTTGTCCTTTAAACTTGTATAGAGTGCATGTGTTGAACCGTTGCTCCGTTTTGAGTGTGCTCTATATGAAACTTGATTAGAATTGCACGTAGTTTCATATTATCATGTTGCATCCTTGTTTTGAGGTGTTTGCTTGATGTTTGGGTGCATTTTGCATCAATGCCATGTTTAACTTGTTTTGCTCATATCTTCTAGGCCGTAACTCCGAACTAAATGAACTTTATATGTAACTTGACTAGAATCTCGTGTAGATTATCTTGTTGCATCTGAACTTGATGTTTAACAACTTGAACATAAGGTTTATTCAGATCTGGACCAATTTCGAAATATGCATATGAGGACTTACCGGAATTGTTATATGTTGTTCCCGGCCTCATTTAAACTTGCCTTGATGTGTTGCTCTTGTTTGCATTATCTCTTGCCATGAGTAGCTCCATATAGCTTTGTCATGCATCATGCTTGTTGTGCATCATGCCTTGTTCATGTGTGGTGTGTTTACTATGTTGTGTGCTTCTTTTCGATAGTTCCTGTTTCGTTGCGACCGTGAGGATTCGTTCGTCTACGCTTGGTTCGGCTTCATCTGTTCATCTTCTTCATGGACTCGTTCTTCTTCCTTGCGGGATTTCAGGCAAGATGACCGCTACCCTGGATCTCACTACTATCATTGCTATGCTAGTTGCTTCGTTCTATCGCTATGCTGCGCTAACTATCACCTGTTTATCAAGCCATCCCAAATTGCCATGAACCTCTAACCTTTGACACCTTTCCTATGCAAACTGTTGTTTGGCTATGTTACCGCTTTTGCTCAACCCCTCTTATAGCGTTGTTAGCTGCAGGTGAAGTTGAAGATTGCTCCATGGTGGACAGGATTTTGGTTGGGATATCATAATATCTCTTATATTATTAATGCATCTATATACTTGGTAAAGGGTGGAAGACTCGGCCTTTTGCCTAGTGTTTTGTTCCACTCTTGCCGCCCTAGTTTCCGTCATACCGATGTTATGTTCCCGGATTTTGCGTTCCTTATGCGGTCGGGTGATTTATGGGACCCCCTTGACAGTTCGCTTTGAATAAAACTCCTCCAGCAAGGCCCAACCTTGGTTTTACCATTTGCCTCACCACCACCTATCCTTTTCCCTTGGGTCGGCCAACACAAGGGTCATCTTTATTTTAGCCCCCCCCCCCCAGGCCAGTGCTTGTCTAAGTGTTGGTCCGAACCGGGCAGACTCCGGGGCCACCTCGGGTCAACTCGAGGTCTGGTTTTACTCATAGGCTGACCCATTCGGTGTGCCCTGAGAACGAGATATGTGCAGCTCCTATCGGGATTTGTCGGCGCATCAGGCGGCTTTGCTGGTCTTGTTTTACCATTGTCGAAATGTCTTGTAAACCGGGATTCCGAGTCTGATCGGGTCTTCCTGGGAGAAGGTCTATTCCTTCGTTGATCGCGATAGCTTATCATGGGCTAAGTTGGGACACCCCTGTAGGGTATAATCTTTCGAAAGCCGTGCCTGCGGTTATAGGCAGATGGGAATTTGTTAATGTCTGGTTGTAGATAACTTGACACCAGATCCAAATTAAAACGCATCAACCGCGTGTGTAGCCGTGATGGTCTCTTCTCGATGGAGTCCAGGAAGTGAACACGGTTTTTGGGTTATGTTTGACGTAAGTAGGAGTTCAGGATCACTTCTTGATCATTGCTAGCTTCACGACCATTCCGCTTGCTCTCTTCTCGCTCTTATTTGCATATGTTAGCCACCATACTTGCTTAGTCGCTGCTGCAACCTCACCACTTTACCCCTTCCTTCCCTTTAAGCTTTGCTAGTCTTGATACCCATGGTAATGGGATTGCTGAGTCCTCGTGGCTCACAGATTACTACAACAACAGTTGCAGGTACAGGTTGTGCGATGATCATGACGCGAGAGCGATGCTTGCTTGCGTTGAGTTCTTCTTCTGCTTCTTCGATCAGGGGATAGGTTCCAGGTCGACAGCCTGGGCTAGCAAGGTGGATGCCGTTTGAGTTTCTGTTTGTGTTTCATTCGTAGTCGGATGATGCTCTGATGTATTGTGATGTTGTATTCGTGTGGCATTGTATGCCTTATGTATGTATCCCCATCTATTATGTAATGTTGATGTAATGATATCCACCTTGCAAAAGCGTTTCAATATGCGGGTCTATCCTTGGTGGGACCTTCGAGTTCCTTTTGGATAGGGTTGCATATTGGGCGTGACACCGCGCCTCCCGTGTCTGTGGGCGCGCCTCCCGTGCCTACGGCAGCGCCATGTAGGCAGAGACAGAAGCCGGGTGCGTGGAGAGCGGCGAGTCAGTGGCCAGCTTCTCCGTGTCCACCGCCATCATCGAGGAGAAGTAGAACATGGGAGGCCACCGCTGAGGCGACGACTGCGCATTCAGGTGGTTTCTTTGTTGCTTCGTCTCTTCCGAGGACCTTCGTCGACCCTGCAAGTGTCTGACGGACATGAGGAAGACAAAGGGATCCGCGGGCAACCATTTAGATTATGTACTCCCTCTGCAGCTGGCGGGAAATATTTTTCTAAGAATGGACAAATAGTATGTATCTATAACTAAAAATAAGTCTAGATACATCCATTTCTAGGACAAGTATTTCCGGACGGAGGGAGTATTAATTATACCAAGAGAGCCGGATTGGCACCTCTTAGTTCATGCAAATGTAATAAAATCCATCATGTTTATATGAAGATCCAGCTTTTTTACACGAAATCCTTTATGCTTATATGAAATCAGTCCGTGTTTGCACGAATTTCATCTTGTTGGTTAGAGTTGTGAAAATGTATGCCGCTGGCGTTTGATGTCGTCCTCCGCGAAAGTAAGCGGGAGGAAATTTGCCGGCTACCGGTGGAGATGCTCTTATGCTGGAAATAATAGTGACATCCAATCCATTTGAGTTAATTGCCTGTATGATTGTCCCTCTATAAAAAGTTAATTGCATGTACAGTGTACACGTGACTTGCAGGGTGGCTACAGCTTCGTACAAAAAGTTAAAAAGAAATAATTCCATCCTTAATCTTGTATTCTAAGTACTCTGTGGGTTCCACTGTCAGTAAAGTAGCGAAAGAAGTATATATTAAATAAGTAATATATAATATCAAAATCTAAAGTTAAAAGACAGAACTCGAACTCATGTCATCGCGTTGCGAGCATCTGGCGCTAACCAGTCCAGCACATTTTTGTTGTAGACCATGCTGGAGATATATCTCCATGTCTACTCTTATACCCCATTCGTTCCTAAATATGTGTCTTTTTCACATTTCAAATGGACTACCGCATACGAATGTGTTTGTAGACATATTTTAGAGTATATATTCACTCATCTTGCTCCGTGTGTCTCTTTAGGAAGGGGTCAGATTTCTTCTTGATTTATTTATGAGGTATCCAGATGGCACTGCACCGCCAAGAAAAGAGGGTAACATCAAAATTATGGACTACTTTTTTGAGTATGTTGGTAAGGTCCGGTCATAGTCACTTGTTGTAATCTCTAAAAAGACAAATACTCCCGCCGTCCGGAATTACTTTTCATCAAAATGGATAAAAGAAAATGTATCTAGAGATATTTTAGTTAGATACATCTCTTTTTATCCATTTTGATGACAAGTATTTTCGGACGGAGGGAGTATTTAGGAACGGAGGGAGTAGAAAACAGAGTTGGTGATGATGGTGTGTGTGCCATCCTGCAATATAGGCCGTCAGATTTATATCTAACAGATAGGAAAGAAACTATGGCAACTTTGCAAAAATATACCCACACACCTCTCCATGTTCACAAATAAGGCCTTCCCTTGTTCAGCCTTTTCTCTCACAAGATAAACTACTTATACAAATGCATCTTGATATTCCGTGCAACGCACGGGCATCTAGCTAGTTTCTTTTAAAATAGTTGCTGCGATAATTGGGTTGATGTGATATATTTTATGTCTGCCCCTAATGATTTCAGATTCACTAGTAGTAACCAAAATAGGTTTCCTTGTTAATTAACAGAAAACAGGGTGAAAACTATCACATGAGGCCGGTAAAAACAAGGCACACTAGGTTCAGTGTCATTGTCACTACAGCTGTGCGCGCGCGAGAAGTCTACATATCAAGGGGGCTACCGAGCGAGGCACCGAGACACAATGTTTGAGAGAGAGACCAATTGACAGGTTGTGATCATATCGAGTTGTCACCCTTCTGCTGTCATTGTTGGGGGGGGGAGGGAGAGAGAGTGGTATCGAGAGTGTCCGCGGTAGGCACAGAGGCACAACTAGCGAGTGTGTGTGTTTGAAATAGGACTAGATAGATTATTATCAAGATCGAGGTGCCACCCTACTCCTTCGGTGTCGGGTACTGTGTGTGTGTGTATGTTTGAGAGAGAAGCCAGTCGATAGATTAGTATCAAGACCGAGGTGTCACCCTACTCCTTCGGTGTTGGGAAGTGTGGGTGTGTGGGTGTGTGGGGGGGGGGGCAGTGACACTCACATATCTCTACTTCTTATAAAAACAGAGTTAGTGATGATGGTGTTCCTTCCATCCTGCAATATAGGCCATCCGATTTATATCCGACGGATAGGAAGGACACTATGGAAATTTTGCAAAAAGATACCCACACCACTCTCTGCATTTGCAAATAAGGCATTCCCTCGTTCATCCTTTTCTCCCACAAGATAAACTTCTCATACAAATGCATCTTAATGTTACGTGCAATGCATGGGCATCTTGCTAGTAGGGAGAAGGAGATTGTGTGACACATATCTAGCTATATTAAGGGATAGGTAGATAGCATTTGTGCGAGGCATACTTAAAGCATCACGAAGATAAACAAACGGTGTGCATGCAAGTGCCGGAAAAAATGAAGCAAGAAACTATGTGCGCGCGCGCATGTGTGTGTGGGTGTGTGTTTGTGAGAGAGAGAGAGGGAGAGAGAGAGAGAAATCTCCAAACAAAAGGTGCTTTGTTGGAATCCCATTGTATGTATTCATATGGTTCCGAAACTCGATATAACCTTAGGCATATGTGTGAGAGACATTATTATACTTTGAGACATTAGTGGTTGTGGGTGGGCATGTTAGACAGAGAGAGCATGTATGTTTCTGTGTGAGAGACTTATAGGACGGGGTAGAAAGACGAATTTAACCTTGACGGAGGGAGAGAAATACACAAAGTGCGCATGTGTGATTCCGATGCCCACAGGGAAATGAGATATATGTGCGCGTGAGAGAGATTGCACAATTCATTCACGTATCTACTTCGTATCGTGGCCAAAGGTACAATATCGATTCAACGCTATAAAGATTGGACACTCACATATCACATTTTTTCTATTTAAATAAACCTTTTCCGTTGTGCATGCCAAAGTTGCAGTGATGTTTCTTCAAGAAACCAATGTAGCTATCATGTACATGCACCATTGTTACTCATGCATTCAAATTCATTAGTCTTGGATGATTTAAGCTTCTATTTTGAAGTAATATATGTAATATTCATATATGAATTCAACGGGTATGCAATTTATGAAATGGAGGCTATGTAATTATATGAGGTAACACTTTTAAGTAGCGGACTACAATATCCATTCCTTTTTGTGCGCCTCTACACTAACACGTCAATGCATTATGTTTAAAGTAAATAACCAATGGCACTAAATTATCTATTTACATGAGAAATACATAGGCTGAGCGTTTGATCCCTTTTTTTGTGAATGCGCCACTACACCCGTACGATTGGCCGCGCTCGTGTGAACGTCCAAGTTATCGGCGCATCATCTCGAGTTATTGTCTTTTTTTCTGGGGTGGACTTCACACCAATTATTAACTACTGATGCGTGCCCCGTGTACACAGTCTAGCATGACCTTCTCGCTAGCACGGTCCAAAATTAGTTAAAACTGGATACGAACGATCCCGCAGGCGGCAAAATCTCCTGCCTCCTTCTAAAATTTCCACCACCTTAGTCTTTAGCATGTGAAATTCCCCTTTTGTCCTTGGTGCACGGAGACCAACAGTTACAATACCGCCCTCATCTACATAATAGGTCTAGGATGCTTTGGTAACTTCCGGTTCCCCCCACTACACAGCACCCCAATTTCCTCTCCCCTTCCCGCAAAAACGACCAACTCCACTGCACCAAAGCATCTTACATCACGCCGTACGTACTTCATCGCCCTTTCTCCCCTCCCCTCGCGAAACCCTAGACTGCTCATCCACTGGCGTACCATAGCCCATTCACTGCCAGCGGCGTCCACCTTGGCGGATCTGCTTCTGCGGCCGCATCTACCCCTCGCACCTCCCCTAGAAACAAGTAGACTGCTCATCCACCATTGTACCATAGCCCATTCAGTGTCGGCCTTGTCCACGGTGTCGGATCTGCTACGCCGGTACTTTCGTCAACCGCAGCGCATCTGCAGCGACTCATTCATACTCCCCACCAGAGCCGCCCCACCGACGCCCCCGTCGACGGCCTCTGATCCTCTTCGCCGACTCCTTCCTCAACCCTACTGGAGCCGCTTCGCCGACACCATCGTCAACCCTACCGGAGTAGCTTCGCCTATACCATTCTCAACCCTGCCGGGGCTGCTTTGCCAACTCACAAGTCCACGGCCTCAGATCCACTTCCTAGCACCCTCATCCAACCTACCAGAGCATCTTCTGACGCCCTGTCCATGGTTGCATATCCGCATCTTCGACACCATCCGTAACCCAACCACCGGAGTAGCTTCTGACGCCCCGTCCACGGCCACATATCCGCATCGTCGACACCATCCTTAACCCAACCACCGGAGCAGCTTCTGATGCCCCGTCCACGGCCGCAGATCCGCATCGGCGACACCATCCTTAACCCAACCACTGGATCAGCTTCACCTACGCTCTCGTCCCCAGCCACAGATCTACTTCGCCCACACCATAGTCCACCCTACCGGAGCCACTCCACAAACACCCTACTCGATGGTTCTAGATCTCCTTACCGGACCCCGACAGCCAGCGCAGCGTCATCACCCTTGACATTTCTAACCTGATTCCCACCGTCTGGAGAGATGCCAAGCACCCGCCACGACCTAGGTACTTGTCACCTTTAAACCCGTCCAGCATCACCTGCCTGATGTACTTCAAATATACTAACTGGTCGCTATTACCTGTTAGGCAGCCGGCAAACACTACAAGGACGATGTTTCTTCTGGATCTAACAGCTTGGCCAACCAAAATCCTGGAGTGAGGCATTGCTATGATCTTGCGTCTCTCTCTCTCGTATTGTTCTGTGCCTGCCAGCATGCTTTGCTAGGATTTTCGACCAGTAATCCCTTTGTGCAGACAATGATTTCTACTACTGGCTGCTAAATTAGATATATAGATGTCATACATGATACTACCTCGTAACTCCGTACCTAAATATAAGTCTTTCTAGAGATTCCACTATAGGCTACATACGGAACGAAATGAGTGAATCTACACTCGAAAATGCATCTATATACATCTATATGTGGTCCATACTGGAATCTCTACAAAGACATATATTTAGGAACAGAGGCAGTACATTACACAAAATCGTAGGTGGCATGTTGGAATTCCAGTGCACTACATTAGGCTCCCTTAAAGTGCCTGCTAGTCCATCACACAGAGTCATGGCTAGTTTATGCTACGCACACAATAGTTAATTGGTTGTTTAAATATGCGCAAGGGATATGCAATGTAGTATCATGTAGAGATGTCTGAAATTAGCCGTGTCAACTTGCAGATCGGGTTACACAATGAAAAAGTACAAGATGTATGTGGAAATTTCATGGATCATCACAAAAAAAGGAGAGGCAGCGGTGAGCCTATACAGTGTGCTATGGTACGTCACTCCTCCATTGCAATCACCATGACATGTTATTTCTATATCAGTTCTATTTGCCAAGTTTCTTAGGGACAGTTATTACGAGTTATCCTAAGAAAATAAGCACATGTGAATATATGCTCCATGTAATAAGCCAACCAGTTCTTTTCATTGCATTTTCAGCTTATCTTTGGTATGATCAGTGGAAAGTCTAGATTGCATTATACTTTTTCATTTTGCTGCCCATATGAAAATAAATTTGATTAGCAAACATCACAAATTGAACCCAGTGCAGTAATTAATATGACAGGAAAATAGACCATCACTATTTTCTCAAAATGCTAATACAAAGATACCATCTACTTGGCACAATGTACTTTGGTCAATGTTTTCCATAGAGATCCCATTGCCTAATTTAAATGAAGAACACATGCCTCACATTTAAATGAAGAACAATTATTTATTGAAATTCGATGGTCCAAGTGGTTAGTTATTATCATATAGCAGCACCACCTGAAAGCATCATATAGCATCCAGGGAGATTTGCCCCTACCCGTCGGCCATGTAGCCTAGCTGGACATAGCATCGTCAAGGACCAGGCCAGATGGGACCAGTGGCTACAGCTTGCTAGAGGAACCCTAGTGCTGCAGGCAGGGGATCGAGGTAGAGGGAAAGGGGGAGATGCAAGCGGGCAGGGCAATGAACGCTTGCTGTTTGTTTTTACTTGAGGGTCAGGTGTGACACGGGCGTCAGCAGTTGCATTTTGAGTGTAATATAGGCAGACAACAGAGTCATTTCACTATTCCCCTTCCGTTCAATTTTTAGTGAGGTTCTACCCGAAACACCCCCTCCAAAGCGAAATTAGTTAAGTCCAAGCCCATAACTCAAAAATGACTTCTTTACATATTTTATGGCTTATTTTGACAATAAGCCCTGAAAAGGCGGAATCGAACTGGCCCTTAACCTGCAATTCAATTGTGCGTGCGATGATGAATCACTCATGCCTGCTATAGTGTACATTGAGGCATCATCATACATGGCATAACCTAATACACGTGCATTCCATTGTAGAATCTGGAATATGCAATGTTTACGTTAGTTCATATGTTGCACATGATGTTTAAATGCCCCTTAAATAGGGCCAGTCGAGTGATGGTCTTTAAGCCTCCTTCTTTGCTTCTTTTGTTGATATGTAAGATTTGCTCACACATCTGTTCAATTGCTTGTTTACCTTAGCCAGCCATACTAGGACTGTTTGCTTTGGTTACTTGTTGTTCTTGAGGTAACACTCTAACAGAGCTTGTCAATGATATAAACACTAAGGGCTGCTGTAGTGGGGCCTTGTCTAACTCATAGGTGACATAAAGGTTTGGCTGTACACTAAACACTAGTAGAAAAAGGGTCAAATCTGAGACACATTAGTATCATTTTGCATATGAGCCGGCACTAATGTGTCCATTAGTGCCGGTTCAAATGACTAGGTGGGAGGAGATCTTTAGTACCGGTTCAATGCGAATCTTTAATACCGGTTCGTGCCACGAACCGGTACTAAAGGTGCTGGTCGGGAACCAGCATCTTTAGTACCGATTCGTGGCATGAACCAGTAGTAAAGAGGTTGTGGCTGGGCTATTTTTAGTCCCACCTCGCTCCCCTAGCAAGATTTTGACCACCATCTTTTTGGAAAACTTCTCTACTTACGACTTTGTTAGCGCTTTGAGGGCTTCACTATGTTCTCTGAAATCTTGTATAAATTAGAAAGAAGTCTTTCTCAGGAGATGACTCTGTTGATACCGAGTTTCAATGCAAAATGGCTCCCGCTTCTTCTGAAAGAAAACAGGGGGAAAATCAATATGGAGCCGTCAGAGGCTTATCTGGCCGGTATGACTTCCTGAAATTCTTTCCTGAGAAAAACCTAAAATGGAGGGGTTGGGGTTTTGGCTCCAGGCTCAAACTCTATTAAATATGTTACTTCCTAAACTATCACAAGCATTTGGTCTTCATTGAACTCTATGTGTAAGATCCGTGGCTACAATAGGAGTCTTCGCCGGTTCTTAAATCGGTGATAGATTCCTATTGACAAATTAAATTCTATACAAAAAGATCATTGATGATCAATGCATTTTTTATGTACTTCTGTGTAGCAGTAGCACGTTTTGGCTGAAAGGCTATACTGATCATTGATTCCTGTCACATGTTAACGCCCTCACTCTCTCCACTCACTCAGCCTCCCCATCAATCCCGCGCGGTGTCATCAATTTCTAACACGTTCTAACATCATTTGCCGATTTCAGTAACCGATTCTTTTAGATCAGAGCTAAATGACCGTGAAATTGAAAATCACAGGAAAAAACCTACTCATAAATAAAGCAGAAAAGAAGAAAACAATATAAAAATATTACTCCAAAATAAATAGAAGAAAATAAATAATGCAGAAAAGAAAAAAACTATATAAAGCAAAAATATTCACAAAGAAACTAAATACAGCAAAAAACTACTCAGAAATAAATAGAAGAAAAAACATAAAGCAAAAAAGAAAAAACTATATAAAAAATTAGTCAAAAATAAATAATGTAGAAAAGAAAAAAACTATATAAAGCAAAAATATTCACAAAGAAACTTAATACAGAAAAAACTACTCACAAATAAATAGAAGAAAAAAATAAAGCACAAAAGAAAAACTATATAAAAAATTACTCAAAAATAAATAATGAAGAAAAAAACTATATAAAAAGAGTTGGGGCGCTGCCCGGTGGGCCTGCCAGACCTAGGGTCTGCAAATTCAGGCCCAGAAGGGCCGGCAGGCTCACAGGGCAGCGCACCCTTGTTAGGCCCAAAAGCCTGCTATGTAGAGGAGTTCGAAAGAGCAGCCACGGCTGGGTTTATAAACTAGTGCGGCTGCCCTTCGCTCGGCGAGGTGGGACTAAACATAGTGCACCGCGGGTGGCAGCGCACAACCATTAGTATCTGTTGGTGGCTCCAACAGGTACTAATGCATGGGCCTTTGGTACCGGTTGGCCACCAACCAGCACTAAAGGCCCTTATTTCCCGCCGCTTGGCCTGGCCAAAATTGGCATTTAGTACCGGTTGGTGGCTCCAACCGGTACTAAAGGCCCCTCCTCAGTTTCATCGACCACTTCTTCTCCAACTTCTCGCGCGACATCGCCCCGCCGCCCTCGATCGCCGCCCCCGCCGCATGTCATCGCCGTCCCCGCCGCCCTCGCCGCCCCCGCCGCCCATCGCCGTCGTCCCCATCCACTACTAGGGAAAACCTTATACACAGAAGTGTATCAGTAGCGCAGTTTAAAAGTGGGCGCTACTGCTAATTACTAGTAGTGAGGGGTATAAAAACCGTGCTACTACTAAGTTGATAGTAGTAGAGAGGGGTATAAACCCGCGCTGCTACTAAGTGGTCTCCAACAATGCCCCCGGGATAGGCCATAGTAGTAGCGAGGGATATAAAACCGGCGCTACTAGTAAGTAAGTAGTAGTAGCGCAGGTAAGACCCACACGCTAGTACTAAGTGTGTCCACCCCACCACGAACTCACATGTTCATCGGTCCGCCCCACCCCGGCTCCTCTCCCCGCCGCCTCCACCACCTACTCTTTCGTAGTAGTTGGCCTCCCGACCCCTCCCTATCTTCTCCTGCTAATCCCCCAATTCCCCTCGCCGCCGCCGCCATCGTCGGCTGCCCAAGGTGAGACCCCAAAGGTCCATCTTCTCCTCCCCTCGTGGCTCTACTCTCACGCCCAGCTCCGATGAGTCTGAGGATGAGGCACCGCTGGTGGCACGGAGGGAAGTCAGGGTGGACAAACCGCCGCAACTCCGAGAACCATCCTTTGCTTATGGTGGTGGTCAGGAAGAGGAGTCCGTCGACAAGGCGAACAGGAAAGCCACGGTGATGGCCAGCAAGGAAATTAAGCCGGAGAAACCACAATTCCTAGATTCACCATTCACCTCTGCCTTCACCGATCTTGCTGCTCAGGAGGAGTCTGCCGACAAGGGGAACAACAAAGCGATAACGACGGTCAGGAAGGAATTCAAGCTAGAGAAACTGCAAGTCCCAGATTCACCATCCGACTTCTCTGATCTTGGTGATGAGGAGGAGACCAGTGCCAAGTGGAACATCAAAGCCGCGGCGGTGGTCAAGGGGGAAGTCAAGGTGGAGAAACCAGACCCAGATTTATCATTCGCCTCTGCTTTCACCGATCGCCATGTTCTGGATGATGCTAATGACAAGGGGAAGAAAACCGCGACAATTGCTTATGGCGGCGCCAAGTCAGGAAAGATGGTGTCGGCGAGGAGAAGGAGAACCGTGCTGCTGATGACACGGAGAAGGATGTTGGCTGGGAGAAAACAGAGGATTTCAAGATGGAGCCCACCGGGTGCGGCAAAATGGTCAAGCCCTACAAGCTCCCAGGGAGCATTTTCAAGATGCTTTACCCCGACCAGCACGAGGGCCTCAAGTGGCTTTGGGTTCTACGTTGCAGGGGAACTGGAGGGATCCTTGGGGATGATATGGGTCTCAGCAAGACAATGCAGGTCCATCTGTGTAACCCCTTCCTTCATTCTGTTTCCAATGTCAATGATTCATATCCTGTTAATTATATTGTCGTCTAGTTAGAACAAGGATCAAATGAATATCAAGTGCTACCATTGATGGATTTTAGGTGCTGTGATGACCTTATGTATCTCACTTCTCTGAATTCTATTGATTGGAGCAGTGTATACCTTATGTATTATGGCGTTAGAACGCGGCGAGGGTTTGCTGTCTATACCTTCATGTTTTTTTTCTTGCAGCAAACACATTCGTGTTTAATTTTTGTAGTAGTGGTACATAATTTGTTTGAGCACCTGCATCCTTTGTTCTCTTTAGCAGTTGTTGGATTTGCGAACTCGCGGCTAAGCCATGGCTATGCTTCTTGGCTGAACAGCACACACGGCCTGAGTAGCCAGTGACTGGACACTACCATGCCTCGTGCTCTTCTTCCACAGCTAGCTCTAAGTATTTCTGTCGGTGTACTAGAGTAGGGGTACCCTAGTATCCCGAACTTGTGCACAGGCAGTTGCAACACCCCGCGGCAAGGCTTGTCGGGCGACCGCCAAGCTCCTCCATGGTTCCCTTGGAGCCATTCAAGAACAAAGTATTCAAGCCAAGGAGACAAGGCCCCGGCAAGAGGAACTTGCCGGGAAGGCCAACCGAGGCATCCCAAGGAACTTTCCGCGACGCGCCACGTGTCCCAGCAAGGCGACAAGGCCCCAGCAAGAGGAGCTTGCCGGGAAGATCAACCAAGACACCTCAAGGCCTGGTGAGCGACAAGCTTCCGGGCGCGATAAGACGACGACCGCAGCAAGGCACTTGCCGCGGCAAGTAACCACCCTGTACCCACGCTCCAGCGCATCCACCAACGTGTCGCCCTGGGGCTTTTCCAGGCGCGCGCTGCAGGAGGCTGTGCAGCCAGCGGTACGCGATGGCATGCGGCGCTGACAAGATCGCCATCGTGGCGAACGGTGGCGTCCCTGACGGTCCCTTTCTGCACTGTTTGGGCAACGCAGACGGGCATTTAATGCCTTTGTCCCCTGCCGTCAGGGTTAGGTAGGATACACTGTGCAAGTAGGTGTACCAACCGCACACTTTTTACGCTTTTATCCTTCTCTGTGTTGCCACCTGTCGGTGACCCCTTGAGCATATAAAAGGAGGCCCATGCGCAACGTAGAGGGGGTTCGACTCATTCGGAAGCCAGAAAAACACTTAGCTCTCTCGAACTAGAACACAATACAATCAGACAAGCAGCAGTAGGAGTATTATCTCTCCGGAGAGCTCCGAAGCTGGGTAAACTGCTCGTGTGCTTCGCCTCGATCCTCTCTTCGTGTGATCTCCGCCCCCCGCCAAATCGAAAGGGGCTTGGTCCGCCGGCCCCATAGGTGTTCGTGGATCAGTTTCCCCGACATCTTTAAACTGCTCATGTGCTTCGCCTCGATTCGCTCTTCGTGTGATCTCCGCCCCCCGCCGAACCGAAAGGGGCTTGGTCCGCCGGCCCCATAGGTGTTCGTGGATCAGTTTCCCCGAAATCTTTCGCGCGCCAGGTAGGGGGCTCGAGATTGCGTGAACCTGATCCGGCGTTCACACGAGCTAGATCTTCATTTTCTTCATCGACATGCCACCGAAGAAGAAGACTTCGGCGGCAGCTGCTCCGTCCATGTCACTTCCACCAGGTCATCGATGAGGAAGCTTACGATGCTGCCAGGTCCAAGGACAAGGCTGCACAGACCTCGGCGTCCGTACACGTCCCGCGCCCATCTCAGGAGGCACAGGACAGACAGCGTCATGGTATTCGCAGTACCATACGTTCGTTGGGACAAGATCGAGCTGGTGGATCTCGGGGTGCTCAAGACCAGCATGCACGCCAACGTGTTGGCACGAGCGAGACACGGTCGCCTGGACGGGATGCTACTCCTTCTAACATAGTTAGAAGTCCGAGCATATCCCGCTCCTCGCTCCGTTCGCCACTTCCGCCCACCACTCCAGCGGAAGCTTTGGCGCGAGCTCAACTGCTCCTGGATTACCCTCCAGCGGAAGACAAGATCGACCAATGGAGGGCCACCATTCAGAGTCTCATCAGCTTCGCCAACGGCGACACTCCTCGGCAGCCAACTGCATCGCAGCCGCGGCAGGATTGCCGGGTACAAGCCGGGGGCGACGAAACCGGTGGGGGTGCAACCACCATGCACTCTCCACACCGAAGGCCAAGATCTATGACTTGTCGGATCCACCTCGACAGCGACTCCACTGCGTCATCGGATCCACGAGCTCGTCGCGATCAGCACCAAGTTCTTCACGAACGACAGCAAGAAGACGCTAGTACCCGCATCGAGCGCCAAAGAGAAGTGCGACATCAATCCGACAAGCGCGCTAGGCCCTCTGTTGACATGCATGCGCCAGGGGAACCAGGCGACTTGCCGTACGCGGTAGGTTGCCCTGCGTTCACACGTGAGTTGCGGCAGGTCCAGTGGCCCAGCACGAAGAATTTCAAACCAGATGTACCAGAGAAGTACGACGGCAAGACGCATCCGTCGGAGTTCCTCAGCATCTACACCATCGCGGTGCAAGCTGCTAGGGGGCGGGACGACAAGATCCTTGCCAACTACTTCCCGCTGGTGCTCAAGCCCAATGTCAGATCCTGGCTCATGCACTTGCCGGACAACTCCATATCCTCCTGGGCTGATCTGTGCCATCAGTTTGTCGGCGCCTTTATAGGCGGCCACAAGCCTCATGGCCAAGAGAGCGATCTTCATCTGCTCGCCCAGAAGGAAGGAGAGCCCCTGCGCAAGTACATTCAAAGATTCAGCCGCGTACAGCACAACATCCCAGATGTCCACCCTGCCGCGGTAATCAGCGCGTTCCATCAGAACGTGCAGAACCGTAGGATGCGGGAGGAGATGGCGATGTGCAAGATCAGAGATGTCAGTGAGCTATATGCCCTGGCCGACAAGTGTGCACGTGCTGAGGAAGGGAGGAAACTCCCCGGAGAGAACACAGGAGCAGGAGGATCTGATAGTGAGGAACTGCCCCGGCAAGGAAGAACCGGCGGCGGAACAACAGGAAGAAGAAAGGCAAAGATGTGCTAGTTGTTGAGCAGTCCGGCAAGAAAGCCGAAGCTGGTAGCTCCGGCAAGGAGGTTGCCGCAGCTGTGGCGGTCGCCGACAAGTAGGACAACACCAACAAGCAGTATTGCAAGATCCACCGCACCAAGGCCATGACCTCCAGAGCTGCAAGAAGGTCGAGCAGCTTGTTGAGCAGCAAAAGGCTGAATACGAGTGGCGCGACAAGGAGAAAGCCCAGGAAGGTGCTGGAGGAGCCAGCAAGAAACGTCCCGGCCGAGGAGGACGCCGCGGCAAGGCCAAGCAGCGGCAAGGAGACAGACCTCCCCGCGGCTGCGACAAGGATGAAGACGACGACAACGATGAAGATATGGATGAAGATGAGACCGATGAGCAGGAGTTCCAGAAAGCCACAGAGGTCCTGTGCGTTGACGGTGGTGCTTCTCTGCATACTTCACACCGCCAGCTCAAGCAGTGGGTGCGGGAAGTCAATGCGGCAGAACCACCCGTCGAGTCACGCAAGCCTCTGAAATGGTCCAGCACGCCTATCATCTTTGATATTGAGGACCACCCTGATCGCATAACTTGCGGTCGGGTGCTTGCCGATGTTGGTTTCACCAACTATCCGCAACCTCAAGGTCACTAAGATGCTAGTTGACGGCGGGGCCGGCTTGAACCTGATCTCCTCCGCGGTACTCCAGAAGCTTCAGATCCCTGATGGCGAGCTCGAAGAGACCGGCACGTTCCAAGGAATCAATCCGGGAAGGAGCAAGCCGAAGGGAAAGATCACGTTGCCGGTGACATTTGGCAGCGAGTTGAACTTCAGGACTGAGAGGGTCACTTTTGACGTTGCTGACTTTCCATTGCCTTATAATGGGATACTTGGCCGTCCAGCACTCGCCAAGTTCATGGCAGCCTCTCATTATGCATACAACATACTGAAGATGCCAGGCCCGATAAGTGTCATCTCTGTCCCTGGCGACAAGAAGGATGCTCTTATCTACGCCGACAAGATCTACCGGGAAGCAGCAGCCGCAACAGATCGCAACTCACTTGCCGCTGAAGCTCCCGGGGGGAAGAAGAAGACCAAGTCCGGCAAGAGCTCTGATGCCCACTCCGGCAAGCGCACCTCTTCGGAGTGCTGCGCTACCGTCGAGGACGCACCATCGAGCTCCACCGGCAAGTGTAAGAAGACAATGGCAGCTCCACCAGAGACCAAGAAGGTTTCCGCCAAGGAGGACGGCACTGGTGGTACCTTCACCATCAGTGCCACTTTCGACCCTAAATAGGAAAGCGCGCTCGTTGCTTTCCTGCGGGCGAACGTCGACGTGTTTGCATGGCAACCGTCTGACATCCCCGGTGTTCCCAAGAAGGTAATTGAGCACCATCTTGCTGTCTGTCCTCATGCGCGGCCCGTCAAGCAGAAAGTCAGGAAACAGGCATTGGAGCGCCAAGAATTCATTGCAGAAGAGATCAAGAAATTGGAAGCAGCAAGCCTTGTCAGAGGAGTGCTCCATCCTACGTGGTTGGCCAATCCTGTAGTCGTGCGCAAGGCAAATGGGAAATGGAGGCTGTGTATTGACTTTACCGATGTTAATAAAGCTTGCCCCAAAGACCCATTTCCCTTGCCGCGCATCGACCAGATTGTTGACTCCACGGCCGGATGTGACTTGCTTTCATTTCTTGATGCATACTCAGGATATCATCAGATCTTCATGGCAGAAGAGGATGAGGAGAAAACCGCATTCATTACCCCATGTGGCACATACTGTTTCATACAGATGCCTTTCGGTTTGAAGAATGCTGGTTCAACATTTGCAAGGGTAGTCCATGAAGCTTTTGAACAGCAAATGCACAGAAATGTGGAAGCCTACATGGATGACATAGTGGTCAAGAGCAAGGACAAAGCGACCCTAATTCAAGATTTAGACGAAACCTTTGCAAATCTGCGCAAGATCAACCTCAAGCTTAACCCCGAGAAGTGCGTATTTGGAGTCCCCTCCGGCAAGCTTCTCGGGTTCTTTGTGTCTCAACGCGGAATTGAGGCCAATCCCGACTAGATCAAGGCCATCGAGCAGATTGAAGCACCAAAGCACGTCAAGGATCTACGAAGACTTGCCGGTTGTGTAGCTGCTCTCAGCAGGTTTATCTCTAGGTCTGCTGATCGCGCGCTGCCATTTTTCAAAATTTTGAAAAAGGAAGGTCCAATGAAATGGACTCCGGAAGCGGAGGCTGCGCTGGAGGACTTGAAGAGATACCTGTCCTCCACTCCAACACTTGTCTCACCTAAGCCACAAGGGAAGTTGTTGTTATATATAGCGGCAACCAATCAAGTGGTTAGTGCTCCGTTAGTGGCGGAGAGGGAGGCGGACGATGAGCCGGCAACCACAGCAAGTGCATCCAGCGACAAGCAAGGGACTTCACCGGCAAGCTCTGGTCCCGACAAGGATGGATCTGCGCAGGAGCATGAGAAGATGCAGAAGAGAATGGTGCAGCGCCCAGTTTACTTTGTCAGTTCTCTTCTGCAGGGGGCTAGGTCAAGGTACTCTGGTGTGCAGAAATTGCTTTTTGGCCTCCTCATGGCCTCGAGAAAGCTGCGCCATTACTTCCAAGCACATGAGATCACAGTTGTCACTCGCTTTCCGTTGAAGAGGATACTGCAAAATCCAGAAGTAACAGGCAGGATTGTCGAGTGGGCACTAGAATTGTCAAGCTTTGGCCTCAAGTTTGAGAGCACTTCAACTATCCAAAGCAGAGCATTGGTAGAGTTCATAGCAGAGTGGACGCCAACACCAGATGAAGAAATTCCAAAAATGAGCATCCCCGTCAAGGAAGCAAGCAAAGAGTGGCTGATGTACTTTGATGGTGCCTTCTCGCTGCAAGGCGCCGGTGCTGGCATGCTACTTGTCACACCCACCGGAGAGCATCTCAAGTACGTAGTCCAGATGCACTTTCCCAAGGAGCAAGCAACGAACAATACTGCAGAGTATGAAGGTTTGCTTGCCGGCCTCAGGATCGCAGCAGACCTTGGGATCAGGAAGCTTATTGTGAGGGGTGATTCATAGCTTGTCGTCCGCCAAGTGAACAAGAATTATCAGAGTCCGTTGATGGAAGCATATGTTGATGAAGTGAGGAAGCTAGAAGAGCACTTTGACGGCCTGCAGATGGAACATGTTCCAAGAGCTCAGAACGACATTGCCGATGGCCTGTCAAAGTGCGCCGCATTGAAGTTACCTGTGGAACCAGGGATCTTTGTGCTCAAGCTGACTCAACCATCCGTAACACCATCAACTAGACAGAGCAAGAAGAGGAAGGTGATTTCTGGTGACTACTTTCCGGTAGAGCTACCCGAAGCCGCCGCCAAGAAGGTCCCCAAAATCAGCACCAAGGAATCTGAGGAGCAGTCTGCTCCGACGAGCCTTAGGGTTTGTTTCATTGAAGCAGACGCTCCCGACAAGTTTTGCTCCGACAAGCTTGTCGGGGAACATCAAGCTCTGGCAGAGCCACAGGTTCTTGCCGTAGAAGCGGATGTTCCCGCAGTAGCAGATGTTCCTTTAGTCCTTGTTGTCGAGCCGCAAGCTCCAACATGGGCACAGCAGATTGTCCATTTCCTTCAGACAGGAGAACTTCCCGAAGAGCAAGAAGAAGCGGAAAAAGTAGCCCAGCAGTCGAGTATGTACCAGTTTGTCGATGACACACTGTAGAGAAGAAGACTCAACGGTGTGAAATTGAAGTGTATTCACCGGGAAGAATGACAGAAGCTGTTGGCAGAGATACATGGAGGCATATGTGGTCACCACATTGGCGCAAGAGCACTTGCTGGCAAGGCATTCCGGCAAGGTTTCTTTTGGCTGACAGCCCTCCAGGATGCAACGGCACAAGTAACCAAGTGTGAAGCGTGCCAGTTCCATTCAAAGCAGATACACCAGCCAGCTCAAGCTCTCCAGACGATCCCTTTATCCTGGCCATTTTCGGTCTGGGGGCTCGATATCCTCGGCCCCTTCCCCCGAGCTGTCGGGGGCTTTGAGTACTTGTACGTTGCAATCGACAAGTTCACACAGTGGCCAGAAGTGGAACCAGTGAGGAAGGTCACAGCACAGTCAGCAGTCAAGTTCTTCAGGTCGATTGTTTGCCGTTTCGGGATCCCTAACAGGATCATCACCGACAATGACACGCAATTTACGAGCCGCACGTTCATGCAGTATGTCCAAGATCTTGGCGCCAAGGTCTGCTTCGCTTCTGTTGCTCATCCGAGAAGCAACGGTCAAGTGGAGAGGGCAAATGCTGAAGTGCTGCACGGGCTCAAGACCAGAACTTTCGACAGGCTGCGCAAGTGCGGAAGAAACTGGATCGAGGAGCTGCCGGTGGTTCTTTGGTCGATCAGGACGACGCCAAATCGAGCCACTAGCCAGACACCTTTCGCTCTAGTCTATGGAGCAGAGGCAGTTCTCCCCACAGAACTCGTATACGGGTCACCTCGAGTGCTCGCTTATGATGAGCTTGAGCAAGAGCAGCTGCGACAAGATGACGCACTGCTCCTTGAGGAGGATCGTCTTCAGGCTGCTGTACGAGCTGCTCGATACCAGCAAGCTTTGCGCCGCTACCATAGCCGCAAAGTTAAAGCCAGAAGCTTCGAGGAAGGCGACCTTGTTCTTCGGCGCGTTCAGTCCGCCAAGAATTCCAACAAGTTGACGCCGAAGTGGGAAGGCCCTTATCAGGTGAAACGAGTCACTAGGCCTGGCGCTGTCCGCCTTGAGACCGAAGATGGCGTACCAGTGAGCAACTCCTCGAACATTGAGCATCTTCATAAGTTTTACCCATAGGGCGCGGTTGCCGGAACCCGTTCCGGCAACCACCTTTTGTACAAGTCTTGCCGATGTTGCATGTAATCCTTTGTACAAAGCCGGGCGCAGATCCCGTGCATAAGTAAAGCTCATGTGCCGCGCACATCTTGTCAATTTCATGCTTTTTACTTCATATTTGCATGCGTTATCTGACACTTTGTGCAACACCTACCCCCGGTAAGCAATAACGAGCTATAAGGCTCCGTGCCTTTATTTTCTCTTCTTTCTTTTTCTCAAAAAGGAAAGGAAGGTTCCCTCGCCCACAAGTTTCCCGGAGGGGAAGGAGAAGATAATGGTGTGGATCAGGCGTCGTTCAAGCAAGTTTTTGCCTTACCGGAAAGCAAACGACAGAAAAGCTAAGTTGCCAAAGTTTGATCAATCTGTTTTTAAATTTTAAAGTTATCTTCCTTGAACGACTGTGCTTTGTATGGAAAACCTGTGCGGGGAGGAACCAACTCGTAGCTAGTTGTGCCCTTACTTTGTTTCGAGTCCGCTCAACAACTTAAGTGAGCTGCGACTAGTTGCGACAAGGTTTCTTGTCGGAAGCGGCATCGCCAGCAGGCTGCTGATGTCCCGCACTCAACGCTCGCGGCAAAGGTGCCTGCGCCGACAAGTTCCCTAAAAGCGTAGTGTAAAAACATACAAAGGAAGGGAGCAAGTAAAGGAAATAACATAGCAAATATCTACCCAAAATAGAGTTATATTACAAGATAGCTTGTCGCAGCTCTAATAGATTGTTCTCGTGACATGACCAGCAGCGACAAAGAGAAAAAGAAATGGGCGGCCTAGTCTACGCGATCGCCCTCAACCCTCTTGATCTCGCTCACCTTCTCCACAATGGGTGCGGCAAGGGCCTTGAGCGCATCCCGATCAGCATCCGGCGGCAAGGATTTGAGGACGTTGGTGAAGTTGAGGCCTGGATTGTGGAAGGCCACCTTCATCAGCACCTTCTGCAGAGCCCCCGCGCAAATCCTGCGCGACTCATCGGCCAGCTGCTTTGGGATCCTCTCCCGGAGTCGCTGGAGGGCCGTCGCCACGCCTTTGAAGAATAGGCTGAGCTTGGCGCTGGGTTAGAGATGCTCGTCGGAGGGATAACCAAAATCCTCCATCCCCAGCTGCGCCAACTCCCCGTTGATGGCAGCGGCACCATGCACAAGACCTTCAGTCCAATGCTCCACTGTCTCCCAGAAGGCGTCGTGGGCGGCAGTAGCATTCGCCAGCAGCGCCTCGTCGGCCTTGACCTTCTCCGACAAGGCCACCTCCCGCTCCGTGGCGCCGTCCAGCATCTGAGTCAACGTGGCCAGCTTCAGCTCGAGATCTGTGTTGGAGTCCTTGGTGGCGCTGAGCTCCTTATTCCTCTCAGCGAGAAGACCCTGCAGCTCACCATGAGCGACAGCATCCTTCTCGCGCTCACGCTTGAGCGCAGCGAGCTCCTCGCCGCTCGCCCTGAGAACGGCTTCCAGCTGCGCCACCTTCACCTCTAGCTCCTTCTTGGCGGCCTCAGCAGCTGCGGCAGCATCCTTTGCCTCCTTGAGAGCGCCGCCAATTGCTTGCTCCCGTGCGGCAAGTTCCTCCTCGTGGCTGTCAAGGTTCACCTTGCGCTGCTCCAACTCTCCTTCCTGCGCGAATAAGTTTTCGGCGACAAGCCGTTGCTTCTCTTCAGCTTCAGCCTTTTCGAGGAGGAAGGCTTTCTGCTCCTCGAGAAGTTGCTCCCGCTCCTCCGCCAAGGACCGGAGAGCTTCCTGCCTGAGGCCTCAGAGCTCCTCCGCTCGTTTCTCAATATCAACCCCCACCTTCGTGACAAGCGCCTCTCGGGACGCCAGTTTGGCTTGGCGGGCGCGGTAAAGCGACGTCAGCTTCCGCAGTAGCCACTCCTCCTCAGGCTCGTCGCTGCTGCTGCTTGGCGTGTCGACCACCGTTAGCCCAGCAGAGGCGAGCACCTCTCCGTCCAGGATTTCTCCCTCGACCGGCGCCCTGGAGCTTGACGCCCACGGGAGCTTGATGAAGGTACCGTCGCCGGCCTTCAAGTAGGCGCCGGGCTGGGGCTCTTCGGAGCCTGGCGCTGCAGCGCCGGCGGAGGGATCGGCGGTCGGCGCAGCGCCTAGCACTCCTACGGCCTCGGGGCCGTCAGTGCGATCGCCGGATCCCTCGCCCACTTCTGCAGCGGCAGCCTTGGCGGCCTCTTCGCCGGCGGGATCATCAGCACCGGCCTCTTCTTCGGTGGCAGCGGCGTCGTCATTGTTGCCGCGCGCGTCATCCTCACCGGCGGCCTCTGTCTCCATTGGCTCCGTGGCGGGTGGATCTGACGAACGAAGAGGGGAGAAAGGTCAAGTAAGTGTTCAAGAAGAAAATCAGAAGAAGAAGAACCCAAGGGGAGTTTTTCAGTCAAAAGGGTTACCTGTGCTTGGATCTGCAGTCGTGGTCTCAACCACCGGAGGGTCGCTGGCGCTGTCGCTTGCCGGAGGACTGCCCTTGCCAGAGAGTTCCCCCTTGCTGGAGAGTTCTCCCTTGCTGGAGAGCGCTCCCTTGCCGGGGACTCCTCCTTTGGCGGCATAGTCGAAGCAGATGGCACTTCGGGAGCAGCTTCCGGGCATTCCTGATGAGGCTGTTCTGCTCGTACACAAATCCAACAGACAAGATATCAGTAGAGAAAAGAGCACCCATGCGCACCTGACGGCAGGAAGTAAACTATAGACTTACGCTGGGGGCTGCGCTGGGGGCTGCTTTGGGGAGTAGTTGCCGGGTCCGTCAAGGTGGTCTCAGACACACCCCCTGCTGACATGGTGAGATCATCTTCGATGACAATCACCGGGGCCTTGGCTCTCTTCGCCGCTCTCTGGGCCAGCGTCCTGAAAAGGAATGGATTCAGATCGATGCAAGTCAGATACAAGACGAAAGCAACAAGATAACGAGATTGAAGAACTACGAGGACAGCAAAGGGATCTTACTTTTCTTCTTCGTCATCGGAGCTGAGCGCGGAGAGATCGAAGTCCGGCTCGCCTCCGATGCGGCGAGGCGGAGGAGTAGGCTCCCTCGCCCGCTTGGCAGGAGCAGTGGCGGTGGACCGGGAAGACCCCGCTCCAGTTGCCGCAGCGGTGTGAGGCACTCCTACAGCAACAGTGCTGGCCGCGGTAGAGCGTGTCGCACGGCCCGGCGGCTGCTGACCCGTCTGCCGCCCCGCTACGTCCGCGGCCTTGCGAAGACGCCTCCTTGCCGGAGTCGGGGGCTCCGCCTGCGGCAAGCTGTCTAAAGGTTCGGGCTCCTCCTCGCCGGGCTCGCTCGGCTCAGCTTCAGGGCCGGCAAGATCTTCCTCGCCGGCAAACTCCTCGCGCTCGGCAAGGCTTGCCGCCTTTCCTGCCTCTGCCTCCTCCATAGTGAACCCTAACACGCCCGCGGCAGCAGCTACAGCCGCCTCTTCCAGCCTGGTGGCGATGCGCTGCATCTCCGCGTCGGTGGTGTTGCGGGTGAGGCTCTTCTGCTCATTAGCGCGGACCGGCACTTCTACCAAGTCGTCGAAGAACGCCCGCACGACATCATCAGCAGGTTCTTGCCAAGTTGGTGCGATTCCGTGAGAGCCACACAACGGCATCATCGCGCGGATGCGGTCAAGTGAAGAATTGTTGCACAGCGGAACGACATTCCGTGGCAACATAAATGGGTGCTGGGGGTCGCGCTTGAACAGCTCCAGAAGCATCGCGTCCAATTCCAAGACAGTGAAGTTGAAATTGAGGCCCGGGCGCAACCTCATGATATCCGCCGAGTTCTTGAACTCCCAGGTGGGTCTCCCCCTCTCCTGCAGGGGGCGATATGGCGGCGAAGGAAATCTGCGCCTACAGTGAGCCCGGCAAGCCTGAGGCGAAGGATGCGGGTGACGGCAATCTTCAGCCTGTCATCTTCCGGGGCCACGTTCCTCCAATCATTGCCGCATACTATTGGGGCTTGGTGCACGGCAGTGAACGGCTGCAGGTTCTCCTTGACGATCCAGCACCACTCTGCTCTCCAGTCCTCCCACTTGCTGCGGAGCTCACCCTCCAGATATGCTTCCTTCTTGCCGACTCTCGAGATCCAAGTGATCCCGCCGGCAAGAGGCTCTCCTCTCTCAACCCGAGGCATGAAGAAGTGGCGGAAAAGGGCTACATTTGGGTGGACTCCGACAAAGTTTTCGCACAGATGTGCGAAAACTGCCATGGTCAGAACGGCGTTGGGGGTGAAGTCAAGGAGGCGGAACCCGTAGGTGTTCATGATGTCTCAAAAGAATTCAGGGAAAGGCGGGCAGAGCCCGCAGTAGAAGAATAGCGCAAAAAAGGGGTACCTGTTCGGAGCCAGTCTCGAAGCGGTGGCCGGGAGTACCCTCGTGCGCGGATGTGCTCGCGTCTCCGTCGACCAGAAGAGGTAGTAGTACTCCCTCAGCTCCTTCGCACTGAGCTGAGGGGAGAAGAGGGCCCGCTCCTTCCGCAGCGCCGCGAGCCGCTGCGCCTCGGCCGACTTCACGCCCTTCCCCTTGTCGGCTTTTGGAGCCATGGCGGAGGTGGCGGGGGAGAACGGCGGCGTCGGTGGAGCTGGTGGCAATGGGGGGGCGGAGCGCTGCTCTCCTTCGACTTCGGGAAGAAGGGGGAGCGGCGGAAATTTGTGAGAATGGAGCAACAACCGGCGAGGTGGGCGAACTGCCCCTGTTTCCCCCGCTTATAAAGAGGGAGGGGGCGGACGTTTCGCCCTTCCGAATAAAGAAACCACCCACGATCTCCCCCACGATGCCGCATGCAACGCGTGCTGTTCGGGGAGGGCGCGGTGGATACGGAGCAAGATTCGGCGTACCCCAGGCCGCGTGTGCCCGTGCCCTGTTTTGGGCCTGGCCCAACAGCGCTCGGCACCGTGTGTGGCCCAGGCCCGGGGGCTCCTGTCGGTGTACTAGAATAGGGGTACCCTAGTATCCCGAACTTGTGCACGGGCAGTTGCAACACCCCGCGGCAAGGCTTGCCAGGCGACCGCCAAGCTCCTCCGTGGTTCCCTTGGAGCCATTCAAGAACAAAGTATTCAAGCCAAGGAGACAAGGCCCCGGCAAGAGGAACTTGCCGGGAAGGCCAACCGAGGCATCCCAAGGAACATGCCGCGACGCGCCACGCGTCCCGGCAAGGCAACAAGGCCCCGGCAAGAGGAGCTTGCCGGGAAGATCAACCAAGACACCTCAAGGCCTGGTGAGCGACAAGCTTCCGGGCGCGATAAGACGACGACCGCGGCAAGGCACTTGCTGCGGCAAGTAACCACCCTGTACCCACGCTCCAGCGCATCCACCAACGTGTCGCCCTGGGGCTTTTCCAGGCGCGCATGGCAGGAGGTTGTGCAGCCAGCGGTACGCGGTGGCATGCGGCGCTGACAAGATCGCCATCATGGCGAACAGTGGCGTCCCTGACGGTCCCTTTCTGCACTGTTTGGGCGACACAGACGGGCATTTAATGCCTTTGTCCCCTGCCGTCAGGGTTAGGTAGGATACACTGTGCAAGTAGGTGTACCAACCGCACACTTTTTACGCTTTTATCCTTCTCTGCGTTGCCACTTGTCGGTGACCCCTTGAGCATATAAAAGGAGGCCCATGCGCAACGTAGAGGGGGTTCGACTCATTCGGAAGCCAGAAAAACACTTAGCTCTCTCGAGCAAGAACACAATACAATCAGACAAGCAGCAGTAGGAGTATTATCTCTCCGGAGAGCTCCGAAGCTGGGTAGACTGCTCGTGTGCTTCGCCTCGATCCACTCTTCGTGTGATCTCCGCCCCCCGCCGAACCGAAAGGGGCTTGGTCCGCCGGCCCCATAGGTGTTCGTGGATCAGTTTCCCCGACAATTTCTATATTGGTTTTGCTACCAGCAGTAGGTGCTTTCTTTGTTCTACAACTAGGATTTCAGTAAAAAAATGTTTAACCTTCAGCGAATATGCATAGAACCAAGACTTTGTTCTGCAGCTCGCACGCCGCATCCGTGGCGAGAGGGCCTAGGCTGCTCTGTGCGCGTCGTTTCTTAGCCAGTTGTGTTAATCGGTGGAAATGTGTCTACTAGTGTTTGTTTGTGCCATGGTGGATGTAGTGTGCCTGATCTGATGTCACCATCTTGTTGTCATCAGTAATTTAAATGAAAATGTTGCATTCTGTTCTCGGATCTGTGCCTTTTGGTGTGAGCCTATCATTGAATTTGATGCACGGATTGGTGCATTTGATTATCCTGATTTGTGATTTTTTTGCCAATTTTAGCTACTTTGTCCTGAATTGCTTCAATTTTTAGCTCAAATGATGCCTTGGTTGTATTAAATTCCTTAATCACTAGTAATTTTTTTGATTGCCTCTGAACCTGAATGAACATCCTTGCTCGTTCAGTTATGTGTCCATATGATTTATGCTTTGATGTTTTATCCTGTTGTTCCTTTTGATCCCTGTGACTGTTGCAGTCAACTCTCACCTATACCACAATGCTAACTGGTAAATTATGACAAGAGATGTTTCTATTTTGCACTGCTCATACTGTACATACTGCGATCCATCTGATGGGTTTCTTGCACCTACAAATGACAACGTCATGATGTTGTCAATGGTGTGGCTGAGGCAGAAGGTGTAACCAAATATGATGCAGGTGAAGCTGCTGTAGATCAGAAAGGTGAACACATGTTCACCTATATTAAGATATTTTCAGTAATTTAATGCTGAAATGATATCCTGTAGCGAACTGGGATTATGGTCTGTCTTTTAAACTGTCTTTGATCTTGTCTATAATGCTTCCCTGCAGAGCAAAAAGGTTCAACAACCATGAAATCCTAGCTAAGGACGTGTGAGACTGGGATATAGCCAGTGACCGGGGGCAAGGGCAGCGGGCGCAGGTGCTTTCTCTGTTTTCAATCTAATGGTTGTGTGTTATTATCTTGAATACATTTCTATTTTAATTTATTTTCAACATTCCATGCCTGGACATAGTTATTGTATCTATTATCATCTATGGAATTGGCCGGACCCTTCCACGAACCCTGCGCAAGCAGGAGCTAACTAACAAGTTTTCACTTTCTCGACTGGGTGCAGGGAGATAGACGAGTACTACTGCGGCCCGATGGGAGTCATGCTCTTCAACTACTCGGAGGCAGACTTCACCGTGAAGCCCCGCGACCACGTCATACAGATTATCGCCCAGGTGATTGCGACGCAGGAGGTCCCTGGGGTGGAGGACCTCGACACCACCGTCCGGAGGTCACCGAGGTGGAGGACGACGCCACCATCCGGAGTTCCTCAAGGTGGAGGACCTCGACGCTTTGTACATACATCTAGAGAAGTGGTCTGGTTAGGTTGGTGGTGAAACGCTAGGGAAGGTACCAACCTTTTGATGATGGTTGTGTGTGTCCTCGTGATCTCTTCGAGTTGAGATGTTGAATGTTGCATCCATGAACACTGCAAGTGCTAAGATGGTTCTGTGGAATTTATTTTGCACTGGACGTGTCTCTGATGTCCATTCATGAATAGTGCATCTATTTTTACTTTTTTTTAATTCCTAATTTGCTACTAGTAGTGTTGGGAAAAAAGTGCCCTACTAGTATTTAGGATACTAGTAGCGCTGGTATTGTAGGCACACTACTACTACTTCATTAGTAGTAGCGCGTGTCTGTAATAGCAGTAGCGCGGGTGGCACGCGCTACTACTAACAAAGTTAGTAGTAGCGCGGGTTCCTCCCACGCTACTACTAACTATTAGTTGTAGCGCGATCCGCGCTGCTAGTAGCCATTTTACCCGCGCTGCTAGTAGCGTTTTTCCTAGTAGTGGTCGTCGCCGCCCCTGCCGCCCGTCGTCGCCGCCCCTGCCGCCCGGCCGCGCCCCCCGTCGTCGTCGCCACCCCCGCCGCCCATCGTCGCCGCCCCCGCCGCCCGTACTCCCGCTCGATCGTACCCACACACACACACTCATACACACACATAGACTACACACACATGTATGTACACACATACACACACAATACTATACACACACACACACACATATTTATTTACTTATTTTCTGTTTTCTATTGTTCATACGACTTAATTAATATAACTAGTTTATTTTTAGAATGTTAGAATGTTAATGTTAGGTGAATTAGAACTAGTTTATTTTTAGTAAGAAAATTTAGGTATATGAGATTATTTGAACTAGTTGAATTAATAGAACTAGTTTATTTTTCAGTAAGAAAATTTAAGTATATGACATTATTTGAACTAGTTGAATTAATATAACTAGTTTATTTTTAGTAAATGCTTAGTTGAGCTAGTTGAATTAATATAACTAGTTTATTTTTAGTAAGAAAATTTAGGTATACGAGATTACTTGAACCAGTTGAATTAATATAACTAGTTTATTTTTAGTAAATGCTTAGTTGATCTAGTTGAATTAATATAATTAGTTGAACTATATTATTTGAACTAGTTGAACTAGATTATTTGAACTAGTTGAATTACTATAATTAGTTGAATTAACAGAACTAGTTGAATCAATAGAAGTAGTTGAATTAGTTGAATTAATTGAATTAGTAAGTGTTTAATGTTTCGCCTATATGAACACAGGAAATCTCGTCTAACGATGAAAAAGATTTCATTATGTGCGAATACTGTGAAGACCAGCGCGGCCTGTGCGACAGAAATTTCCTTGTTGATGATAGGCGATTCAGCATTAAGCTGGATGAGACCTTCGAATTCGATACAGTAAGTCACAACGACAAGTCTGTTTTCATAATTAAGCATGACTTATATATGCTTCATTTGCCTGACTTATAATTTTTAATTTTCACTATTCTACTAGCGCATCCCCTTCCATGCAAGAATTTTTGTCTTGGATAAGATAGCTTTCAATGCTATGGAAACTATGGAGGTAAAGAGAGTTTACCTGAAAACTTAGCATGGTTATACTTTCAACATCAAAGTATACAATGCAAACACATACACCTATTTTGAATGCAAAACTTGGCAAGCACTATGCAAGGCTTATGCATTTGAGCCTGATATGGTTATCACCTTTGATATTCGTCCGGAAGATAATATTGAAGGTAATAGAGACATATGGGTCGATGTGCAGACGCCTGCAGTTCTACCATTATGTGAGTTATTCTCAACTATATTTTTGTCTTTGATATTGCTTATTCAAAAATAATTGACAACTAATTTCTATTGATAGCTGATTTCCATTCAAGCAAACATGTCCGACGCTTGGTAGACAGGACCTACTACTGTCCCGGAGCTGAACTAAACTACGAGGAGGTAAGTCATTATGTTTCATGGCTTGAGGATATTCATACTGTCAAGACAAATTTTCTTCCTGCACTTAGGAATGTTAGTACTCAAAATGTGCGACCAATAGTGATCGTATTGAACTACCGTCACATCTATTTAGGAATGATGGTAATATTTTTACTATTTGTCCTTAATGCATCTTTTGCATACATAATTTTTTTGCTAAACTTTCATTGCTAAGTATATTAATTAAGTACTATACGATGTTCTTGAACAGGGACTCCTGATGATAGTTGTGCCTCAGGGGATCGAGACTAAAGGTCGCATGTCAATTGTTAGCTTACGATCAAGATATCCTACATTGCACATGAGTGCATTCATGATTTCTAGAAGCGATGAATGCTTAATAGTGAAAGGTTGGAGGAAAATTGTTAACGATCGTAGAGAAGTACTAGGGGGCAGCAATGAGAAGCACATCCCACGATTAGGAGACAGGTGCTTCTGCATGCTCCAGTATGATGAATCAGGACAGCTATACATGTTCTATGCTATTTTACCTGAGAGAGAGCAGCAGGAGTGATTTAGCTAGTTCATGCTCTTAGTACTTGTCCTTTCATGTCCGTGTTCTTCATTCTGAACTTAATCTCAAAGAGTGATTTGCTTTTGTGGTGTTATGAACGCTTATAATTAATATCATGACAATCATGTTCAACTCGATGATATTTTTGCTTCTGGTACAAGTGAATGTTTCTTCTTTAATCTAGTGTTGGTGGTGATTAGATAGCGGTAATGACTATGATGATTAAATAGTGATAATGACGACTACGATGATTTTCAGCTAGCTAGCTAGAGTATATATACTCATGTTTGATGATATGATGCAAGAGTTTTTATATTAATATGATGATGATGATGAGTTATTATATCATTTAATGAAAGAAACTGCAGATTAGTTTCAGCTGGATGGATCCTACCTAAGTGATGAAGTATATGCCATATCCATATATATTATACTTGATCACTTAATTAGGTGATCAAGTATAATATGGATATGGCATATACTTGATCACTTAGCTAGTAGCTAGATCCAATGCATCCAGTCGAAACTAATCCGTGGTACTTTCACCTAATGATTTAACAACTCATTATAATGTAAAATAATCACTAAATTAAATTGAAAACACAAAATTAAAGGAAAAACTAAAAAACTCCCAAACATTTAGTACCGGTTGGTGTTACCAACCCGTGCTAATGTCCTACACGCACCCAGGCCTGGCTCGTGACACGTGGTGGCACTTTAGCGCCGGTTCGTGACCAACCGGTACTAAAGGGGGGGGGCCTTTAGTCCCCACTCTTTAGTGCCGGTTGGCGAAGCGACACTAAAGGCCGTTATGAACCGGCACTAAAGGCCGGTTCTACACTAGTGAAAGTAAGTTCTCCAAGAGTACCTGGAGATCCAGGTCAAAGGTATGCCTAGTTTTTACATAGTGCAGACATAGTAAATGCTCATTTCATTGCGTGCAAGTGCAAGAGATGCGGCATGTTTCATTATGTGGTGTTGTTTTGTTCTAATCTCATCCTTTTGTGTTCACAGACTGGAAAGTATGCATATTTATCTTCCAAGGAGACGAGTAACTAGTTTGTGTCACCTTGCAGAGGGGGTGCAATGAAGATAAGATTGAGGATTTCCAAGTACACGATGTTAGGAAGGAGGCTTGAAAGATAAGTAGGAGCTGCACTGAGCCTCTTCAACCTGTTAAGGTAAGTCACTGTATGCAACTCAACAGTTCAATTCCTTGTTTTTATCAGGCATAGTTAATTTGCTCTTTTCAACTGCTTTATTTATCCTCAGTTAATGAGATGCCCAAACAATCATGACTGATGTTGGGTACTTGAATAACTATTAGTTGACATAATTAAAGGCCTTACCATTTAATTACTCAGCCGAAGTGTGCCTGAAGCTTTGGTGTCTATTAACCAACTATTATTGCATGAAGCTCACAATCTAGTTTATACTAGGCAAATGATTAATTGCATAGTTTTGCTTGCTGTAGTTTGTTTGTATGAAACCCTCTGTTGTTCATTACGCTCCCTATGACTTTAATTGAGCTACAGAATGGCCAACTGCTTGCTTACTTATATGCAATGTGCTGTCTAAATTTGTAACTTGTCTGTGTTTTGGATTGGGCCCCAACATCATGCTCCTCTGGTGAGCTAAGAGAGATTTCTGTATGCAGGCTGCATAGACTATCTTTTTTATAGTTTTTAAAATATCACATGCTTATGCTTCATGACATGTAACATTATTGTTAGTCCTGTTTTGCCATGTAGTACAAAATAGTGTCTTGCTCGCTTCACTATTGTAACTATATTTTTGGCCTAGTCATGTTGTACTTACAGAAATATTTCAGGATGAAGTGAAATCAACACAAAGATTAGCGAGCAGTGCGGCATGGCCGTTACCGAATGATTATGGATTGGAATTGGAATGTGCTGATGTTCTCGAGCATCAACTAGAGGTGGCAAGATAACGTGTACACGATTGTCAACGTACAATCAACAAGCTGAGACTGGACATGCATGTATTAGATGCAGGAGTCAAAAAAATGAAACAAGACACTGAAGTAACCACGAAGGAATTGGAGATTTTGCAGACTGAAATTTGTGCTATCTGAATTTGGCCAATCCTATTTTTTGAAGAGATTATTGTTCAAATGGAGTTAAGTTGATGCGCGTCCATGATGTATGAGCTGTATTTGCCCAGTGTATGTAATTTGTTGTTCATGTATGCTTTATTATCACCTGTGCTGAACCATAATGCCTAGTGGGTATAATCGGCTGTAATTTCTTTATTGTATACTATAGGATTATTCTACGTTTCTATGCCTTGGTCTATTTGTTGTATAGTGTATGTTTTTTAGAGGTGATAGTATAGAGTAGGATAATTCTTTGAATATGCTATATCGTTCAAACAAGGGCCAACTCGCCCAAATGTTGTAGTGACCATGGCCTTCCACGGCCGTACGATCCATGGGCCTTGTACGTGCTGTCGGATCCATGGGCCTTCAATGGGCCGTCGGATCCATGGGCCTTCTATGTCTCGTAGGATCCATGGGCCTTGTACGGGCCGACTCATCTATGGGCCTTGTACGGGCCTTTAGTGGGCCGTAGACGGGCTAGAGTGGAAATCATACGTTTTGTGGGATGGCCATAATGGGCCATTAATAGGCTGTATTTGGTGATGCTATGAAAATGGCCCAACAGATTAACGGTCCACAAACGGCCCGACTGTAACGACGGGCTAAATTTGGCCCACAAGCAGAAAATGACAGTAACAGGTCGTAAGTAACCAAATGCTGCAAATGAGCCCAAGAATAAATGGGCCCTCAGAAGGCCGAAAGAAAACCTGGGCTGGAAATGGCCCAATGGAATAACGGGCCGTTAATGGGTAGAAAGTGATACACCGTTCATTACGGGCCAGTTTCACCACGGGCCGTTAATGGGCCAAGAGTTATGAAGGGCCTCATATGGGCCGAAAGAATTCATGGGCCACACATGGGCCGGAAGTTAAAACGGGCTGGAATCATATTGGACAGCCCAGATGACGCTACTGGGCCTAATTCAAAGAGGTCGTAACGGGCCATGGGTTAGCGGGCTGTAAATGGGCTATATGCGAACAGGCCATTCATAGGCTTTCCATGGGCCGGGACGCTACCTTTTGACCAAGTCAAACGGGCCAGCCTTTTCACAAGAATGGGCCTCTGTTGGGACATGCCACGTGTAGCCGTATCATAGGTGCCTTCGGTCCAATGAGTGGATGACATCTGTCCCAATGGTGAGCCGACACGTGTTTCCTCTAGCCAATGATGATTTTACACGTGGGAAATCCCCATTGGTCGGGGCTGTTAACGGGTTATCGGATCCAAAACTAGACCCGATAGCTTAATGGCATTCCGTTACGGTGGATGCCACGTGTCGGTCACCCTTGACGAAAGCACCTCTGTGACGCGAGATTTATCGTCATGGAAGTGGACACTTCTGTGATGATAATTTTGGTAATGTCATGGAATAATTCTATGATAGGATAGGTATGACTATCTTGATTCTCTCATAAAATCGTCATGGATATACATGCATGACAAAAAACACGACCTACTGTGACAAAGGCGTATCATCATGGAAGTGTATTTTTTTGTAGTGTTGCATTTTGGGTAACTTTTGACAGGTCGCTCTTGGCCGTACTCCTCAGCGGCCAGGACCTTAGTCCACCTTTCATTAAGCATATCGTGTTCAGCTTTGAGCTGCTGCTGCTTCTTCTTCAGGCTCCGAGCTATAGCAATGACCTATTGCCTGAAGTGTTCTTGGTCTTCTGGGATAATGAAATATTCATCCCTGAGGCTAACCTCCTCTTTGGATTCTGGCATATAGTTTCTATCCTCCGCGTCTTCGTGATCGGTGTGTTCGGGGTTGTGTTCACCCTCTTCCCTCTCGTCCTGTCTGGACATGGGCTCGATAGGGTATTCGGGGTCTTCGGCCTCGTCCCAAATATCATTATCTCCGGTGCCGGTGTTACTGTCATTTACCCGATTCGATCATGAGCGGCACCGCTGGCGTTGGTGCTTTGGTGGTTTATCGACAAGTTTGTCCTCCTCGAGGTCTGTCCTCGTCCTTTTGGTCAGGGGTGTCGACCATGTACACATCATAGGTTGAAGTGGCCATCCAACGTCCTGTAATAGGTGAGACTTGTCTTGGTTTGGCGTAGGCATCATCGTCCATAACGTCGATGTCTTCAGACGCATAGTCCAACATGTCGGTTAAGTCCTCAACAGTGGATATTAAGTGGGTGGTGGGTGGGGCGTAAAATTCCCCGCTCTCAGCCTCTAGTCTAAGTTGGGCATAGTTCGGAGGTGGAGACTCCGTGATGGCGAGAGAACGCATCAAAGCCAATGCCTCATCGATGAGCAGAAGCATATGTGGAAAGTGCGGGTCCGCTGGAGTGAGCTCGGCATAGGGCACCTGATCGGGCCCGCTAGGTGCAGTCCTTGGTTCGTGATGGTTACCCAGAGCCAAGTCTAAGATTGCCTTTGGGTCTTCAGTTGGAAGCTCCGCAAGGGGAAGGAGTCTGGTAGGGCTCATGCGCCCGTCCTCAGATGATAAAACTTGCTCCGGATTTAAGGACAATGCGGTGTAGATGTTGACCCCTGGACGGGATTTGTCAGGGGATCCGAAGAGTTTACTCGGTGTGGACACAGAGTGGCGGTCGAGGATGCAAACCTGTCGAAGACCAGGTCTCCTTGGAAATCAGCAACGTAGTTCAAGTATCCAAACCTGGTCTGGTGGCCAGGGGCATACCTATCGACCTGCTCCAGGCGGCCGATGGAGTTGGCACGAAGCTCGAAGCCCTCGAACAAAAAAATTTGCCCAGGAAGTAAAAATTCTTTGGACGCAGTATCCTTGTTGACGGAGAGAGGAGCCATCGATCCCGTCATTGATGATACAGTGGAGCTCTCAATGAAAGCACCAATGTCAGTGTCAAAACCGACAGATCTTAGGTAGGGGGGGCCAAGCTGTATGTCTAAGGATCAGTGGTAACTATGGAGAAGGGACACAATATTTACCCAGGTCTGGGCCCTCTTGATGGAGGTAAAACCTTAATCCTTCTTGATTATATTCGAGGGTATAGAGATTACAAGAGCTAATCTACCTCGAGATTGATTCGACTAACCCTAGAGTAGCTAGCCTAGCAATGTTGTGATGATGATCCTGCCTGCAATGTACCCTCTGGTTTATATAGACACTAGAGGGGCCTAGGGTCGTACAAAGTTGGTTTTACAGAAAGGAATAACATATCCCGACACCTATACTTGCCATCCACGCATACGGGAGTCCTCACCGGACACAAGAGTTAATATTCTATCTTGTATCTTGACGATCCATCAATCCGGCCCATGTCAATAGACTGGACGCCCGAGGACCCCCTAGTCTAGGACTCCCTCATGGAGGTCCGCATGTGCGGCAGCGACCTTGCATGCTACATCGAGTTCCTACGGGAGGAGAAGGAGCGCCTCGTCGAGCTCGTAAAGAGACTTACTGCCTCTATGGTCGCGGCACATGCCGACGCAGAGGCGAGAAATCAGGAGACCTACGAGCAGTCCGGCCGCTTCGATATGGGTCGTCTGGAGTGGAAGAGAGCGTTCGAGGTGAGCGTCACTGAAGGTGCAGCAGCGGCAGGGACCGTATTGCAGTTGTCCAGCTTGTCAGTAGGCTCCTCCTCCTCTTCCTCTTACTGAGCACGCTCGACGGAGGAGAGGCTGCCAGAAGTAGTACGAAGCCCCTTTGTAGTAGTAGTAGTATTTAGGGGCTATTTTGTTCAATTCATCTGACTATAGACATGGTGGAACTATACAACGTACTTAAAATTAGCTAGTATATATAGTTGAACTAGCTATTCCAGTACGTGGTTGGCAACAATTGGGTAAAAGTTTGGCCGTTTCAGCTGTAAAGTTGAATTGTTTGTATAAATTAAGCATGATTTCTTAATCTATGAATGAAATCTATGCCTAATTACTGAATTTTATTGCAAAAATTAGATAGTGCTTGTGATATTTAGCTGCATATTTTGACAAATCGCAGTGTTACAAGGATTGACAAATGGAAATGTTACTAGATCAACAAATGTCAATCTTTCCAGTTTGACAAATGGCAATATACCCAATATGACAGATGCAAATCTTACCAAATTGTATGTACGTGGTTGCACACGGGTCATCCGAAAAAACCGTTTGCATTGAACGGAGGTAGAAATCCTGCTTGCCCAATTTTCTCTTGGCTTAGCGCCAAAGTCTCCCTTTGCATACCTTATTCAATATGAACCGTTTGCGTTGAAGAGATGCACAAATCCTGCGCAGCGAATTTTCCCTGCGGAAAAACATAGCTCTCACTTTGCATACAGGTGTTCTAACTAAACCGTTTGCGATGAAGAGCTGCACAAATCCTTCTCGACACTTTTTCCCTGGGCTTACTGGAGAAGTTGTCAGTGTACATACGGGTGTTCTGTGTAAAACATTTGCGATGTTAGAGTGGCAACTAATTGTTTCAAAATGCCTTTGTTGACTTTTATTCGAGTGCGCCTTCTCTCAAAATGGACACAAAAATTACCACAGCATGTCGGGTGCCATTCCATGATAGCATGCCAAGTTTCATGTATTTCAGACGAGTGTTGGATTTACTATAATTTAAAAACAAAGTATCTCAATGTTTTGCCGGCAGTCAATAGTGCCCTGGTGTTTGAAATTCATTCCCATTTCTTGCATGGGACCTAAGCATGCACCCAACGATACAGATTTGATTTTTCAACCAATTTATATGCACTCGAGCATGTGCATGTATTTCAAATTTGAATTATGCACGTAAAATGCGAAGAAAACCCAGTTAATAAATAAAAATGTCCAAACGAACCCTAAAAAATTCCAAAATTTAACGCAACACTCCTGTTGTTCTATGTTGACACTAGATAATTTTTGAAAGCAATAACGGGCAATGGGTATCGTCTCGTCCTCAAAGGTGGCACATTCCTTACCAAAACCATCAAGCTTGTTGTGAGAAGCTCTGGTGTGTGAAAAGATTATACCCAAACTAGCCCCAAATGGGACAAAAAAAAATTACCACGGCATGTCGGGTACCATTCCATGATAGCATGCGAGGTTTCATGAATTTCAAAATAGTTTTGGATTTACTAGAATTAAAAAGCAGGTATCTCAATGTTTGCGGCTGAGTGACGATGGCAGGGTGTTTGACATCGATTCCCATCTCTTGCATGGGACCTAAGCATGCAGCCAAGGACACAGGTTTGAATTTTTCAACCAATTTATATGCATTAGAGCATGTGCATGTAGTTCAAAATTGAATTATGCACATAAATGCATTCAGAACTCAATTAATACCTAAGAAATGTGCTAAGGAAGCCCAAAAAGTTCCAAAATTTAACAAAGCACTCATGTTGTTCTATGTTGACACTACAGAAAAAATTGAAATCAAGAAGAGGCAACAACTGTCATTTTGTCCAGAAAGGTGAAACGTTCCCTACCATAACCATCAGGCTTGTTGTGAGAAGTTCTGGTTTTTGAGAAGCTTATACCCAAACCTGCCCCAAATGGGACAAAAAAATTACGACGGTATGTTGATGCCGCTCCATGATAGCATGCCATGTTTCATGAATTACAGACGAGTTTTGGATTTACTAGAATTTAAAATCAGGTATCTCAATATTTGTGGCCGAGTCACGGTGGCAGGGTGTTTTACATTCATTCCTATATCTTGCATGGGACCTAAGCATGAAACCAAGGAGACATATTTGAATTTTCAACCAATTTATATGCATTAGAGCATGTGCATGTAGTTCAAATTTGAATTATGCACATAAATGCATTTAAAAGTCAATGAATGCATAAAAATATCCAAACGAACCCCGATAAATTCCAAAATTTAACACACCACTCATGTTGTTCTATGTTGACACTAGAGAAAAAATTGTAATCGACAAGAGGCAACGGCTATCGTTGCGTCTAGAGAGGTGAAATGTTTCCTACCAAAACCAGCAGCCTTGTTGTGAGAAGCTCTGGTTTGTGAGAAGGTTATATCCAAACCTGCCCCAAATGGGACAAAAATTTTACGACGGCATGTTGATGCCGCTCCATGATAGCATGTCGTGTTTCATGAAATACACATGAGTTTTGTATTCACTGGAATTTAAAAATCAGGTATCTCAATGTTTGTGGCTAAGTGACGGTGGCAGGGTGTTTGAATTCATTCCCATTTCTTGCATGGGACCTAAGCATGCAACCAAGGAGACAAATTTCAATTTTCAACCAATTTATATGCATTAGAGATGCGCATGTAGTTCAGATTTGAATTATGCACATAAATGCATTGAAAGGTCAATTAATGCATAAAAATTTCCAAATGAACCCCGATAAATTCCAAAATTTAACACAACACGCATGTTGTTCTATGTTGACACTGGAGCAAAATATTTCAATCAAGAAGAGGCAACGGACATCATTTCGTCCAGAAAGGTGAAACGTTCTGTATCGTAACCATGAGGCTTGTTGTCAGAAGCTAAGATTTGTGAGAACCTTATACCCCAACCTGACCCAAATGGGACAATATTCTTACCACCACATGTTGCTGCCGTTCCATGATAGCATCTGAAGTTTCATGAATTGCAGACGAGTTTTTGATTTACTAGAATTTTCAAACCATGTATCTCAATGTTAGTGGCCGAGCGACAGTGACAAAGGTGTTTGACATTCATTCCCATTTCTTGCATGGGACCTAAGGTTGCAACCAAGGACACACATTTGATTTTTCAACCCATTTATATGCACTGGAGCATGTGCATGTAGTTCAAATTTGAATTATGCACATGAATGCATAGAAAACTTAGTTAATGTATAAAAATGTCCACGCAAACCCAGAAAAATCCCAAAAAAATTGCACAACACTCCTGTTGTTCTATGTTGACACGAGAAATTTTTGAAAGTAAGAAGAGGCAACATATATCGTTTTGTCCCCCAAGGTGGCACATTCCCTACCCAAACCATCATGCTTGTTGTGAGAGAAGGTCTGGTTTGCGAGAAGCTTATACCATTACCTGGCCCAAATGGGAGAATATTTTTTTACCCCAGCATCTTGATGCTGTTCCATGATAGCATGCCAAGGTTCATGAGTTTCAGGCGAGTTTTGTATTTACTAGAATTACAAAAGCAAGAACCTCAACGTTTGCCGGAGAGCCATAGTGACGTGGTGTTTGAAATTCAATCCCATTTCTTGAATGGGCTGTAAGCATCAACCCATGGACACATATATCATTTTACAACCCATTTTGGTGCACTGGAGCATGTGCATATGGTTTAATTTTGAATTGTGCACCCAAAATGCCTAGAAAACCTAGTTACTGTATAAAAATGTCCAAATGAACCCTGAATTATTCCAAATTTTTTGACGACACACCTATAGTTGCATGTTCACTATAGATAGAAGTTCTAGCAATTGAAATACCATCCTTTGCAGTTGTGACCCCATTATGTAATTCAAGTCAAGATAAAAAAATCAAGTAGATCCCACACAATTTATTATCACCAACCATGTGAGATGCAGTACAAAATATCCTAGAGCACCATCGGTGTAGAGTACGCCTATGGCTTACGCGAGAAGGTGCGTCGGCTAGAGTCCATAGCCAGCGAGTCAAGAACACTAGCTCGCTCCCCAGATATCAATTCACTGTTCAATCGTCACCGGTGAAAGATGGGGACGTGGACCCGCATCCCGAGGGCAACTTCGGCGGCCCACCCCAGCAAGAGCGCGGTCGCAGCTGCCAGGCGCGTGCTAACAAGCTTTGTGGGGGCGACCGCAATCTGCAACCTGGCGGACAAGGCAGCCCAAACGGCCGCTGTTGCTTCTCAGGCGGCAGCAGCAATATCTGCCTCGGGCATAGCAACTGGCGAGAGCAGCATGGCAGTTGTCCGTTATGCAGCGGAGGCATTAACCATGATGGAGACCGCCCAGGAGCATGTCGAAGCCGCCCATGCCCAGCTCGTGGCGGTCACCGCACAAATCGAGAAAAGCTTCTTCAACAACGATCTACAACCCCTGGCCGAAGAGTTGGGAATCACCGAGAGCGTTCGAGCAGTCTTCCATTCCTGCGCGGCATACCTTGCTACGGCGGAGCCCGCCAAACCCCATATGGCGGCCGCCCATGCCCAGCTCGTGGAGGCCTTCTTCCAAAGAGATGGCGGACTCGGATGGCGAGATGCTTGCCGAGTATGGTGCGATGGTTGCCATGGAGCCCCTTCCCCAGGAGACCGTCAGGCGCGAGCTGGACATAGAGGAGGCGGCGGAGATCGACGAGCACCAGCCGTAGTAGTACTCTTTGTTTTGTTTAATTAAGAGCGTCGGTCTTTAATTTGGTAGAGTAATGTTTAGTCCAGCTAGCTCAGTTTAATTGTTGAACTTGCTCGATTAAGAAGTGTGGGTGTGCTCTAGTCTCCTTTGTGTACCCAAATTATGCAATGACGTGGATGAGCACTATAACCAGGGAAATTGGAAAGAAAATTTCTGACGTTCAAACTCATCACACACGAGTTAAGCTATCTGAATCGTTTGTGATGTTCACATATCGTACACAGTTGTGAATAAGGAACCGTGTCTGATGACATTTCGCGCGCTAGTTTTTTCGCTAAAGCGATTCCAAAGTTTTGGCTTCCGCAGAAATATCAACCTCGTCGTCCCTCCCCCTTACCAAAAGGCACATTTCCCCTGTTTCTGACTTCCTTTCCAAGTTGAAACCTTCATTCCTTGCTTGCAGCACCACCCCCTCATCGGCGACCCTCCTTCTCCTTCTGAGCCTCGTCTATCCAGGCAGGTAATCCACATCAGACCCCCATCCTCTCCTTCTCCTTCCAGATCCCACATGCCCCGACCACTGACGCGATACCTTCCACACAAATCACTAACCCCTCCACCAAATAAGCGCTTCCCTAAGCCATGGTGCACGCAGTATAGCCAGGAGCTCAAGGATCATTTGGCAGCGGAGAAGCAAATCGTGGCCGCACACGCGGATGAGGTCGCGTCGGGATGGCTACCATTTGTTCCGACCCCCAGATCTTGGAGGAGCACCTTTCCATTTGCTAGCTACGCCGGTTAAGCATGCTTGCTTTACTCGTTGAGTGTGCCGCTCCTCCCTTTCCTTAACAAATTCTACTAAATTGTGCTATCTACTTTTACCATGCAATCGTTTGCTCCTGTGTATACATTCTATATGTCATGCAGTGTGGTGCTCACTTGTTAACTGTCTAGTTAATTAGTTGTCATGTTCAGTTAACTATTTGGTTCAATTCTGCAAATGTGATGTTCAATTCTTCAGGGTGCAATTTGTATTGTCTTCCATGTGAGAAATAAATAGATTTTTTTCTTTACAAAATACATGAGAAACAAATCCAATTGCTATATTTCCAAGTTGTCAAGCATGCTTGGTTTGGTTAACTGTTTGATCTTCTAGTATGTTATACATTGTGCAATGTGGTGCTCAATTAATGTTTGGTTCAATTGTTGTGGTGTTTAATTAACTGTTGGGTTCCATTCTGCAATGCAATGTTCAATTGTAGTGGGTGCATTATGTTATTGTATACCATGTGAGAAATAAATCGAATTTAGCTATACTAAATACATGAGAAACAAATACTATTCCTATATTTCCAAGTTGTTAAGCATGCTTGGTTTGGTTAACTGTCTGATCTTCTATTAGGAGTATGTTATATTGTGAAATGTGGTGCTCAGTTAATGTTTGGTTCATTTGTTGTGGTGTTTAGTTAACTGCTTGGTTCATTCTGCAATGCAATGTCGAATTGTCGTGGGTAAAATTTTGTATTGTTGTGCATGTGACGAATAATCGAATTTGGCTGCACTTAATACATGAGAAACATATATAATTGCCATATTTCCTAGTTCTTAATGATGCTTCGTTTGGATAAATGGTTTTTCCATGTGGCTTTAATTCATCTGATGAATCTGCAATGTTCTTATTTTTCATCAACATATTTTACTAATAGCATGCGAACCCTCACTTAACCTAATCACCAACTACTTTATATGTCTTGCAGGGAAGCAATGGGAAGCACTAAGCTTTAAAATCAAGGTTTGCACATCCATGGCCCTTTTTCTAATTGCACATTATTGTGCAATTGTAGGAACCATTCTAATACTTAGGTATTAAACAATTGGGTCTTGCACATGTAGGTCCTGTTGTCAGAAGTTTTGACCAACTGTTTGACCCTTTTTGCATATGGGGAAATGAGTTGTCCATGAATATCAGTCAAGTCAAGAAACTCAGAATGATTGTTAGGATAAAGAAATTAGCGACAAAAAACAACAAGATCTTTGTCTACACAATGAAGAAGACATCAATTCACTACAGGATGGTACTAACTATTATACCTTTTCTTTTTTATTCCTTTGCTGCATTTCCAATATAGAGAAGATATATGCACATCCTTATTTTCAGGCCTTTCCAAAACAGTTCACTGATGATTACCTCTCAAACCACCTGTATGGTCAGGAGGCAAGGAAGGTATTCATACAACACCCATGGTTCAATATTGAATTGTTCCTGAAGAGGATGAAGGATGGACGGTCAATCATCCACAGGCACTGTCCTAAAGTTGCAAATAACTTCAACATCAATGAAGGCTCAATATTCGCCTTCTGCTTCAGCAGTTTTCCTGATGAGATGCAGCTATCTATGTACCGTCTATGATGCTAATTTCGAAAGGTTCTAGATGTTGCATGTGAAACTTGCTACTGGTGCAGTTGTGTAATGGGCTAGCTGAGTGCTGAAGTTATATCATGTAGTACTCTGATGTATTTCCATTATGAAATCCTGCTTCAATAATATGGGAATGAAATATATTTTGTGTTTAATATGAATATCAATTAGATTAATAAATGGATTGTTAATAAGAGGGCAAATAGCCTACTAATGGTGAATTAGCCTACTAACTGGTTTTTGCTATTGCAAAAGGTTATTGAGAAAATATCATGGGCGATGACATGAGGAAACGCACACAGTTTCTAGGAATAAACCGTGTTGGATCAATGAACAATCACGCACGACATTCTCTTCGAAACTGTTTGCGTTAGGCCACCTTCCACAAACGTTTACCGCATAAAACATGTGTGTGATGGATAGCCTTTGCCACACAGTTTTTTCAACGCACCGTGTGTGATGCATTCAATAACGCAAACGATAAAATTGTTAATATTGTGTGCGATGTCAACGCTATCACAAATGATTTAGCGGGGAAACTTGTGTGTGATGTACCTGCGAACGGAAATGTTTTCCTTGGAGCGACTGTGTGGATGTATATACAAACGGAAATGTTTAGCGAGGACTGACTGTGTGGGATGTACTTATGACCGAAAACGATTTCTCTTGTATAATTGTATTTTTAGCACTACTGTACGTATAACCGTATTTGCTCGCTCGCCGGTCGCACACGACCTCATTTTGCCGAGCGTGTGTGCCAGGAGGGCATATCCCCGACGGTTTCTAGGTCATGTGGAAAGGAACCCCCCCCCATCGCCCACACTCACTTGGCGACGGTTCCAAATGCCGTCGCGGAAAGGGGTTAAAACCGTTTGTATAGCACCAACGCGTACCAGTGAACGTGTGCACGAAAAAGACGGCATGCCTCCAAAGCAGTATGAAGATCCCGTCAGCTATGCTCTTACCAAAGAAGAGAAGGAAATCTTCTTTGAATGCTTTCTAAATATGAAGGTCCCGTCTGGCTTCGCGTTGAATATAAAGGGAATAATAAATATGCCAGAGAAAAAGTTCCAAAACCTAAAGTCTCATGACTGCCACGTGATTATGATGCAACTACTTCCAGTTTCATGAAGGGGGCTTCTACCAGAAAATGTTTGATTAGCCATTGTGACGCTATGTTCATTCCGCAATGCAATCTCTCAGAAGGTGATCGATCCAGAAATCCTACCAAGGTTAAGGAGGGCACAATGTCTTGTTAGTTTCGAGTTGGTGTTCCCACCATCCTTCTTCAATATCATGACGCACATCCTAGTTCATCTAGTCGACGAGATTGTCATTCTGGGCCCTGTATTTCTACACAATGTGTTCCCCTTTGAGAGGTTCATGGGAGTCCTAAAGAAATATGTCCGTAACCGCGCTAGGCCAGAACACTGGAATGCATCGTTGCTATACAAATGGTTTTTAACCCCTTTCCATGACGGCACTTGGAACCATCTCCAAGTGAGTGTGGGCGATAGGGGGGTCCTTTCCACACGACCCAGAAACTCTCGGGGATAGGGAGCCTGGATGCATATAGTTTCCCCTATATAACCATTTCTGATGTCTCGCATATTCAAAACGCTTCATCCTTGCTACTCGTTTGTGCTTGCATGGCCATCGCAGTCGGAGTTTTGTGGTTTTACCTAGAACCAGGCAGAATCCAGGCACGGGAGTTCTCTAGGCAGATTCCAGGCACGTACCAAACTAGATCTCGTTTACAATGCCTGGCATATCACAAACAGTTCATGATTACAGATCGTGTATGATAGGTAGACATTCACACAAATTTAGTTTTCCCGCATCGTATGTGATAGTGTCTGACATCACACACGCTTTGTAAATAACAATTGTGTGCATTGTTACACACGTTTCCACTCCGTGAACCATGTCAGATTATGATGTATATAGCACACGATGTGCTTTATTAACCGTGTGCGCCTTAATGACATGCACAGCGTAATTTCGCCCTAATTTAATTGATGTTGTTTAAAATTGTACCTAATTTAAACTTGAAAGTAGGCTACAACTTTATTCATATCCATTAGGTTCAAACAACCAATGCATTATTCAATTCACAGGTACATATGTTTAAGAATTACATAAGCACCAAATAAAGAATGATGAACCAGGGTTCTATACTTGTACTATTACAGATGGTAGAGAAAGAGGTGACATACATTCTTGTTGCTGAACAAGGTGAAGCGGAATGGCCCTATTGTGCTCTCATGGACAGAAGGCATGCATGACTCTAGTCCAACCCCTTGTGATGGCCGGTCGCCAATCATGTAGTTTGAGAGGTAATCTTGAGTAAACTGCTTCAGGATCCACTTCGAACGAAAAAAGATTAAGACATTGTCATCTAACAAAACTCATTACGGGCAGTAAAAAGAAGGCTACAGGGTTCTTACTTACCATCTTGTAGTTCACTGTTGTCTTGCATAAATTGTAAACATATAGTTTGATTAACCCATTTTAATAACAATCTTTATCAGTTTCCTCACTTGATGCCGGTTCATGAATATCTCATTTTCCCATAAGCAGAAAGGGTCGAAGTGTCGATCTTTGGCAATGACATGTGTACCTAAAAGCACCAAGGGAATATTAGAAGCGAAACAACAATTGCAAAATGATGTAGTACAACACACACTCCATCCCATTGTATAAGATTTTATAGACGTATATCTAGACATCATCAAAATGTTAAGGTAACACGAACATTAAGGTAACACTCTTCCTTGTTGCTATGTGGCCTTGGATTGCATATTTAGTCATTCAGTACAATGCATGTTGCTATGTAGCCTCAGATATATTAAATATGACCCTAGTTAACCTACTGATAAATGGGTTACAATTATATTCAGTGAAATTTCCAATTCAATGATTAATCCCTTATCATCCCCCAGGCTATATGGTACCAGCTACCGAGATCCTAAACAATGAGTACATATAAGCAATGCGATGAAACTAACATCGATGGAAATAACAACATTGTTCTCAATATTGTCTTGTATGAGTATATATAAAGGCATGTTAAGCACAACAGGCTAAACATCAGCCAAATATATCCATGGTAGACAACATAATCTACAAATGATAGCTTCAGTGTGCAGGCTTAAGCATGCTAGTTAAGCAAAACAAGAAGTGGAAAGGTGTGTTAACTGCGCCAGGCATAACATTTATAAATAAGCAAATATTCATTCAAACTAGTATTGTGCAGGTATAAAGTACACTAGTTATTGTTAAAAAACGAAAAGGCATGTTAACTGCAATATCCTTAACAACAACCCAATATCGTAATTCATAGTGGTATTATTGAAACTGTTATTGATGAAATTGAATTGCACGGCAAATAGTTGCACATATAGAACATCACATTGTGAAGAACTGAAATAAACAAGGCATAAGTCCAAAATTGCTGGAGTATATATATAAATATAAATATATATATATATATATATATATATATATATATACTCCAGCAATTTTGGCCGTTTCTAGTCGATCCCCTAAACTTAATGTTGTAAACTTCAATTTGATCAAGTTCAAAGAAGGTTCAACCAAAAGTAGCATGCATTTAGACATAAACATAGATAGTTTTGCATCACCGAACATAAAACGTAAATTTAAACTAAGCTAAACTACTTTCGGTCGAAGTAGAGGTCAAGCCAATCCTTCCTCATTAGGTACGGTGTGTCACGAGCCGGATCCGGGCGGTGCCGTCATCGGGGTCATTGGGGAAGGCACTCCTCCACTCGTCGACATCGATCTCGTTGTCATCACCGGCCACCTTGCTGCCTCCGCGCCACCGTCGTCGCCGCCTTCGACCTCATCATCAGAGGAGAGCCCGATAACCTCGCCACCCTCCATGTAATTGTGCTCTCCGCCTTCGACCTCGTCATCAGTGGAGAGCGTGATAATCTCGCCGCCCTCCGCACTGCCATCCTCGCCGCCTTCGACCTATTAATTGGAGAAGAGCGTGATAACCTCGCCGCTCTCCGTGCCGGAAAAGATCGCCCGGTCCGCCTCCACGAGCTCCGGGTGCTGTCGGTGGAGCTCTTGCATGTAGGCCTCGAGGCATTCCCAGGCCTCATGGTCCTCTAGCGCCATAGACGAGCTCACCACCCATGGCTCCGGTGGAATGAGGTGGACCGGATGTGTGCAGAAGGGGAAATTGAGCCTAGCCTCCGCGCCGTGGTAGAGGACCTGCCAGCGGTCGTACTCCATGGTCGCGAGCTCGGCCATGTGGAAGCTACCGAGCCACTAGCGGGTGTGGGTCTCCCGATCTGTAATCTCGGTAACCCATGTCCCCCACTGCTGCTGCCGGACCCCGAGGTAGGACCTCGTCGGCTATTGGGTCTGAGGGAGGACGATGAAGTCCCCGAACCGGCACTGGGGTGCGACAGCGGGCGGATCGAGGGATCAGCGCCGACGGATCAATAAAGAGCCCACGGAGGACGACGGGGATACCTCGGCGGCCACCTCGCCGGTGTCGGGAGAAGAGGTCGCGATAAACCTCTCTTGGGCCAGTGGCTCCTCAGCTCCCTAGCACACAGGCAGAGGTTGAGGATGGAGGCGGCGGCGATGGCGGCGACCTACCAATGGTTACGAGGGTGGTGTGTGTCAGTGAGCGCAGGTTTTGTGGAGTCTGTGGTGTGTGTCGGCGGCGATGGAGTGTGTTTGAGGAAATACCGCGACAACTGAAAATTTAACTAGGCCAGAGTAACAAGGCGGGGGCTACTGACAATTTGGATCAAGGGTGAGCAGATATTTTTTAGATTTTGAGGGATGCAGAGGCGGGAGTATTTGGGGAGCAAGCTAGTGTGCTTGACACGACGGCTATGGACTGTAGTCGACGCACCTTCTCGCGTAATCCATAGGTGTATTATACACCGACGATGCTCCAGGATATTTTGTGCTGCATCTCACATTGTTGGTGATAATAAACTGTGTGGGATCTACTTGATTTTTTATTTTGATTTGAATTACATAATGGGGTTACAGTGGCCATGGACAGTGTTTGAATTGCTAGACGTTTTATCTACAGTCAACATAAAACTATATGTGTGTCATAAAAGAATTGGAATTATTCAGGGTTTGTTTGGACATTTTATACATTAAATTGATTTTCTAGCCATTTTAGGGGCACAATTCAAAATTAAACTACATGCACATGCTCCGATGCACCAACATGGGTTGTAAAATCATATATATGTCCATGGGTTTATGTTTATGTCCCATGCAAGAAATGGGGATGAATTTTGAACACCACGGCACCGTGGCTCTCCGGCAAACGTCGACGTACTTGCTTCTGTAATTCTAGTAAATCCAAAAGTCGTCTGCAATTCATGAAACATGGCATGCTATATATCATGGAGCGGCATCAACATGTTGTGGTAAATTTTTTATCCCATTTGGGGCAGGTTTGGGGATATGCTTCTCACAAACCAGAGCTTCTCACAACAAGCCCAATGGTTTCGGTAGGGAACGTTTCACCTTTCTGGACTAAATGATGTGCATTGCCTCTTCTCAATTTCAATTTTTTTACTAGTGTCAACATAGAACAACAGGGGTGTTGTGTCAATTTTTGGGATTTTTGGGGGTTCGCTTGGCCATTTTTTATACATTAACTGAGTTTTCTAAGCATTCATGTGCATAATTCGAATGTGAACTACAGGCACATGCTCTAATGCTTATAAATTGGTTGAAAATTCAAATATGTGTCCTTGGTTGCATGCTTAGGTCCATGCAAGAAATGGTAATGGATGTCAAACACCCTGCCACCGTAACTCGGCCGCAAACATTGAGATACATGGTTTTTAAATTCTAGTAAATGCAAAACTCGTCTGAAATTCATGAAACTTGGCATGCTATCATGGAGCAGCATCAACATGTCATGGTAAACTTTTTGTCCGATTTGGGGCAGGTTTGGGGACATGCTTCTCAAAATCCAGAGCTTCTCACAACAAGCCTGATGGTTTCGGTAGGGAGCGTCGCACCTTTCGGGACGAAACGATGTCCATTGCCTCTTATTGCTTTCAAAAAATTTCTCGTGTCAACATAGAACAACATGATTGTTCTGTCAATTTTGGGGATTTTTCGGGGTTCGTTTGGACATTTTTATGCATTAATTGAGTTTTTCAATGCATTTTATGTGCATAATTCAAATTTTAACTACATGCACATGCTCTAATGCATATAAATTGGTTGAAAATTCAAATATGTGTCCCTGGTTGCATGCTTAGGTCCCATGGAAGAAATGGGAATGAATGTCAAACACCCTGCCACCGTCACTCGGCCGCAAACATTGAGATACCTGGTTTTTAAATTCTAGTAAACGCAAAACTCGTCTGAAATTCATGAAACTTGGCATGCTATCATGGAGCGGCATCAACATGTAGTGGTAAATTTTTTGTCCCATTTGGGGTAGGTTCGAGGATATGCTTCTCACAAACCAAAGCTTCTCACAACAAGCTTGATGGTTTCGGTAGGGAACGTCCCACCTTTGGGGACAAAACAATATCCATTGCCACTTATTGCTTTCAAAAAATTTCCTGTGTCAACATAGAACAACAGGAGTGTTGTGTCAATTTTTGGGATTTTTCGGGGTTCGTTTGGACATTTTTTGCATTAATTGAGTTTTTCAATGCATTTATGTGCATAATTCAAATATGAACTACCTGCACATGCTCTAATGCATATAAATTGGTTGAAAATTCAAATATGTGTCCTCGGTTGCATGCTTAGGTCCCATGCAAGAAATGGGAATGAATGTCAAACAGCCTGCGACCGTCACTCGGCCGCAAACATTGAGATACCTCATTTTTAAATTTTAGTAAATGCAAAACTCATCTGAAATTCATGAAACTTGGCATGCTATATCATGGAGCGGCATCAAAATGTCGTGGTAAATTTTTTATCCCATTTGAGGCAGATTTGGGGATATGTTTCTCACAAATGAGAGCTTCTCACAACAAGCATGATTGTTTTGGTAGGGAACGTCCCACCTTTGGGGACGAAACGATATCCATTGCCTCTTATTGCTTTCAAAATATTTCTTGTGTCAACATAGAACAACCGGAGTGTTGTGTCAATTTTTGGGATTTTTTGGGGTTCATTTGGAAATTTTTATGCATTAATTGAGATTTTCAATGCATTTATGTGCATAATTCAAATTTGAACTACATGCACATGCTCTAATGCATATAAGTTGGTTAAAAATTCAAATTTGTGTCCTTGGTTGCATGCTTAGGTCCCATGCAAGAAATGGGAATGAATGCCAAACACCCTGCCACCGTCACTCCACCGCAAACATTGAGATAGCTGGTTTTTAAATTCTAGTAAATCCAAAACTCATCTGAAATTCATGAAACTTGGCATGCTATCATGGAGCGGCATCAACATGAAGTGGTAAATTGTTTGTCCTATTTGGGGGAGATTTCAGTATATGCTTCTCATAAACCAGAGCTTCTCACAACAAGATTGATGGTTTTGGTGGGGAACGTCCCACCTTTGGGGACGAAACGATATCCATTATATTTCCTCTTATAGCTTTCAACAAAATTCTCGTGTCAACATAGAACAACAGGAGTGTTGTGTCAATTTTTGGGATTTTTGGGATTCGTTTGGACATTTTTATGCATTAATTGAGTTTTCAATGCATTTATGTGCATAATTCAAATTGTAACCATTCACGTGATGCCATGTGTCTTGGTTTTTAATGGCTATAGGTTTTAATGGCTCTTCATTGCAAACGTTTTAGAAAGAACATGCGTATGCAAAGTGAGAGCAGGATTTGTGCATCTCTTCAACACAAACGGTTCTTTTGGATGACCCGTGTGCAACCACTTACAAACAATTTGGTAAGATTTGCATCTGTCATATGAAGCTAAAAATCAATATCAGTATCTAATTTTTGTAACTAAAATTCAGTAGGGAAGAATAGATGGAGGCGAGGAGGCGAGGAGGCGTGTTCAGCCGGGCATGCAACGGGCGGCACGGTACTATTCGATTTGACAGCGAGCAGCGCAGTTCCATATACGGCTAAAATGCAGACGAGGGAGAGGGTAGCGGTTCCGAAATGTTGAACGGACAATAATGTATCCTCCTTTAATTAGCATCATGAATGCATGAGGGAAGTAATGGGAGGAGGACCGGGAAAAGAGGCAGCACGATGTGAATGTAATGCAGTTTGCACTCATATAAAGGCGCCCCTCCATTCCAATGCATCTACCACATCATACGCACCTAAGCATTTGCCTAAGCACCTACACTAAGCGCAAAAGTGCTCACTCCAGACCCATGGCAAGGATGCGCACGAGCGGCCAACGGCCGTGCCAGACGGACCATGACGCCAACCTGCGGCATGGCACTGAGGATCGTCTCCAGACGGTGTTGGCGACCAGCTGGTGGATGGCCGCCGTTGACGTGAACTACGACTCTCAGTTGGACCAGATGATCGTTGCCACAACCAACAAGTTCACCATCGTCAAGAAGCTCGCGAACGACATCGCCGTACTCCTCCAGCCAGCGAGCCTGGGCTCCTCATTGCCTGCGACCCTAATCGGCCTCCATGGTCGGAACCTCTTTCAAGCACTCGTGGCCCTGCGACTGCCCGCCGACACCACAAAGAATGTCCACCTGGAGGTTGCACTCGCCGCGAGGCGCCTCGCCCTGCAAGAATTCGTCAACCTACACATCCACTTGTACGAGCAAATGATGTACATAGGTATCTACAAGGCCAGTGAGGACGCTACGATGTTGGCCTTCTTCCATCGGCTGGAAGCCTTGGATGCCTTTGCTGAGAAGCACCTTGACCTCGCCACAAAAGCCGCCGCTCCTTAGCCGCCGGTCGTGCTTAATTTTTGCAACTAAAATTCAGTATTAAGCATAGATTTCATTCATAGGTTAAGCAGTCGTGCTTAATTTATACAAACAGTTCAACTGCTATATGCATATATGTGGTTGCTCGCTGTTAGGCGCCGCGGCGCGCTCTACTCACGTCTGTCGGCGCGGTCGGGTTGTGGACAGGTTTTCCTTGCGTATTCAACTGCTATATGCATAAGTATGGTTGCTCGTCGTTGAGACGACCACAGAGCGCTCTTCTCGCGTCCCTCCACGCGCGCTATGCCAGCGGTTGGGCCTGCGCACGATCACGTCGGTGGCCCATATGCATGCGGTTGTGCCGTGCGTGTTGCCACGCGATGCATTTATGCACGGCATGGTGGAGTTACGTGCTACGAATTAGAACTGCCATCAGGACGTGTAGTCTGGCCTCCCCTTTAATTCATGCGGCCATTATAACCTTAGTCTCTTCAGCCATTCGATCGTTCCCCACAAGACAACAAGCACACCCACGACGACACATAGAGAGGGGATGTCTAGGGGCACTCCAGTGGAGTTCCGTGAGCATAAAGTGGAGACCCACACGAGGGAGACAGATCTGTCGGTGGTGTACACCATCGACCCGGCCGTGGTGGACGACCATATCAACACCATTGAGCAGTTGCTTGTAGAAGACAAGTACAAGGTGGTCGTCATCGACCTCGGGTACACTGCCGATCGTCCTGGCATAGATCAGAAGGTTGCCGTCGCCCAGTTATGTGTGCGCCATCATGTCCTCATCTATCACTACTGCATGGCCAGAGAGCCTCGCGACCGTTTCAGCAGGTTTGTCAACAGCACCGACTACAAGTTCACCACAGTGGAAACTACCAAAGATGTAAAAGCGCTTAGTGTTACGGGCTTGGCCTGCTAGAACCTTGTCGAAATCCGTGACTGCTACAGGGTCTAGGGCAGCACAAAGAAGGACTCCCTGGTCGAACTCGCCTCGGCCATCATTGACCCCTACTACGAAAAGATGAAGCAAGATGCCCGGAGAACAAGTCCCGTGTCCTGGCACAGGGCCTGGATGCGGCAACTGGGTGAACCTCACCTCAGGTTCGCGGCCAAGAGCGTGTACACATGCTACGAGATGCACAGGCGGATCTTTGACATGAGGAAGTGCCTCGTTACCCAAATCGACGAGCACAGATCGAGCCACAAGCAGACCAAGCGTCACAAGCAGTAGATGATGATCAGATGATCATTTATGCTAGTTAATCATGCATGTAATATATAGTTTACTTTGGTGTGTGGAAACAGCATGTGTGTAGTAGGCACCTATGTAATTATGCATGTAATAGTTTACTTTGGTTTGTGCAAATGCCATGGTTATAGTAGCCACCTATGTAAGTGGATGTTTAATTTGGTTATGCAACCATGTCCTTATAAGTGTGTATATCTATATATGTTGTTGTTCTGTATGCAATCCATCGCACAACACACGCGTCTTATTAGAAGCAATCCTCTGTGTTATTATCGATCTTCGCACGCATTTCTGATTGCAGACATGTTTGCCGTGTATCACACACATCTTGTTATATTGAACCGTTTCTGTTCTCTTGTCTCAACACAAACAGTTCATCCGAGTGAACCGCATGCTGTATATCGCACACACCTTGATCTGGCTGACCATTTTTTGTGTTGCCTAATCACAAACAGTTCATCCGAGTGAACCGTATGCTGTGTATCGCACATGCCTTCATCTGGCTACCCGTTTCTTTTGTTCCCCCTCATTGCAAACAGTTAATTGAACTGAACCGTATGCCCTGCATCGCACACACAACTAAAATCTGAACCTTGTTTGATGCATCCATCATCGCAAACATTTTGCACATTTTTGACGGTTTTCTTACACCACCGTTTGCGATTAATGCATCGCACACAGTTTCTCAAATGGTCTCTAATCGTAGTGTCACGTTAGCGGCATCCTGCAGTAGTGGAAGGAAGCATCTCCATGGGCCATCAAACAACGGATGTCCTTGGGTTTTGTGTTGACTTCATTCCTAACCTTAAGAAGATTGGTCTCCCTCAATCGCGGTATGAGGGGAGACTGAGTGGAAAAGGCATGCTAGGAGGGGACTCAATATTATATAGGGACGGGCATTCTTGGTCTCAAGCACACTACACAGTTCTACAAAATTCTACCTTGGTGACCCCGTATGACGATGAACACAAGAACATTCTGCACTCCAAACACCCGGAGCAGTGTGATGACTGGATTACATGTGAACACATCAGGACTTTCGACAGTTGGTCGCAAACACGACTCATGGGTGACAACACTATTTCTGATGAGTTGTACTCGTTGGCCAGGGGACCATCTTCGACTGTATTGACTTAAAAAGGGTACGAGATAAATGGGAATACATTTTACACAATCGCACAATATCAAAAGAGCACCAACCAAAACAGCAGTGTCCGCTTTGATGCAGCAACCAAGAGGGGAAATGACACATATTATGGTTACATAGTGGACATATGGGAACTTGACTATGGACATGATTTGAAGGTCCCTCTGTCAGGAGGCAGGGTACAAGTAGACCCACAGTACGGAATGACAACAGTGGATCTAAACAATCTTGGGTACACAAATGAACCATTCAACCTAGCCAATGATGTGGCGCAGGTTTTCTATCTGAAGACATGTCTAACAAACAGAGAAAAAGAAAAGATAAGGATGCGAATACATCATGGGATTGGAGGGCAGGACAGACATGTCTGAAGATTATGAAAAGTTTCATGAAATTCCTCCCTTCAAAGTCAAGGCTGACCCAAGCACCCTGTTAAACGATGAAGATTATCCATGGTTACGACGCAATAAGCAAAGGACACAACCGAAGAAAAAGTCAAGACATTGTCTCCACAACTATTATAATGGTGCCTTTGACCTAGAATATCACTGTAGTTACATCTAGAGAAATGCCTTTTGTAACAGATGAGTTTCCGTCCAAAACCCTGATACTTCGAAAGAGATTGTCCGTTTTTTACACGAAGTGCATCCAATTTTTGCCATAACCCTCTCTACTTCTTAGCACATGCTATGTGGGTGAAATGATGATACCATGCCAACTTTCAACCTTTTCAGAGTTCATTTGTAGTGCTTTTCAATTTCAGGGTCATTTAGCTCAAAAAATCAGTAAATGCATGAAAAATAGCAAATGAAGTCAGAAAGGGTTGAAAATTGATGATGTGGCTTTGAATGGTGCATTTTGAACACACAAAAAGACTAGAGTTCAAATAAGTTCAAAAAAATGAAATCCCTTTGTAACAGATGAGTTTTCGTCTAAAACCCTAATACTTCGAAAGAGATTGTCCATTTTGTACACGAAGAGCATCCAGTTTTTGCCGTAACCCTCTCAACTTTTTAGCACATGCTATGTGGGTGAAATGATGATACCATGCCAACTTTCAAGCTTTTCAGAGTTCATTTGTATTGCTTTTCAATTTCAGCGTCATTTAGCTTAAAAAATCAGTAAATGCATGAAAAATAGCAAATGAAGTCATAAAGGGTAGAAAATTCATAAAGGGCTTTGAATGGTGCATTTTGAACACACAAAAAGTCTGGAGTTCAAATAAGTTCAAAAAATGAAATCCCTTTTATAAAACTCTAATAACAAAAGGAATCAACTAAAAAGCTTTTACAAACCTCTAGTATTTTTGAAACTAAAATTATATAAAATTTATGCAACTAAAATTATCAAAGTATTTTCTGTTCAAAACATTAATGGCAAAACGAATTTTCATAAAGAAATTTTTTGTTAGAAACTTAAATAGCAAACTAAAATAACAAAATCTGTTTTTTATTAAAACAGGCATTTGAAATAAATTAAAAAATTACCAAATTGAATATAATGATAAAACACAATAATATTAAATAGCAGGACAAAGAATCACTCAAAAATCTATTTTTATAGTAAAGTTATTCACAAACTAGTGATTCACACAAATTTAAAATAATTCGAATTTGAAAATTAATGGCAGTAACAGAAAGTCCATAATTTTTGTAACCTAACAGCAAAAAGAATTAAAAAATAAAGCAAAAAACAAATGAAAATAAATAATGCAAAAAACAAAACAAAAAAACTAGAAAAAAATAAAAAATTGCAGCCTACTGGGCCACCACGGCCTGAATACGACTAGAAACCCAACCAGCCAGGTGGGCCAGGATTCAGTCCCACAGAAGGCCTAGTGTAGGGACCAGACATCAAACTGTCCAGTCTCTGTGCATCAGTGTCATCCCTGGATCGATAATGCGGACACACACAATACTCGAGGATTTATAACAGAGTGGCAATCACACACTTATTACATTGAATGTCTCAAAAGAGAACTTATTACAATAATATGGCTTAAGGCCATCTAAAAACGATAACAACGGAAGGCTTGGAAGATAAAGTGAGTCCATCAACTCCAACGGCATAGCTAAGTGAACGACAACGACCTATGGCACCTTACTCGTTGTCTGAAAAGTCTGCAACAAGATATGTTGCAGCCCGAAACGGGTCAGCACATGGAATATGCTGGCAATGTAAAACATAGAGTAATGAACAGAATAAATGCTATCACTACATGCATATATGGCTGGTGGAAAGCTCTATGGTTACAGTTTTGCATAAAGCCAATTTTTCCCTACAACAAAGGAATAAATTTTATTTAACTATCATGGTGGTTGTTAAACATTGAGAAGGTTCCTCCAACTCAATCCCAATTAACCATCATCAATTACCCAACAAAATTAATTTAGAGTGATGAGATCAACATTATAATCCAAGAACCAGATACTCAAGATGTCCATAACCGGGGATACGGCTAACCATGATTAGTTTGTACACTCTGCAGAGGTTTGCACACTTTTCCCCACAAGACTCGATCTCATCCGTTGGATTTCTCGCACTACATGATGTTTGAGAAATGGATGACCGAGACACAGTCTTTCAGAAGCATTAACTCTTTATTGTTGGTAGACAGTACCACCTACATCCCCTACATCTGCTAGTCTACCACTGAAAGAGGTCACACAACATACTCAACTATTCTATAGCCCATAATAGCTTGTGGCTGCACACAGAAGTTTCTAGCATGAATAATCTTATGATCCTTTGAGCCCGGGTGGTGGACCGTAGGATGATCACACAGGTTCTCCGGGATATCCTAGGACAACACTGGATTCTCCAAGTGCCCACAACCAATCCACCCAAATATGTATTTAAGTAGCCACCTTAATTTAACCATAAATTAACCATACTCACATCTGTCATGGATACACTCACCCAATCCACGTCTACGAGCATAGCATAGCAATCTTAAGCATAACGTAGAAGTAACTCCCAAAGGTTTGATAATAAAAGGACAATAGGTTCTACCTCATCATCTACTTCCCAAACCCACATGTTATTCAGATCCTAACCATGCAATATTTGAGGGTTGAAACTAATGCATAAAAACTGGGTAATTAAAGGGATATGACGAAGTGTTACTTGCCTTGCTGATGATCCGCAAAACCTAGATACTCGTAGTAGCACGCTTCGCACTCCGGGAATTCTATCACAAACAAACAATAACATACATAAGCACTCAACTAAAAGCACAGGAAAAACACAAATAAGAAGATCTAACCAAAAAGTTCAACTGAACTCTGGTTTGCAAAAAGAATCAAATCAAACGGAGAAACAACTCAAACTATGAAAGAAAGAGGAATCGTTTACTAATCTAGACTAAAGTCAAATTTTACTATACCAAAATCTTGTTCAAGTTGGTTAAACAGAAAGAGGGCCTCGAAACGAAGATCTAGGCGCTTGTTTCATCTAAATCGGATAAACGAGCGAAAAGTTAAACTAGATCGAAGATCAGGGCAGAAATCGCGATCGAAAATAATCACGGGAAAACCCTGGAAAAACAAAACAAGATGAACAGGCTAACAAACGAATGTTTGCTGTCTGTGCTTAACTGACGAACAACCTTCATTAAAACGAATGTACGGATGCACGTCCGCTAAATAACTAAACCGACGAAAACCAAACCGATCTATTCAAAAAAAACAGATCTAGGTTTTCTAAAAAAACATCGGTTTTACCTAAACCGAAAAAAAACCGAGGCAGCGAGATCAGCAAGGTTCGCGTGGCTCCGGCGGCTTCCAGCGAGGCGGCGGGGTGGCGGGGCTGCGCGGGTGTGGCAGAGTGCGGCGGCAGGTGGCGGCGTGCGGCGCGGAAGCGGCGGCAGGTGCTGCTTGCTGCGGCACCGGGGTGGCAATGTTGGGGTAGGGCGGCGGCTTATAAGGGGAGGGGCAGGCGGCTTGGGGGAGTTGGCAAGGCGGCGGGGAGAAGCCGACTCGGCCACGGCGGTCGGCGGCGCGGTCTTGCTCGAGCGGGACTCCCGCTCGGGGTCGGGGGTGACGTGGCTTGGGCCGGCCGGGCTTCGGCCCAGTCGGTCCGAATGGATTTTTTTTTTAAATAAATTTCACCGACCGAAAAAATCCTAATAGATATTAAAAAAATATAGAAATTCCAAAACAAATTTTCACTATCTAAATGCAATATTTGGAACGAAGTGAACATTTTCTTGGCCTAAAATGCAATTTTGAAAATATGCATATTTTTCTAATTCAAATAAAATAGCGATTAAAACTCCAAATAAAGTGAAATTTGATTTTAATCTTTCTCTCCAATATTTCTTTTATTTTGGAGAAGTCATATTATCTCCTCTCTTTTATTTTAAAATTGGAAATATTTTCGCAGAGAAAAATAATTAAAACCAAATGATCCTCTTTTCAAAATTTGAGAAAACTCAAATATGAAAATAACAAAATCCCCAACTCTCTCCGTGGGTCCTTGAGTTGCTTAGAATTTCTAGGATCAACCAAAAATGCAATGATGATCTATGTATAACATTTTGTATTGGAATTTTGGGATGTTACAAACCTACCCCCCTTAAGATGAATCTCGCCCTCAAGATTCAGGTTGGCTAGAAAATAGGTGCGGGTGGTCCTTCCATAGGTCTTCCTCTCATTCCCAGGTAGCTTCCTCCTCGGTATGATTGAGGGAGTCCTGGATTAGGGGGTATCCGGATAGCCGGACTATATACATCGTCTGGACTATTGGAGCATGAAGATACAAGACTCAAGACTCCGGCCCGTGTCCGGATGGGACTCTCCTTTGCGTGGAAGACAAGCTTGGCGATCCGGATATTATATTTCTTTCCTTGTAACTGACTCCATGTAAACCCTAGCCCTCTCCGGTGTCTATATAAACCGGAGAGGATGGTCCTTAGAAGGCTGATCACAATTACAATCATACCATCATAGGCTAGCTTCTAGGGTTTAGCCTCTATGATCTCGTGGTAGATCTACTCTTGTAATACTCATATCTTCAATATTAATCAAGCAGGAAGTAGGGCTTTACCTCCATCGAGAGGGCCCGAACCTGGGTAAACATTGTGTCCCTTGCTTCTTGTTACCATCAGCCTATGACGCACAGATCGGGACCCCCTACCCGAGATTTGCCGGTTTTGACACCGACATTGGTGCTTTCATTGAGAGTTCCTCTGTGTCGTCGCTTCGAGGCTTGATGGCACCTTCAATCGTAAACAACACGGTCTAGGGCAAGACCTTTCTCCCCGGACAGATCTTTGTGTTCGGCGGCTTCGCACTGCGGGCCAATTCGCTTGGCCATCTGGAGCAGATCGATAGCTACGCTCCCGGCCACCAGTTCAGGTTTGGAAACCTGAACTACACGGCCGATATCCGCGGAGACTTGATCTATGACGGAATCTGGCCTGTGCCAGGAGAGCCGGACAATCATGATGAGTGCGGCCTAGACCTGCTGTCAGACAATGCTCAGGATATCAAGCCTGTAGTGGCCCCGGACATAAATCCGGAGTAGACTGCATGGCCCAAGGAAAGGTGGATGGACCCCGCTCTGCAGGATGCACACTCATGGGAGGTAGAGCCGAACCCAGGCCTCACCCCTAGAGACGCCTGTGATTCCGGACCCCCGGACTCGTATCTGGTTGTAGGTTCTGGTGCTCGCGTTCCCGAGCCCGCCGAGCCTGGCTGGGCTCCGGTTATGGAGTTCACCGCTGCAGATATCTTCCAACACTCGTCCTTTGGCAACATGCTGAACTCATAAATGTCTCTCTCTTTGTCAGGAGGCTCTCGACCGAACTATGTCCGGCTCGGGTGGGAAGCTAGAAACGAAGGAATTCATTGCCCACCCACCACCCACTTCATAGCCACGGTCGATGATTTGACCGACGTGCTTGACTTCGACTCCGAAGACATCGACGGTCTGGACGACGATGTAGGAGAAGAACAGGAACCACCACCCACGGGGCAGTGGACAGCTGTAACGCCCCCGATCCGATGCGCCAGGTGTCCGCCAGATATTCGTCGTTGTTGCCATGTAATTTGCTTGTGTATTGCATTTTATCTTGTCATCATGTGCATCTCATTTTTCATACGTGTTCGTCTCATGCATCCGAGCATTTTCCCCGTTGTCCATTTTGAAATCCGGCACTCCTATGTCCTCCGGCGTTCCCCTTTTGCCTCTTTGCGTGTGCGGGTGTTAAACATTCTCGAAATGGCCCGAGGTTTGCCAAGCGGCGTTGGTATAGCACCGGTAGACCGCATGTGAAGTTTCGTGCCATTTGGAGGTCGTTTGGTACTCCAACGGTTAACTGGGTAACCGTAAAAGCCTCTTTTGTCTTGCAGCCCAACACCCCTCCAAAGTGGCCCAAAACCCATCTAAGTCTCTTCCATGCTCTCGGTCGTTCGATCACGATCGTGTGGGCAAAAATCGCACCTCATTTGGAGCCTCCTAGCTCCCTCTACCTATAAATACGTGTCCCTCCCAGATTTTTCGCGCAGTCCAACCCTAGCCCTCTCCCTCTCAGCCGTTGGACATGTCCGCCCGCCGCCGGACGCGTCCACTGCCGCCAGCCACGTCATCTGGCCAATAGGAAGCCGCAACCTCAGCTCCCACCGCCGCGCCTGGCTAATCCCGAGCCGCCACCTCGCCTCCTCTCGCCTCCCACCGCGCCGGTCACCCGGGGCCCAGATCCGGCCCTCCCGGGGCCGAACCGGGCCATGCCGGGCCCGTCTCCGCCGCCGACCGCCGGCCGCCGCAAGCACCGGCGCCCCGTCGCCGGCGCCCCGCCTCGCCGGCGCCTCCCTGTGCCGCCGCGTCCCTCCGGGACCCCGCCGCCCGTCCTCCGCCGCCGCCTGTCTGCCGCCAGCGCTCGCCGCCGCCGCGGCTGAGGCCCGCGCGAGTCCGGCCAGTTGTTGACATGGCCCCGCGCCTCCCTCCGGTGGCCGCGCGGCCCCGCCGCCCTTCGTCGCTCCTCTGCCGTCCCCGACCCTGCCGGCGCCTCCCCGTGCCTCCCCGGCCACCTCCGGCCCCGTCTCCGGCGAGGATGCCGGCAAACCTCGTGGAACGCGCCATGCCAGATCTGGATCTTGAGGTTGACCCTGGTTCATCGCATAATCATGCCATGTTCATCGCATCATAACTTGCTGCATACTACTCCGTTTCGTGCGTGTAATATGTCAAATTGTACGCCTCGAGGAGTACTTCATTTCATTCCATTGCATCATGCTCATTTGAGTTCATCTTGATGCCCGAATCATCGTTGCAAGAGTGCATGTTGCTGTTAATCTGCTGAAACTGTTATAACTTGATGATTTGTCATTTTCGCCATGTTTGATATGTGCATCCTATGAGGTTGATGTCTACATGTGTTTTAAACTATGCCATGCCATCTTTACAGGGGTGTATGCCATGTATTTTTTGATCAATGTGGTGACTAGCACAAGCATGTAAACTAGGCCTCGTGATGTTGCTGATTTCAGTCCCTATTCTGCTGTTATTTTTATGCCATGTAAACTTGATGCTACAGAGAGATCCATGCTTATTTTTAGATACTTCAAAAAGGATGATTTGAACATATGGTTAGGAGTTATCCATCCATGACCCTGTTTGCAATTATGGAGTATCCTAGAATGTCATTTTATTTCTCTACTTTTGCTACAAAATGTTTTCTGGCAGATTGTTTACATGTTATTCAATTTTGCAAGGTTGTTGTAGATGATCCTTGCATGCTATGAAATTGTTCTTGCCATGGATATATTCATAAACATGTATTCTTGCTGTTGGTTGCCTTGTCATGCCATGTATTGCTCTGTGGTGAGTGGTTCAAGCTCACCAACATGCCTACTTATTGTTGTTCCTGCCATGTTTGAATCTGTCATATCACTTGCTATGTTTACATGGGTGCCATCATATCTTCTGATCCTTTTTGGCTCATGGCCAGTAAAGGACTTTTGTTACATGAAATTAATAGATTCATGCCATGCCTTTGTTTGCCATGATAAGTTGTTGTAACATGTTGTTTGATAGCTCTAAACATTGGAACCTGATGTTATTTCTGCAAAGTCTGAAACTGTTAATATATGCAATCTTGCCATGTGTTTTTGAGCATGTTCTAGTGATTTCTGGAGATAGCTCAGTGTTCGTGTTTTGTTATGCTTTACCTGTACATCATGCCCATGCCTTTTGTTCTTATGTTGAGGTGCTATAGCATATTGTTTTGATGCTTGTTAGATGCCTAGTTGTTGTTTTGGGCAGATTGTTGTTATGCCTTGTATAGAGTGTATGTGTTGAACCGTTGCTCCGTTTTGAGTGTGCTCTATATGAAACTTGCTTGATTTTGCATGTAGTTTCATATTATCATGTTGCATCCTTGTTTTGGTGTGTTTGCTTGATGTTTGTATGCATTTTGCATCAATGCCATGTTGAACTTGTTTTGCTCATATCTTCTAGGCCGTAGCTCCGAATTATATGAACTTTATATGTAACTTGACTAGAATCTCGTGTAGATCCTCTTGGTGCATCTTAACTTGCCATTTAACAACTTGAATATAAGGTTTATTCAGATCTGGACCAACTTTGAAATTTGCATATGAGGACTTACCGGAATTGTTATATGTTGATCCCGACCTCATTTAAACTTGCGTTGATGTGTTGGTCTTGTATGCATAATCTCTTGCCATGAGTAGCTTCATGTAGTCTTGTCATGCATCATGATTGTTTGTGCATCTTGTCTTGTTCATGTGTGGTGTGTTTACTATGTTGTGTGCTTCTTCTCGATAGTTCCCGTTTCGTTGCGATCGTGAGGATTCGTTCGTCTATGCTTGGTTTGTCTTCGTGGCTTCATCTTCTTCATGGACTCGTTCTTCTTCCTTGCGGGATTTCAGGCAAGACGACCGCTACCCTGGATCTCACTACTATCATTACTATGCTAGTTGCTTCGTTCTATCGCTTTGCTGCGCTACCTATCTTTTGCTCTTCAAGCCTCCCAAATTGCCATGTCAGCCTCTAACCTTTTTCACCCTTCCTAGCAAACTGTTGCTTGGCCATGTTACCGCTTTGCTCATCCCCTCTTATAGCGTTCTTAGTTGCATGTGAAGTTGAAGATTGCTCCATGGTGGACAGGATTATGTTGGGATATCACAATATCTCTTATTTAATTAATGCATCTATATACTTGGTAAAGGGTGGAAGACTCGGCCTTATGCCTGGTGTTTTGTTCCACTGTTGCCGCCCTAGTTTCCGTCATACCGGTGTTATGTTCCCGGATTTTGCGTTCTTTACGCGGTTGGGTGATTTATGGGACCCCCTTGACAGTTCGCTTCGAATAAAACACCTCCAGCAAGGCCCAACCTTGGTTTTACCATTCGCCTCACCACCACCTATACCCTTCCCTTGGGTCGGCCAACCCGAGAGTCATCTTTATTTTAGCCCCCCCCCCCCCCGGTCCAGTGCTTGTCTAAGTGTTGGTCCGAACTGAGCTGCCTGCGGGGCCACCTCGGGGCAACTTGAGGGTTGGTTTTACTCGTAGCTAGTCTCATCTGGTGTTGCCCTGAGAACGAGATATGTGCAGCTCCTATCGGGATTGTCGGCGCATCGGGCGGCTTTGCTGGTCTTGTTTTACCATTGTCGAAATGTCTTGTAAACCGGGATTCCGAGTCTGATCGGGTCTTCCTGGGAGAAGGAATATCCTTCGTTGATCGCGAGAGCTTATCATGTGCTATGTTGGGACACCCCTATAGGGTTTAAACTTTCGAAAGTCGTGCCCGCGGTTATGGGCAGATGGGAATTTGTTAATGTCCAGTTGTAGACAACTTGACACCAGATCCGAATTAAAATGCATCAACCATGTGTGTAGCCGTGATGGTCTCTTTTCGGCGGAGTCCGGGAAGTGAACACGGTTTCTGGGTTATGTTTGACATAAGTAGGAGTTCAGGATCACCTCTTGATCATTGCTAGCTTCATGAACGTTCCATTGTTTCTCTTCTCGCTCTCATTTGCGTATGTTAGCCACCATATCATGCTTAGTCGCTGCTGCAACCTCACCACTTTACCCCCTTTCTTACATATTAAGCTTTGCTAGTCTTGATACCCATCGTACTGGGATTGCTGAGTCCTCGTGGCTCATAGATTACTACAACAACAGTTGCAGGTACATGTTTTGAAATGATCATGCCGCAAGAGCGATGCTTGCTTGCGTTGAGTTCTTCTTCTGCTTCTTCGATCAGGGGATAGGTTCCAGGTCAGCAGCCTGGGCTAGCAGGGTGGATGTCGTTTGAGTTTCTGTTTATGTTTCATCCGTAGTCGGATGTTGCTCTTGTGTATGATGCGATGTTGTATTCGTGTGGCATTGTATGCCTTATGTATGTATCCCCATCTATTATGTAATGTTGATGTAATGATATCCACCTTGCAAAAGCGTTCCAATATGCGGGTCTATCCTTGGTGGGACCTTCGAGTTCCTTTTGGATAGGGTCGCATATTGGGCGTGACAAGTTGGTATCAGAGCCTCGACCGACCATAGGAGCCCCCTTGATTGTTGGCCGTTGTTGAGTCTAGAAGAAAACTCTTTTGGGTCTTAGGAGTATATATATCGGAGAGTAGGATTCTTTTTACTCCTCAGCCCCTTCGTCACTCTGGTGAGGAATCTTGACGTAGGTGTTTTGAAATACTCCTCTTCCCCTTCAAATTTTTCTTTAGGTTCACGCAGTTGGTTTTTCCGATCGTTGTTCCTCAACTCTTTTCCCCTGGTGCATTTCTCGTCAAGTTGACTCGAGCCTCTCCATCGTTGCCAAGTTCAATCCTCAGTTGTTTTTTCCCACCCGCCCTCCCCTTTTTCTTCTCGAAGCGGAGTCCGTAATCGAGTATCCATCCTACTCGTGCGAAGTCTTTGCTTTCTTTCCTCAATTATTTCAACCGGTGCTTTCTCTTTAACTTAATCGTCGGTTCTCCCTTCCAAGTTGCCTTTGTTTTCCCACCCTCCCACCCTTTTTTTCTTTCCGAAGTCTGACTCTCTCTCTCAAGCATCAATTTCTTTCGTGCGGAGCCTCTTCAATCTTCCCTCAATTGTTTCAACCGGTGAATTCTCGTCTCGTTTGACATTCTTCATCTCTTTTTCTTCTACGTTGGATTCAATTCAAGTTTTTCGGTAGTGATTATATTCTTTTCCTCGGAGCAAGTGTTTTCCCTGCTCGTTCGCCTCTCGCCAGTTTATCATTCCGGAGTTCGGAAGACATCTCAGGAGATTCGCCTGTGTTCGAATTAATTCGAGGGTATCACCTCATTCAAATATTTCATTGTTCCGGTGCATCATCTATCTGTTCAACAATTCTTTCCAACGGTGTTTTTCTTTTAGTGGGCCCTAACCCACAGGTCTTTTCATAGGATCTTACCTGACTCTTCTAATTCTCCCGGAGTTATTCTCAATTCTTTTCAAGTGTGACGAAAGTATGAATTTCATCAGTCAAATCTTTTCCAAGATCAATTTCAAATCATTTTCGTTGTGGGCTCAACCGCTTCGTTTTTCATTCTCCCGGAGTATCTTAGTAATTTCGGTGGTGTTTCTCATGGTCATTATCAACTTTGAAGATCGAAGAAGAGTTCCTCTTAAATCTTGCCCGTTCTCTCAAAGTTTCGTGGTTCTAGCTTCATGTTATCCTCTCATATTATTCCATTTGTCAGATATTCTTTCCTTACCCATCCGGAGTATGTCAGAAGTTGTTTTCCATTTCTTTTCACCGGAGGCCATCATTCCAGTTATCGTTCTCTATTTATCCCGGTGCTTCGTGCAAGTGTTCTTTAATCAGCTCATGATCTCTTTATTCTTTTGCATCTAATCCCCTCAAGCAGATTTCTTCTTCTAATTCTTCCTGGCGATTCTTTCTCTTTTCTTCGTTCATTTTCATTTCTTACGGTGGTTCGTTCAAGATTCTTTTTCCTTGATTATCATTTCAATCCATTCATTCTTTTGAATCCTACCGGTGGTTCATGAAGACCTTCTCAAGTTTGCGATATGTCACTTCTCAATTCTTTTTCAAGAAGAATAAGTAGTATGCAGAATCCTTTCCTTGTCATCAATTTAATTTGATGAAGGATAAGCATACAATAAATCTTATTCTTATTTCATCCAAGTGAGTAATCCCTTTCTTTGGAGTTTGTTCTTGCTGAATGAATTCTAGTTCCAAGTGTTTTCATCTTTTCTTTTCCGGAGTTCAATTTCCTCAGCCATTTCATCGGAACCTCCATCTAAATCACAACAGGCTTTAATCTACTTCTTTCATCCTTCAATTTTGTCTTGTCATTCTTTTGTTACCGGAGTTCTTCATGGTGGTTCTTCATGATTTAATTCATTCTCCAAAGAGTTCATCAAGATCTTGTTGGTAGAGTTCAAATATTTTTTTCTTCTCGCGTCTTGAAGTGTAATTAATTCTCCATATTCTTTTGAAGTGGAGTTTTGCATTTCTTTGTTCTTCTTAGATATTCAAATTCATTCAATCCTTCATTCTAAATTCTTTTCATTCTATTTCAATTCTTCCGGAGGCATTGCTTTGTGCATCTCATCAAGTGCCATCCCATCTTGTGAAGTTCATGTTCTATTCTTTCCATGTTTAGCCGGAGTGCTGCCTAAATCCTTTCAGTCTTATCCGTTTCTTATCTCGTTCTAACCCGAGTGTTTTCTTAGTCTATCAGATTCCATGAGCTCTCGATTCTCGTCATTCTCGTCATTCCTCTCTTCTTCTCGAGTGCTCTCGATTCTTTCCTTCTTTTGTTGAGTTCTTGTTTCACATTATCCCATTTTCCCTTCCGTCTCGGTCCTAAGATCTCGGGACGAGATCTCTTGTTAGTGGAGGAGTGTTGTAACGCCCCGGATCTGATGCGCCAGGGTCCGCCAGATATTCATCGTTGTTGCCATGTCATTTGCTTGCGTGTTGCATTTTATCTTGTCATCAAGTGCATCTCATTTTGCATACGTGTTCGTCTCATGCATCCGAGCATTTTCCCCATTGTCTGTTTTGCAATCCGGCACTCCTATGTCCTCCAGCGTTCCCCTTTTGCCTCTTTGCATGTGCGGGTGTTAAACATTCTTGGAATGGCCCGAGGTTTGCCAAGCGGCCTTGGTATAGCACCGGTAGACCGCCTGTCAAGTTTCGTGCCATTTGGAGGTCGTTTGGTACTCCAACGGTTAACCAGGTAACCTTAAAAGCCTCTGTTGTCTTACAGACCAACACCCCTCCAAAGTGGCCCAAAACCCATCCAAGTCTCTTCCATGCTCTCGGTCGTTCGATCACGATCGTGTGGGCGAAAACCGCACCTCATTTCGAGCCTCCTAGCTCCCTTTACCTATAAATATGTGTCCCTCCCAGATTTTTCGCGCAGTCCAACCCTAGCCCTCTCCCTCTCAGCCGCCAGACATGTCCGCCCACCGCCGGACGCGTCCACTGCAGCAAGCCACGTCATCCGGCCAATAGGAAGCCGCCACCTCAACTCCCGCCGCCGCGCCCGGCGAATCCCGAGCCGCCACCTCGCCTCCTCCCGCCTCCCACCACGCCGGTCACCCGGGGCCCAGATCCGGCACGCCCCGGGCCGAACCGGGCCGCGCCAGCCCCGTCTCCGCCACCAGCGCCCGCCGCCGCAAGCCCCGGCGCCCCGCCGCCGACCACCCGTTGTGGGCTCCTCCCTGCGTTGCCGCTTCCCTCCGGGACCCCGCCGCCCGTCCTCCACCGCCGCCTGTCCACCGCCAGCGCTCACCGCCGCCGCGGCCGAGGCCCGCGCGAGTCCGGCCAGTCATCGCCGTGGCCCCGCGCCTCCCTCCGGTGGCCGTGCGGCCCTTCGTCGCTCCCCCGCCGCCCTTGGTCGCTCCTCCGCCGTCCCCGACCATGCCGGCGCCTCCCCGTGCCTCCCCGGCCACCTCCGGCCCCGTCTCCGGCGAGGATGCCGACAAACCTCGTGGAACGCGGCATGCCAGATCTGGATCTTGAGGTTGACCCTGGTTGTTTTCACTGTCCCGAAATATTTTGCATAATCATGCCATGTTCATCGCATCATAAATTGCTACATACTGCTCCGTTTCGTGCGTGTAATATGTCAAATTGTTCGTCTCGACGAGTAATTTATTTCATTCCATTTCATCATGCTCATTTGAGTTCATCTTGATGCCCGAATCATCGTTGCAAGAGTGCATGTTGCTGTTAATCTGCTCAAACTGTTATAACTTGATGATTTGTCATTTTTGCCATGTTTGATGTGTGATCCTATGATGTTGATGTCTACATGTGTTTTGAACTATGCCATGCCATCTTTCAGGGGTGTATTCCATATATTTTTCTGATCAATGTGGTGACTAGCACAAGCATGTAAACTAGGCCTCGTGATGTTGCTGATTTCGGTCCCTGTTCTGCTGTTATTTTTATGCCATGTAAACTTGATGCTACAGAGAGATCCATGCATATTTTGAGATACTTCAGTAAGTATGATTTGGACATGTGGTTATGAGCTATCCATCCATGCCCCTGTTTGCAATTACGGATTAGCCTAGCATGTCATTTTCGTGCTCTACTTTTGCTACAAAATGTTCCTGGCAGATTGTTTACATGTTATTCAATTTTGCCAAGGTTGTTGTAAGTTGATCCTTGCATGCTATGAACTTGTTCTTGCCATGGATATCTTCATAAACATGTCTTATTGCTGTTGGTCGCCTTGTAATGCCATGTATTGCTCTGTGGTGAGTGGTTCAAGCTCACGAACATGCCTACTTATTGTTGTTCCTGCCATGTTTGAATCTGTCATATCACTTGCTATGTTTACATGGGTGCCATCATATCTTCTGATCCTTTTTGGCTCATGGCCAGTACAGGACTTTTGTTATATGCAATTATTAGATGCATGCCATGCCTTTTTTTGCCATGATAAGTTCCTGTAACATGTTGTTTGATAGCTCCAAACATTGCAACCTGATGTTATTTCTGCAAAGTCTGAAACTGTTAATATATGCAATCTTGCCATGTGTTTTTGAGCATGTTCTAGTGATTTCTGGAGATAGCTCCGAGTTCATGATTTGGTATGCTTTACCTGTACATCATGCCCATGCTTTTTGTTCTTATGTTGAGGTGTTGTAGCGTATTGTTTTGATGCTTGCTAGATGCCTAGTTGCTGTTTTGGGCAGATTGTTGTTATGCCTTGTATAGAGTGTATGTGTTGAACCGTTGCTCCGTTTTCAGTGTGCTATATATGAAACTTCCTTGATTTTGCATGTAGTTTCATATTATCATGTTGCATCCTTGTTTTGGTGTGTTTGCTTGATGTTTGTATGAATTTTGCATCAATGCCATGTTGAACTTGTTTTGCTCATATCTTCTAGGCCGTAGCTCCGAATTATATGAACTTTATATGTAACTTGACTAGAATCTCGTGTAGATCCTCTTGGTGCATCTTAACTTGCCGTTTAACAACTTGAATATAAGGTTTATTCAGATCTGGACCAACTTTGAAATTTGCATACGAGGACTTACCGGAATTGTTATATGTTGATCCCAGCCTCATTTAAACTTGCCTTGATGTGTTGGTCTTGTGTGCATCATCTCTTGCCATGAGTAGCTTCATGTAGTCTTGTCATGCATCATGCTTGTTTGTGCATCTTGTCTTGTTCATGTGTGGTATGTTTACTATGTTGTGTGCTTCTTCTCGATAGTTCCCGTTTCGTTGCGATCATGAGGATTCGTTCGTCTACGCTTGGTTCATCTTAGTGGCTTCATCTTCTTCATGGACTCGTTCTTCTTCCTTGCGGGGTTTCAGGCAAGATGACCGCTACCCTGGATCTCACTACTATCATTGCTATGCTAGTTGCTTCGTTCTATCGCTTTGCTGCGCTACCTATCTTTTGCTCTTCAAGCCTCCCAAATTGCCATGTCAGCCTCTAACCTTTTTCACCCTTCCTAGCAAACCGTTGCTTGGCTATGTTACCGCTTTGCTCAGCCCCTCTTATAGCATTCTTAGTTGCAGGTGAAGTTGAAGATTGCTCCATGGTGGACAGGATTATGTTGGGATATCACAATATCTCTTATTTAATTAATGCATCTATATACTTGGTAAAGGGTGGAAGACTCGACCTTATGCCTGGTGTTTTGTTCCACTCTTGCCGCCCTAGTTTCCGTCATACTGGTGTTATGTTCCCGGATTTTGCGTTCCTTACGCGGTTGGGTGATTTATGGGACCCCCTTGACAGTTCGCTTTGAATAAAACTCCTCCAGCAAGGCCCAACCTTGGTTTTACCATTTGCCTCACCACCACCTATACCCTTCCCTTGGGTCGGCCAACCCGAGGGTCATCTTTATTTTAGCCCCCCCCCCCCCCGGGCCAGGGCTTGTCTAAGTGTTGGTCCGAACTGAGCTGCCTGCGGGGCCACCTCGGGGCAACTTGACGGTTGGTTTTACTCGTAGCTAGTCTCATCCGGTGTTGCCCTGAGAACGAGATATGTGCAGCTCCTATCAGGATTGTCGGCGCATCGGGCGGCTTTGCTGGTCTTGTTTTACCATTGTCGAAATGTCTTGTAAACCGGGATTTTGAGTCTGATCGGGTCTTCCTAGGAGAAGGAATATCCTTCGTTGATCGCGAGAGCTTATCATGGGCTAAGTTCGGACACCCCTGTAGGGTTTAAACTTTCGAAAGCCGTGCCCGCGGTTATGGGCAGATGGGAATTTGTTAATGTCCGGTTGTAGACAACTTGACACCACATCCGAATTAAAATGCATCAATCGTGTGTGTAGCCGTGATGGTCTCTATTCGGCGGAGTCCGGGAAGTTAATATGGTTTCTGGGTTATGTTTGACGTAAGTAGGAGTTCAGGATCACCTCTTGATCATTGCTAGCTTCACGACCGTTCCATTGTTTATCTTCTCGCTCTCATTTGCGTATGTTAGCCACCATGTCATGCTTAGTCGTTGCTGCAACGTCACCACTTTACCCCCTTTCTTACCTATTAAGCTTTGCTAGCCTTGATACCCATGGTAATGGGATTGCTGAGTCCTCGTGGCTCACCGATTACTACAACAACAGTTGCAGGTACAGGTTTTGCGTTGATCATGACGCGAGAGCGATGCTTGCTTGCGTTGAGTTCTTCTGCTTCTTCGATCAGGGGATAGGTTCCAGGTCAGCAGCCTGGGCTAGCAGGGTGGATGTCGTTTGAGTTTCTGTTTATGTTTCATCCGTAGTCGGATGTTGCTCTTGTGTATGATGCGATGTTGTATTCGTGTGGCATTGTATGCCTTATGTATGTATCCCCATCTATTATGTAATGTTGATGTAATGATATCCACCTTGCAAAAGCATTCCAATATGCGGGTCTATCCTTGGTGGGACCTTCGAGTTCCTTTTGGATAGGGTCGCATATTGGGCGTGACAACAGCCACCTCTTCATATGACATATATATGGTGGACACTCCTAAAGATACCAATGGCGATGAGGCAACGGAGGATAACCCCTCAGGGAGAAAAGCAAAGCATGGGCGCCGTCGGCGCCACTCCAAACCCCGCCATAGCAATACCAGCCCCGAAGATGAAAGCAATCCGGATGGTGCCGAAGAGGAATACAACCCCGATCAGCCCGCCTTCGAGCACGCCGAGCAGGAAGATGGTCAGGACAGCCCAGACGAATAGGCGATGGACAGGTATCCGGAGGAGGACAACTACTTGCCCCCCTCGAAAGACGAGATTAGCCTCGGCGATGATGAGTTCAGCGTACCCGAGGACCCCGCGGAGCAGGAGCGCTTCAAGCGCCGGCTTATTGCCACTGCGAGGAGCCTGAAGAAGAAGCAGCAGCAGCTTCAAGCTGATCAAGACCTGCTCATAGATAGATGGACAGAAGTCCTGGCAGCCGAGGAATATGGACTCGAGCGCCAAACGGCTGACCGGCCACCCCGTGTCCGGGATAGAACGGGATATCAACCTGAATACCAGCCCGCACCCCCACGCCAATACACTACGGCCCGGGGCAATAGGCAAGACCTGCAAGACATACTGGAAAACAAAGCAGGACAGCCAAGATCGATCTACGGATCGCGGGGGCGTGCCCCAGCGCGTGATGATGACCATCACGCCAGACACATTATTAACAAGTCCTGCCGGGCCGAATACAGCAACCCAGACCAATTCGAACTTCTTAGCTACATAGCCCGACACAAAGGCGCCGCGCACCCCCTCTGCTTCACTGATGAAGTGATGGCTCATGAATTCCCAGAAGGGTTCAAACCCGTAAACATCGAATCATACGATGGCACAACAGACCCCATGGTATGGATTGAAGATTTACTTCTCCACATCCACATGGCCCGCGGAGACGTTCTACACGCCATCAAGTATCTTCCCCTTAAGCACAAAGGACCCACCCGGCACTGGCAAAACAACCTGCCGCAAATTCCATTGGCAGTTGGAAAACCTAGAAGAAGCATTCCCTGACAACTTAAAAGGCACATATGTGCGACCTCTGGACGCCGATGACTTGAGCCACATTACTCAACAGCCCGGATATCAGCCAGAAAATTCTGGACCCGGTTCCTAACTAAAAAGAACCAAATAGTTGGCTGTCTGGACGCTAAAGCCCTGGCGGCTTTTAAGCATAATATCCGTGATGAGTGGCTCCCTCGACACCTCAGCCAGGAAAAACCCAAGTCCATGGCAGCTCTCACGACACTAATGACCTACTTTTACACAAGCGAGGACAGCTGGTTGGCTCGCAGCAGCACTCGCCACATGTTGGCACTTCATACATCCGTGAGAATAATGGCAAGCTACGGCGCAATAGACACAAGCGACAGAACAACGGCGATAACACTGAAGACACGGTAGTCAACGCCGGATTCAGCAGAAGAAACCGTTCAAATGAAACAATCAGGGACTGTCCAGTCTGGACCGCATACTAGAGCGCCTATGCCAAATTCATGGCACCCCAGACAAACCAGCCAACCACACTAATAGAGACTGCTGGGTATTTAAACAGGCCAGAAAAATAAACACCGAAAACAAGGACAAGGGGCTGCACAGTGATGATGACGAAGAGCCCCGGCATCCGAATACGGGGGGACAGAAGAAATTTCCCCTCCAGGTGAAAACGGTCAACATGATCTATGCCACTCACATCCCCAAGTGGGAACGGAAGCGAGCACTACGGGACGTCTACGTGATGGAGCCAGTTGTCCCCAAATTCAATCCATGGTCAGCTTGTCTGATCACCTTTGATCGTAGGGATCATCATACTAGCATCCGTCACGGCGGCTCAGCCGCATTAGTCTTAGACCCAATCATCGACGGATTCCACCTCACGCGAGTCCTTATGGACGGCGGTAGCAGCCTGAACCTGCTTTACTAGGACACAATGTGCAAAATGGGCATCGACCCTTCAAGGATTAAGCCCACCAAGACCACCTTTAAAGGTGTAATTCCTGGAATAGAGGCCCGTTGTACGGACTCCGTAATATTGGAAGTAGTCTTTGGATCTCCGAACAACTTCCGAAGCGGAGAGTTAATCTTCGATATCGTCCCTTTCCGTAGTGGTTACCACGCATTGCTCGGATGAACCGCATTCGCTAGATTCAATGCGGTACCACACTATGCATACCTTAAGCTCAAGATGCCAGGCCTGCGTGGGGTCATAACAGTTAACGGAAACATGGACCGCTCTCTCCATAGAGAAGAGTATACTGCAGCCCTCACAGCAGAAGTACAATGCGTCCTCCTCCGACAAACCACCAATCCGGCAGCGACAACCTCAAGCACCATCAAGTGAGTCCAGAGCACCCCGCAACAGGATCACCAGGCACGCCAAGAGCGCGACTAGACGTCCGGCCTCCGCTCAAATCCCATCAAAGCAGCATTCGTGCCGCGCGTACACAATTACGCACGCAAAATACCATGGGCACAGGCGGAGGCGCAGCAGTGGCTCAGTCAACAGTGTGGTATCACCGCAACATACCTTCATAACCTTTCCTTTTATCTTTTAGGACATTGCTTTAGGGCAACCTCTCCAGAAGATCCGGATTGTCGGACTTACATAGGAGAGAAAACCAAGGAGGTAACAGGCTTTGCGCATCAAATGAAATACCCAGGTAGAATCTGTTCATGATGATTATACCTGTTTTATATACCTACATGCAGCCTGCCCTTGGATAGGACATGTTAAATAGTCCTATTTACTTCTGCTTAAACGCACCCATTGTAAACATACTCTTAAACGTATTATTCATCAATGGGAAATCATATATAGCTTAATCTTATTATTCCTATCTACACATTTTTTCTATAAATGTTTATTTACTATTGCATCCGTACACTTTGGTACGTTTATTTTGCCAGGGGCTTCTTATGGCACCCCGCAATACGGAAAGCAAAGTCCGAACACTTTCAATAGTGCGGCACCCCGAACTAATAGCATTATATGCATCAGCTCTGAATCGTGTCTTGGTCTACAGTTGGGTTAGCCCAGCTCCCTTGTTTTGGTGCCTTACATTCCGTTATATCCGCTAAGGTAGCGTAGGGAGAACTACTGTGATCGTGTCTTAGTTCTTCCAGACGAGCACCTCAGAATCGGCTTCGTCGCTGTCCTGGTCGAAAACTGACCAGCATGACGTGGTGAGAGCTGGTCACTGTTCGAGAGGTCTTAAAATCCTTAAAGATTTTTCTGCTTTTGGCGATAAATCGGCTTCGTCTGATCTAAGCGTATATAGCGCCCCAACTCGGCCTTCCGGATTCTAGGGGCTTCACTGAAATTTAAAAGTGTAGACTTCTATGGCTAAGTGAAAGTTGTAAAGCCGCATAGTCCGATTGCCTTGTTCGCTGCACCGGAAACCTCCTTAAGGGACCAAACATTTGGATAAAGAGTGTCCGGGTTTTCCACAAACACCCAGTACTAGGTACGTGGGGGCAGAAGCCGACGACTGGCCTACTTTCAGAACTTTATAAACAGCCGCACGGAAGGTAATATTTTAAATAACAAAAGCGCTACATAGCGCAAGTAACTTCGTCTTTAAATTACAAACATGATAGAAGTGAATTCATTCTAAAATTATGTCCTTGGTACATTCATCGGCCACGAGGAGAGCGCCCTTCATAATGCCATCGTAATTCTTCTCCGGATAGCGATGCGCCTTGCCCTCTGGCGGCCCGTCCTTCACCAGCTTCTCTGCATCCAGCTTGCCCCAGTGCACCTTCGCGCGGGCAAAGGCCCAGCGGGCACCCTCAATGCAAATGGATCGCTTGATGACTTCAAGCCGTGGACAGGCATCCACCATCCGCTTGATTAGGACGAAGTAGCTGGTGGGCAGGGGCTCACCGGGCCACATCCAGACTATGAAATCCTTCATAGCCACTTCGGCTGCCCTGTGGAGTTCAACCAACTGCTTCAGTTGGTCACTCAGAGGCGTTGGATGTTCGGCCCCAGCATACTGGGACCAGAACAACTTCTTTGTTGAGCTCCCCTCCTGGACACAGTAGAACTCTGCGGCATCTGATACGCTGCGTGGCAGATCTGCGAATGCCCCTGGAGAGCTCCGAACTCGGGTAAGTAAAACAAACGCCTCCTCCACATGTTTGCTTTGCATAAAGAATTTCTTACCCGCCGCTATCTTTTTGGCCTCCTGGATTTCCTGCTGTGCCTTCTCGGCTTCGACCTTGGCGTCTTTTACACTTGCAAGGGCCTTCACAAGCTCGGCCTCTTTTGCCTTAAGCTCATGCTCCACGGACTCGAACTTTTTGCCAAGCTCGTGGAGCTCTTGCTGTACCTCACCCACTCTAGCATCTTGCTTTTCATGCTCCTTCCATTCCAAGGACGCCTTGTGTTCGGCCTCGGACAACGCTTTCTTTAGAGACACTACTTCGGTGGTGGCCCCTGTTACAAAATCACGACGCTTCGTCGTTAGAATAATCAATTTTATCTATCCTTCATTATATGAGAGCGGGGAATCACTCACCTTTGTTCTCTTTGAGCTGCCTCCTTGTGAGGTCGAGCTCTCCTTGCGCCTGCTCCAGGTCCTGTTTTACTCCGGCGATTTCGGCCGTACGGACAGCAGCAGCAAGTAGCACAGCCTGCTTATTCATATTCAAACTTATTGTTAGACTCCTTCGGATTATAATTGACCCTCCGTTTGGTCTTTCTTTCGGAACACCAAACAGAGTATCAGGGGCTACTACCTATCGGGTGGTAATTTCACACGTTTTTATTACTTACCTGAAAGCCTGTTAGGAGGCTGGTGCAAGCTTCGGTTAGTCTCCTCTTGGTGGACAACACCTTCTGAATCACCGCGCTCATAAGAGTACGTTGCTCTTCATCCATGGAAGCACCGCGAAGCGCTTCTTGAGCGTAGCGGAAGTCCTCGGCACAGACAGCTCGCCCTCTTTAACGAGGGGCTACCCGCTTGAGTCCGGAACCATGGGAGGTTCCGAAACAGTGTTTGGCTGAGAGTCCAGCTTACTACGACTCTCACCAACAAGATCCGCGGGGATCTTGAACCCCGCGTGTCCGATGTCTGGAATGCCGCCTTGGGGCGCCTCCAGAGCCACCTCCCCCCGCTCTAGGAGCCTTTGGGACAACACCTCTATGTCATCTGCAAGCTGAGGAGTAGTAGCCGTCGGGAGCGAGTTCATCACCGAATCGCTCAGGGATCCATCCGAAGAAGATACCTCGGGGTGGCCCTGGCCGGACTACATACAAGTTCGGCATTATAACAAAACTGTGAAGAAAAATTACGATAGAGTGCGGATACTTACGATCGCACTAGGGGCTTCTTCCTGGGCAGCCACCCCTCCTCGCTATCGGCGGCGGTGGCGGAGTAGTCCGGAAGGGACGCCTTTCCATTCTTGGACATCCCAGCTTCCCCCTCCGGGGCGGCCTTCCTCTTTTTATCCCCCCCCCCCCGATACGGGGAGGTGGAGTTTTTTCTTGTTTTCCCCCGCCTCCGCGGGAGGAATCTGCCTCGTTGTCATCGGACAACGAGGGTATGACGGCCTTGCGTCAGGGGCTTCTCCTGGCCTCCTGGTCCACCCCCTCAGGCCCCCCGTCCTCTCCGGATGGGGTGGCCTCCTCTTCTTCTTCTTCCCCTTCAGGGGAGGAATGTGCCTCATCGTCTTCGAACGAGGCCTCCGGTACGACTTTACGCCGAAAACCCTTCCTGGTCCCTGGGGCCTTCTTCTTGGCCTTTTTCTCTGGTGCCTTGTAGGGCGCCGGGAACAACATCTCCGTCAGGAGAGCATTGGCTGAACCTTCGGGCAGTGGAGCCGGACAGTCAATCTGCTCCGCTGTCTCCACATAATCCTGAACAAATATGCACTACTTAAGGCTCCCCCATGAATGTATTAGGAAGAACCAAATCCGGTGGTAGCCTAAAAACTCACCTGACTAGGAGGCCGCGCGGCGTGGAGCCCATGGTCCTCGGTTGTGGGAGGAGGTACTTCGGAGGCCTTGAACAGCGCCTTCCACGCGTCTTTGTGCTTCATGCCGTAGAACGTCTGAAGCGTCTAGTGTTCGGCCGGGACGAACTCCCACAGATTGAACGCCCGCCTTTGGCATGGCAGAATACGGCAAACGAGCATGACCTGGATCACGTTGACAAGCTTGATATTCTTGTCCTTCATGCTCTTGATGCAGTTTTGGAGTCTGGTCAGCTCTGTAGATTCGCCCCAGGACATGCCCTTCTTTTCCCAGGAGGTGAGCCACATGGGGGTTCCGGATCGGAACTCGGGGGCCGCCGCCCAGTTGGCACAGCGCGGCTCGGTGATGTTGAACCACCCCGATTGCCACCCCTTCACGGTTTCCGCAAAGGTGATGTTAGGAATCTTACCCACCATGGCCCCTCCGCACTCCGCCTGTTGGCCGCTCACGATCTTTGGCTTCACACAGAAGATTTGCAGCCACAAGCCGAAATGAGGCTTGATGCGAAGGAAGGCCTCGCATAGGACGATAAACGCCGAGATGTTGAGGACGAAGTTTGGGGCTAGATCGTGGAAATCTAGCCCATAGTAGAATATGAGACTGCGGACGCAGGGGTGAAGTGGAAACCCCAGTCCACAGATGAAGTGGGTGAGAAACACGACCCTCTCATGGGGTCCCGGAGTTGGAATGACCTTCCCGTCGTCCGGTAGCCGGTGCACTATGTCTGCGGCCAAGTATCCGGCCGCCCGAAGGTTCGCGATATCGTTCTCCTTCACGGTGGAAGCCACCCACTTGCCTCCTGCTCCGGACATGTTTAGCTTTGCGGAGAGGACTTGGACTAGGGCACTGGAGCTCGTGGAGGTAAGGATGAGCAAAGGAGGAGGAGGGCGTGTGTGAAAATGAGGGTCCTTTATCCCTTTATAGAGGCGACGAAAGTGGTTCGCCTCCCGACTTGCCCGTTGAGAATCGCTTACTTCCCAAGCACCACGACTGATGGCACGGTGGGATTACCCATACCCGTATTGATGAGAATCCCGCGATAAGGGGACACGATCTCTGCTTTGAAAACACATGTCAAGGAAACCGCCTTGCAATACGCGCTGTGGCTGGTTGTGGGAAAATGGTTCGAACAATCACCCGACCGTAATGACATATCACGTCGCCTAAAAAGTTGTCAGCTGAAGTATCATTCTCTCTACAGTGGTATGTAAAGATCATTTTTGCAGATCCGGACATGGTCCACGTGTTCGATAATTATTTTGGAGTATTCAGAGAAGGAACCCGCCTTGCAATGCCGAAGAAAAGACTGCACGCCGGACTGATCGTCATTGAATCCTGGTTCAGGGGCTACTCAGGGTGTCCTAGATTAGGGGGTATCCGAACAGCCAGACTACATACATCGTCCGGATTATTGGAGCATGAAGATACAAGATCAAGACTCCGGCGCGTGTCTGGATGGGACTCTCCTTTGCGTGGAAGACAAGCTTGGCGATCCGGATATTATATTTCCTTCCTTGTAACTGACTCCATGTAAACCCTAGCCCTCTCCGGTGTCTATATAAACCGGAGAGGATGGTCCTTAGAAGGCCGATCACAATTACAATCATACCATCATAGGCTAGCTTCTAGGGTTTAGCCTCTACGATCTCGTGGTAGATCTACTCTTGTACTACTCATATCTTCAATATTAATCAAGCAGGATGTAGGGTTTTACCTCCATCGAGAGGGCCCGAACCTGGGTAAACATTGTGTCCCTTGCTTCCTATTACCATCAGCCTAAGACGCACAGATCGGGACCCCTACCCGAGATCCGCCGGTTTTGACACCGACAATGATGGCTCCACTAAACTTTGCAAAACTTGATAACTCTGTTGCGTGTGACTCGGCTGGCAACCTCTAGAATCTTCACTGGTTTCTCCTCGTAGGTCAAACCACTATCCAACTGAATCCCTTCCGGTGGCACTGAATCTCTCAGAGGAATATCGACCACCTCTATGTGGCACTTCTTCAACTGGGAGACGTGAAACACATCGTGATCTCCTGACAATCCTTCTGGTAATTCAAGTTTGTAAGCAACTTCTCCAATACGTTCCAGAACATTGTATGGTCCCACGAAATGTGGTGCTAACTTTCCCTTAACTCCAAAACGCTTGATATACTTTGTCTCCGACTTCGTAAACTGTCTCGTTGCCTTTAGAATCCGCATAACTCTTCTGCTGGACTGGGCTACTTTGAGTTTGTCGCGAATCAGTTTAACCTTATCTTCCGACTCCTTAATCAAATCTGGTCCAAACAACTGACGGTCTCCAACTTCGTCCCACAATAATGGTGTCCCCACCTCCTTCCTTACAATGCTTCGAAAGGGGCCATCTTCAAACTGGCTTGATACTTGTTTTTGTAAGAGAACTCTCCATACGGCAAATTGTCGTCCCAACTAGACCCATAATCTAGTGCACAAGCTCTCAACATGTCCTCCAGAATCTGATTGACTCTCTCAGTCTATCCATCTGTCTGTGGATGAAGAGCTATACTGAACTCTAGCCTAGTACCCAAAGTTTCATGCAACTGATTCCAGAACTTTGAGGTAAACTGGGTTCCTCTATCTGATACAATGGTCCTCGAAACTCCATGCAGACATACGATCCCGGTCATATATATCTTTGCCAACTTCGCACTTGTATAGGTGGTCTTCACTAGGTTGAAATGAGCTACTTTCGTCAAGCGATCGACTACAACCCATATCGAGTCATAGCCTGAACGGGTCCTGGGCAGTCCCGCGATAAAATCCATGCCAAGCTTATCCCACTTCCATTCGGGTATCAGCAATGGCTGTAACAATCCTGCTGGCTTGTGATGCTCTGCCTTTACTCTCTGACATACATCACATACTGCTACATACTCAGCAATACCCTTCTTCATTCTGGTCCACCAGAAACTTTCCTTCCAATCCAGATACATCTTGCTGTTTCCTGGGTGAACCGAATACGGTGAATCATGGGCCCCCTGCAAAATCAACTTCCTGATCTCGGGGTTGTTAGGCACGTATACGCGATCCTCAAAACATAAAGTATCGTGGTCATCCTCGTGAAATATGTTGGCGTTTCCTTTGAACATCCTTTCCTTTATCTTGGCAATCTCCTTGTCAGTCTTCTGAGCTTCTCTGATCTTGTCCATCAAAGTGGAATGAATTTCCAATGCTTCTACATAACCTCTCGGAACTATTTCCAAACATAGTTCGCGAGGATCCTCTGCTAACTCCTTGGGTAAATCTCCGGTTATGAGCATATTGACATAACTCTTGCGACTCGATGCATTAATTACTACATTAGCCTTTTCGGGATGATAATGCAACCTCATATCATAATCCTTAATGAGCTCCAACCATCTCCTTTGTCTGAGATTCAATTCTTTCTGCGTGAAGATATACTTCAAGCTCTTGTGATCCGTGTACACCTCACAATGGTTTTTGATGAGAAAGTGTCTCCATGTCTTCAACGCATGTACTACTGCTGCTAACTCCAAATCATGGGTGTAATAATTTTGCTCATGAGGTTTAAGCTGTCATTAGGCATATGAAACAACTCTTCCCTCCTGCATAAGCACTGCTCCAAGTCCTCGACGTGAAGCATCGGAATACAGTTGATAATCCTTTCGTTGGTATGGAAGAATCAGCACTGGGGCTGTAACCAAACGCTTGTTTAACTCCAGAAAACTGGCCTCACACTTCTCAGTCCAATTGAACTTGGTGTCCTTCAACAACTCTTTCATGGGCTTTGCAATCTTGGAGAAATTCTCTATGAACCTCCGGTAATATCCTATGACTCAAAGAAAACTCTTGATGTCTGCAACTGATGTGGGTGCTACCCATTTGGTCACAGACACGACCTTGGTGGGGTCTACTATTATTCCTTCTCTGGATATAACATGTCCGAGGAATCCAAGTTCCTTCAACCAAAACACACACTTACTGAACGTGGCATACAACTCATGTTCCCTAAGCTTCTCGAGAACCAAACGCTAATGCTCCTTGTGCTCTAATCCATTCTTCGAGTAGACCAATATATCATCAATGAACACCACGACAAACTTATCCAAAAACTCCATAAACACTTTATTCATCATGTTCATGAAATAGGCAGGCGCGTTAGTCAGACCAAATGTCATAACGGTATACTCATATAGCCCGCACCTTGTGGTAAAAGTTGTCTTAGGTATATCCTGCTCTCGATTCTTCAGCTGATGGTATGCTGATCATAAATCAATCTCAGAAAACACTTTAGCTCCTTGCAACTGGTCAAACAAATCATTGATCATCGGCAGCAGGTACTTATTCTTGATCGCTACTTCATTCAACGCACGATAATCAACAACCATCCCTAACGACCCATCTTTCTTCTCCACTAGAAGTACTGGACATCCCCAAGGTGATGAACTTGGTCGAATGAAACCCTTATCCAGTAACTCCTTAATCTGCTTCTTAATCTCCTCCAAATCCTGTGCGGGCATCCGATACGGTCTCTTTGATATTGGCTCAGTGCCTGGCAAAAGTTCAATCAAAAACTCAATGTCTCTATCCGTAGCATGCCTGGCAACTCCTCTGGAAATATGCCAGGGAAATCCTTCACCACCGGTACTTCCTCCTATACAACTCCTGATAAGGAATTCACTTGAGTCCTCTTTAGCACATGCCGGGATACATACTTAATCCTTCTTCCTTCTAGGGTGGTGAGCATAATCGGCTTACTAGCACAGTCAATGTTCCCTCCATACTTTGATAACCAATACATGCCTAATATTACATCCAGTCCTTGTGACTCCAATATTATTAGGTCTGAGGGGAACACATAGTTACCAATCCTTAAGGGTAACCGATCACACCATAGGCTGGCCATATACTCTGCTCCTGGCGAGGTTACTATCCTGGGTGACCTAAGGGCTTGGGTTGGCAACTATACTTATCCACAAATCCCTTTGATATGTATGAATGCGATGCACCAGTATCAAAAAGAACAAGTTTAGTAAATGACTTAAGCAAAAACTTACCTATAACTGCATCTAGCTGCACTTCAACCTCCTCCATGCTAACGTGGTTCACCTGTCCCCTGTTGAAAGGGTTGGGCTTCTTCCCAGGGCTTCCATTGCCATTTCCATTCTTTGCTTCAGAACACTATGTGGCGTAATGTCCATTCTTCCCGCACTTGAAACAAGTAATGTGACTTAGATTCTTCTTGGCGGGCGTTGCTGGGTTGGAACTGTTCTGGCCATTGCTTCCTCCATTCCCATTCCATTCCTGGGGCCACTATGGTTATGCGGAATCCCTCCATTGGAATTTTGGCCTCCATGGTTATGCTGAATGTGTCCTCCTGAGTTCGGGGTAAAATGGGGTTTCTGCTGAGCTCCAGAATTGTACTTCCCTTGTCCATACTTCCTCTTGCGGCTACCTATCTGTTGTTGCTTCCCTTCAATCATGAGCGCTCTATCTACCAACTCCTGGTAGTTGTTGAAGGTTGCCACCATAAACTGCATGCTTAGGTCATCATTCAGTCCTTCCAGAAATTTCTCCTGCTTAGCAGCATCAGTTGCAACGGCGTCCGGGGCATAACATGCTAACTTACTAAAATCATCAACATACTGGCCCACTGTGCATCCTCCTTGGCGCAAGTTGCGAAACTCATGCTTCTTCATGACCATAGCTCTTGCTGAAACATGGGCAGTGCAGTAAGCCTGCTGGAACTGGTCCCATGTAACAGTGTCAATGGGGTAAGTGGCTGTGAAATTCTCCCACCATGATGCTGCAGGTCCATCAAGCTGGTGTGCAGCAAAATACACTCTCTCCGCATCTGTGCATCCTGCAGTAGTTAGCTCCCTTCCAATCTTGTGGAGCCAATCATCTGCAACAATCGGCTTGGTGCTACTGGAGAACACCGGTGGATTTAGCCTTAGCAAACGGGTTAAGTGAACAACAGGTGGTGGTGGTGGTGGGTTGTTGTTGTTGTTGCCTTGGTTCTGATACTGAACTAAAAGCCTATCGGATCGAAAGTATGTCTAGAGGGGGGGTGATTAGATTACTTGACCAAATAAAAAACTTGCCTTTTCCCAATTTTAGTTCTTGGCAGATTTGAGCAACTTAGCACAAGTCAAGCAATCTTAACACGATTCAAGCAAGCATGCAAAGAGTATAGAGCAGCAGAAAGTAAAGCATGCAACTTGCAAGAATGTAAAGGGAAGGGTTTGGAGAGTGCAAAAGCAATTTGGAGACACAGAGATTTTTGAGCCATGGTTCCGATAGGTGGTGCTATCGTACATCCACGTTGATGGAGACTTCAACCCACGAAGGGTAACGGCTGCGTGAGTCCACGGAGGGCTCCACCCACGAAGTGTCCATAAAGAAGCAACCTTGTCTATCCCACAATAGACGTCGCCCAGGAAGGACTTGCCTCACTAGGGTAGATCTTCACGAAGTAGGCGACCTCCTTGCCCTTACAAACTCCTTGGTTCAACTCCACAATCTTGTCGGAGGCTCCCAAATGACACCTAGCCAATCTAGGAGACATCACTCTCCATGAAGTAACAAATGGTGTGTTGATGATGAACTCCTTGCTCTTGTGCTTCAAATGATAGTATCCCCAACACTCAACTCTCTCTCTCATAGGATTTGGATTTGGTGGAAAGAAGATTTGACTGGAAAGCAACTTGGGGAAGGCTAGAGATCAAGATTCATGTGGTAGGAATGGAATATCTTGACCTCAACACAAGTGTAGGTGGTTCTCTCTCAGAAAATGTATGTTGGAAGTGTAGGCACGTTCTGATGGCTCCCTCCACGAATGAAGAGTGGGTGGAGGGGTATATATAGCCTCCACACAAAATCTAACCGTTACACACAACTTGCCAATCTCGGTGGGACCGAATCGTCAAATTCGGTCGGCCCGATTTGGCAAATAATGTGTCATAGCCCTACCTTAGTCCTTGCCCGACTCTGCATAAGCATCCATGCACCATGTTTAAATTTCTGAGACTTGAATTGAGGATTGTTGAAACCTTAGAAATTGACTTAAAAGAAGGGCAAAGAACCCTGGAAAATGCATTCAATCACTACTAGGGAAAAGCCTATAAACAGAATCTTACCAGCAGTGCTCCTCAAAATACCACGCTACTGCTATTTAGTAGCAGCACGTGTTATTAAAACGCGCTGCTGACAGGAAAATAGCAGTAGCGCGTCCACCGCAAACCGCGCTGCTGACAGGAAAATAGCAGTGCCATGACCTCGCCCCCCCCCCCCGCTAGTTAAAGCAGTAGCGCACTATATTGAACAGCGCTACTGCTATAGAAGTTAGCAGCAGCGCGCTTCTAGGAAAACCGCTACTGTTAAGATCAGCCCACAAGTTTAGTCCCATCTCGCTCCGTGAACAGGGTGTTTACCACCTTAAATATGTTATTTCTGAAACTACCACAACCAGTTGGTCTTCACTGAACTCTATGTGTAAAATTTGTGGCCGCAATATGAGTCCTCTTCGGTAGGAACCAGAGAGGACTCATATTGAAAATTCAGATTGTACACAAAAAGATCATTGATGGCCAATGTATTTTTGCATGGACGTATTTTTTGTATAGTTACACTCAGCAGTAGCGGTTTATATGCAAAGCGCTACTGCTATTCAGATTAGCTGTAGCGCGTTTTGGCAAACGCACTACAACTATCCCTACCTTATCCCCACGCGCACGACCGGGCCTCACTCACACTCTCACTCTCGCCCGCGTAACCGTCGTCGTGCGTCGCCGCCGCCGCCGCCTTCGTCCGTCCGCCGCCGAGGTACTCCCCTCCTTCCGTCCCTCCTCCCTCCTCCTTGCACATCCTCCCTCCGCCTGCGGCCGCCCCTACCTCCTCCGCCGCCGCCCTCCACCCTCCGCCTGCGGCCGCCCCTCCTCCCTCCTTCGTCGGCAGCCCTCCTCCCACCGTCCTCGACCTCGCCGCCCCTAGCTACCTCTTCGTCGCCCCCACCCCCTGCCACTAGTAGTAGATGTTAATTTAGGGTTCATAGCTACTACTAGATGTTGCTTAGTTAGTACTAGATTTTTAGTAGTAGTAGATGTTAATTACTAGTTAACTAGGGAAGTATGATTAATAGTAGTTGTAGTTGAACTACTTTAGTTGTAGTTGAACTAGTTTAGTAAGTAAATTAATAAACTAGTTGAACTAGTTGAATTAATAGAACTAATGTATTTTTAGTAAGATAATTAATATAACTAGTTGAACTACTTTATTTTTAGAAAGAACTAGTTTTTTTCTATTTATAGTATGTTTATATTTAGTAAGAACTAGTTGAATTAATAAAACTAGTTGAACATGTCATATTTGTTGTTATTTTTTAGTTTAAGCAATTATTCGGGATGTATTAGTGATAACTTATATGGTTTCAGTTGACCACCGTCGTCCCTGTCACCGACCCCCTCCGACATCCCCGCCGTCGTCCCAGTCATCGACCCCCTCCGACATCAAGGTGAGACCAGCCAAATATTCTTGTATATCTTGTGTTGTTGCTCAAATAGGATATGTGGTTGCCCAAGTGGCCGTTCATGTTCAGTTTACATCTCCGAGTGGCCTATGTTTTGCCGGAGTGTTGATTAATTTCCGTTCCGGCAAATTTCAGGCGCTCAATATGTCCTTTTTTAGCAAAGGTCATGCCGGATTTTTTCATGAATTCTGGCATGACTTGTGCTACAATATGTACAAGTTTAATCTTTGAATTATGAACGTAGGAAATGTCGTACTCGAACGACGACAGTCTCCTGGGGGAGTGTAGCTGGTGCCACGATGATCGAGGTATGTGCGACAGGTTCGTTCAGCTGGACGAAGATCGACGCTTCAGCACTAAGCTCGAGGAGAGCTTCGATTGTGAAACGGTACACAACAATGACAAGTGTTTTTCGTGATTAAGCATGACTTCAACTATTTCAACGTCTAATTTTCATATTTTACAATTCGACTAGCTTATCCCATGCCATGCAAGACGCTATGTCTTGGAGAGGATGGGTTTTGATGACCATGAAAATTTCGAAAGAAAGAAAATACACCTAAGGACCCATCATGATATGGATTTTGAAGTAAATCTATGCAATGCTCAGAGCGTAACCCATTTTGGTTGCCAAAATTGGGAAGCACTTTGCAAAATGTATGGTTTTTATGAGGGTATGATTGTCACCATGGATCTTGGTGATCCTGACATCGAGCAAGACAATATGGACACTTGGGTCCTTGTTGATACGCTTCCGATTGTACCGCTATGTGAGTTTCTCAAACATAGTTATTAACTAATTTATATTGTTAATTCAAAATAGTTGATAGCTTATTTCCATTGACTGGTTATTTTGATTCTTCAAAGACTGTGCGGAAGATGGTAGATAAAACCCACTACACCGATGGCACCGAATTAACGTATAAGGAGAAAAATCATCTGATCGCGTTTTGTACTCTTCTTGAGAATTACAATAACTATTATCGTACTCCTCCAAATTATGGTGAATACGTGCCACTAGTGCATGTGTTGAACCAGGTAACTTCTCTGGAGATACCCTGCTAAGATTTTTTTCTATTATGACATCTATGCATCTTTTGCATTCTTCTAAAACTAGTACATCATTGATAACTACGAAGTTATTATTATGTTTTTCAACAGAAACTCCCGATGGATTGTGTGCCTCATCTGATATCTCTGCATGGTCGCCTCTCAGTTCTGAACATACTGCCAGATAAATCTATGGAGCTCACCTGTGCATATCGGATTTCTAAAACCCGTGAACACATGTTCATCAAAGAATGGAAGAAATGTATGGACATTCGCAAGGAGGTTCTTGGAAGTAACATTCAGCGAAAGGCAAGAATTGGAGACAGGCTAATCTCCATTCTCCATAATGGAGAGTCAGGGGCTATCTTGTTTTTTGCTATTTTACCTTAGAAAATGTAGTAGGTCTTAATCGAATGTAATAGGTCCTATGAGGTACAATATGTTTATTATGTGGTAATGTGTTAGAGTTGATAATGAGGAGTACTTGTGATTACGACTAGTGACCAATTTGCTATGTGATGTCATTGATGAAAACGATGATCTTGAGGAGGTGTTATATGACAATGATGTATTATGATGATAAGTTGTTAATGATATGATGATGATGATGATATTATTATATCATTGGGCGAAAGAACCGCGGATTAGTTTCAAGTGGATGGACATCCACTTGAAACTTGTCCACGGTTCTTTCACCCCGAGATGTAATAACTCATTATGATGTAAAAACAATCTCTAAATTCCTGTTGCATGAAAACTTGTGTAAAGGTGCATGAATACAACATGAAATAAAAAAGAAATAAAATACTAAATAATAGTAGTAGCGTGGGAAAGGAGAAGCGCTACTACTAATTACCAGTAGCGCTATTCTCAAGAAGTGCTACTACTAAGTCAATTTAGCAGTAGCGTGGATCCAGGCGCGCTATTGCTAAGCATTAGCTGTAGCGCCTTATCAGTAGCGCTCCTGCCCGCGCTACTGATAGGCCTAAAACCCGCGTTGCTGCTAGGCTTTTCCCTAGTAGTGAATGTTTCCAAAATGGCCTTAAATAATGTTGGTTATATTTTAGTAAAGGTTTTGCAGCAAACCAAAAATAATGAACATTTTTGAGGAATATTTTGGGACTCTGAATTTAAATCATTATTTATTTGAATTTGAATTATATTCATATAATTAGAATATAATTTCAAATACCCCTGAAATATTTTATGAGCTTTTGGAAAAGTCCATCTAGCAAAATAAAAATATTCACAGGAGTTTTTGGCATTGTTTGAATTTGTTTGAATTAAAAATAGTGGCAAAAGATTAAATAAAAACAGAAACAGAAAACAATAAAGAGAACAGAAACTCACATGTCGCCTACCTGCAGCCCACTTACCTCGGCCCGGTACAGTAGTCGGCCGGCCCAGCCCACCAGCGCCTCCCTGTCTCCTTCCTCCTCGGGACAGCAGGACAGGGCGTGTGCCCGCGGTGCGCACGCACGCGCAGCGCCACCTCCTCCCTCCCTGCATACCTGCCCCGTTCCGCGACACCGCTGCGGACGCCATGACACCCCCTGGACCCCCTGGCTCTCTCCCTTGGATCCCTCTCTCTTCCCCACCGAGTGGAGCTCGACGTCGCCGACGAGCTCCACCATGGCCAAAGCCACCCCCTCGCTCCCTCTCCGCATCCCTGAGCTCCGCCCCGACCCCGTGGAGCTACACAACCGATGCACGCGACCAGAGGAGGCCCCAGTCGACCGGAGCATCATTGTCTTCATCTCCAGTGCCCGGAGATCACCGCCGTCAATTCGCCGTTGCAGAAGCTTCCCCGAGCCCGCTGAGCTTCTCTCCCGACCCCTTGTGAGCTCCTGCACCTTACCCTATGCTCGCCCCCCTCTATTTCTCTCCGCTAGCTCGATTCGACCAGAGCCGAGAGCTCATGGCCACCGGCCATGATGCCGCCGTCAGTTTAGCCACCACAGCTCGCGCCTGAGTGTGTCAACGCGTTCGGTGCCTTCCTAGGAGCACGCAGCTTCCACCAGCTCATCCTCCTGAGCACCCTAACGCCGAGCCCAAACTAACCCGAACTCCGGTGCCGCCGTGAGCGCCATTCCGTTGAGCTCCAGCCACCCCAGCTCGAGCTACTGCCACCCCTGGATGCGCGTGAAGCCCAGCAACCCATAGCCGCAAACCACGCCTGAAACCATCCCCTGTAGCGCTTTCCTGTGGCATTTCCGTCGTCGGATTTGTTCACCGCCGGCTGAACTCCTGCGAGGTCGACGTGGCCATCATTAGCAGCTAATGACATCACTAATTAATCACTAGAGCCACTGACATGTGGGCCCCAGAGCCTAGTTAATGATTAACTTCTCTATTAGATTAGCACTAATCCCAGGGGGGGCGCCTGTCATCTTTGACTCGGCCACGTCAGCATTGACCTGGTCCCACGTGTCAGCCTCTTTAGCTGGCTCTGGGTCACTGACCAATGAGTCCCACGCATCAGGTTTGACACTGGTCAACCCTGTTGACCTGCTGACGTCATAGTGACGTGATGCTGATGCAGCAAGCATTTTCTGGGATTTTAAATAAATCAAAAATGATTTATTATTTCAAAAAATGCCCAAAACTTCTAAAATTCATAGAAAATTATCTATAACCCCAAATAAGATAAATTATATATGAAAAATGATCAAAAAAATCCAATCTATCGATCTATACCATTTTCATACATGTTAGAACAACTTATAGCTACTGTTTAGGACAAATCATATAAATGGCATTTGAATATCCACGTATGGAGTTTGAATTTGAATCCTGGATTCAAACCAACTCCATTTAACTTGCTGCTAGTTGCATTAGCTCAAACCACAACATATTACCATGTCACATTCATGCATCATATTGTGCATTGCATTGATTGTGTTCTTCCTTGTTTGCCGGTAATTGTCCCCTCTCAGTAGACGTGTTCCGATGATGGGATCAATGACACCGATGAAGAGCTATTATTATCTTCAGAAGTGCCAGGCAAGCAAAATCCCCTTGTTCATTCCGATACAATCCCACTCTCTCGCTTCCGCTCTCTTTTACTGCATTAGGACAACAACGCTTCAATTGTTACATGTTGCGGTAGTTGAACCCTTTCCTCTGCATGACCTGTCATTGCCGCAGTAAATAGATGAAACCCACTAGCATGAGTAGGAGTTGTTTGAGCCCTAATGTGCCTACTCACTCATGCTGGTTTGTCATGCCTACTATTGCTTAGAGTTGTGTCAGGTCTGATTCATCAGGGATGAATTGGAAAGTTGTGAACATGTCCTACTTTTGAGAGCTAAGTGTCTGAACACGATTTGGTAAAGGTAGCGGTGAGAGGCCATGTAGGAGTACATGGTGGGTTGTCTCAATGAAGCCGTCCTCAAGAACTGAGTTCTGTTTTTGTGATCCCTGAACAGTTACTACCACACATTGGGCTCCGGGCGCTCCAAGCTCTTTCGACTTATTAATCAACTTGATCTCTGCCCAGGAGTTGCAACTAGTTTCTAGTGTTTGTAGGTAGTGTTAGTAGTCTACCAAGTGGCACCCGGTACAGGTGGGCTTGGGACAGACTAGGCACAGTGGCACGGTGTACCAAGTGGCACTGGATGGTGGGCTTGGGAACCCTGCTCACATCGTTTGGGGCCATGAGCGACACCCCGGCCAGATCTCCTTGCGGATGGAACCCGAATAGGCGATAAACCTGGACTAGAGACTTGTGTGGTTAGTCAGGTCGTGGCCGAAACCCTTGCCAGGCTTCCACTTGAAGGTTGCCGAGATACACGACGTGTACATGGTGGTAAGTGGTGAGAGCGTGTGTGAAGAAGTACACCCCTACAGGGTTAACATTATCTATTCAAATAGTCGTGTCCTCGGTAAAGGACTTCTGGGTTGCCTGTACAGTTCATTGACAAGTGAAAGTGGATACTCTAAAATGCGCAAGATAAGCGTGAGTGCTATGGACGGCGTTCTCATAGGGAGACGGGGGTGGATCCATAGTGGTGTATTGATATGGTGAATATGTGGACTCGTGTGCGCCACCTCAAAGAATTACATTGCAGTCGTAGTTCAGGATAGCCACTGAGTCAAAGCTGGCTTGCTGCAGTGAAACCCCGCCATCCCCTTTGTTGATAATGATGCATATGTAGTTAGTTTTGATGTAAGTCTTGCTGGGTACATTTGTACTCACATTTGCCTATTTTATGTTTTTGAAGAGAGACTTCAGTCTCACTAGTAGTTCCGCGTGGACTTCGACGTTTAGCTTGTTACCTCAGCTACTATCTTGTGCCCTCGGGAGGGTCTTGTAGATAGTCAGGCTTCTCAGCCTTTTCCATTTGTAGATGTATGTACTCAGACATGTTAAGCTTCCGTTTATGCTTTGAGTTGTGTGCTCTGAATGTTGGGTCATGAGACCCATGTTTGTAATATCTCGCTCCTCGGAGCCTATTGAATAAAGTACTTGAGTTGTAGAGTCATGTTGTGATGCCATGTTGTATTTGCACATATCGGGCATATTGTGTGTATGATTGAAATGCTTGATATGTGTGGGATCTGACGATCTAGTTGTTTATCCTTGGTAGCCTCTCTTACCGGGAAATGTCTCCTAGTGCTTCCACTGAGCCCTGGTAGCTTGCTACTGCTCCAGAACACTTAGGCTGGCCGGCATGTGTCCTTCTTCGTTCCTGTGTCTGTCCCTACGGGGAAATATCACGCGATGACTACCGGAGTCCTGTTAGCCCGCTACAGCCCGGTTTACCGGAGTCCTGCTAGCCCAGTGCTACAGCTCGGATTCACTCACTGATGACCGACACGTTCGTTGCTGGGTCTCGTATGCCTGTCCCTGTAAGTTAGTGCCACTTTGGGTTTACCACTAGCCATGTCAGCCCGGGTTCTTTGTCATATGGATGCTAGCAACACTATCATATACGTGTGCCAGAAGGCACAAACGGTCCCAGGCCTGGTAAGGTGACACCCGTGGTAATACCATGCGTGAGGCCGCAAAGTGATATGAGGTGTTACATGCTAGATTAGTGTGGCATAGGATCGGGGTCCTGATAGCTTTGGTATCGGAGCTTGACTACCGTGTAGGTTTACCAAGCCAAACTGGTCATAGTTGAGTCTAGAAATTATGTAGTTATATAAGGGAATTGATTGTGGGATGGAACGTGAGGCTATTTTTACTCCTTATTCCTTATGACTTCTGATCCGAGTCATCTTACCTTTCCTACGTGGTTAAGAACTAGGCTTTCTCTTCTTTCTATCAGGATCACATGTTACTAATCCATGGACCTACAAGATTAATGGTTCTAAGCTTCAGTTCGCTTCCTACCACTTGTGTGTATTCATAGTTGGCCTCTTAAATGTAATATTGTGATGATCGAGTAGTTATGCCACCATTTTTGTAGCTTGTCTCAAATATTTTCGAGCCTTTACAGCCATTATGTTGTCCGAGTCACCCCAGGTTTCTAAATAGTCTGATGCATTTGCAAATCACTTCCTCCTATTCCCGATGTCCCTTTGGGCCAGATTAACCATACTAATCAGTGAATTGAGGTACTCTATTGCCTCGACGTATATGTTGGAGCTATTATTATGACCCTAGGTGTCTAGAGTATCACCTAGTAATCTAGCCTTGTTTTGTGTTTCCAGTGTGATGATTCTGGCCTTTATTCTCGAAAGCATCCCGTCATGTCGCTTAGTAGTGGGTATTCTACTCCTGGGTTTTTGAACCCAAGATTCACCCTACTTTCTTCATGTTGATAGTGGTTGCTCGTTCATTTAGGTTATTAGTAACCTTTGCATTAGTCATCGAGGTCCGTGGTATTTCCTTCTAATACCATGAACTGCTTATGGCAGAAGTTCTTGAACCAAAAGATCACAATAAGAGCGCTCCTGGTGAGTTCTCCATTCGATAATTGTGACTCTGCCAATCCTACCTTTCTGCATGGGTTATCTGGAAGAATTATGTTGAACTTGTTTGACATACTAAATCTATGCATCCGCGACTCAGAAAACCATATGTTCCTTTGAGTTGTCTCTCTTTAGTTGTATTCTGACCTCTGTCTATCAATTGATAGTCAGGACTAGTTGTGCATTCGTGTTATCAATGCCTATTTATTCTTATGGTGTGTCAAGCCATTCTATTCTGGAATGACTAGGAGAAACAAACTCCAATAGCTCATCCATATCCAGGATTGAGTCAAAGCAGTTGTGTTCCGCAGATCAAAATGCTAATCTAGCTCTTGTTCTGTTCTACCTCGGAGTATTACCATCTTTATATATAGAATATCATGGGACTTGCACACCATCCTATGAACTCTTGACTCAATGATACTTCTTGCCATCATTATTCATTCCTCGGTTTCATGTTGTCGCTACTGGATTGTCGACAGATGAACTATGATGTGTGAAATCAATACTCCTAGCAACCCTGTTGCTTGGTAGTTAAAGGACAATAATTTCATTCTTAGCGTGTTGATTCTTGAATCCACATTCTAAGACTGATTGTGCTACCTAGTATTTATTTCCTACTGCACTCCTCGATCAATGAGCTAGGATTGTGACAACCCCTCGCTCATTTGATCATATCGTCTTGCCCTGAAAAGCAAGATTGTTCTCGAGCTTAGTAACATATCGGTGGTTCATGATTTTCTGAATATATTCTCGGAAGTATCACCAGGTCGTCACCTGATGTAGGACCTTGAAGTATGTCTAGAGGGGGGGTGATTAGACTACTTGACCAATTAAAAACTTAACATTTTCCCAATTTTAGAGTTTGGCAGATTTTAGCTATCTTAGGACAAGTCAAGCAATCATCACACAAATCAAGCAAGCATGCAAAGAATATATGTGCAGCGGAAATTAAAGCATGCAACTTGCAAGAAAGTAAAGGGAAGGGTTTGGAGGATTCAAACGCAATTGGAGACACAGATGTTTTTTGCATGGTTTCGATAGGTGGTGCTATCGTACATCCACGTTGATGGAGAATTCAACCCACGAAGGGTAACGGTTGCGCGAGTCCACGGAGGGCTCCACCCACGAAGGGTCCACGTAGAAGCAACCTTGTCTATCCCACCATGGCCGTCGCCCACGAAGGACTTGCCTCACTAGCGGTAGATCTTCACGAAGTAGGCGATCTCCTTGCACTTACAAACTCCTTGGTTCAAATCCACAATCTTGTCGGAGGCTCCCAAGTGACACCTAGCCAATCTAGGAGACACCACTCTCCAAGAATTAACAAATGGTGCGTTGATGATGAATTCCTTGCTCTTGTGCTTCAAATGATAGTCTCCCCAACACTCAACTCTCTCTCATAGAATTTGGATCTGGTGGAAAGAGTATTTGAGTGGAAAGCAACTTGGGGAAGGCTAGAGATCAAGATTCATATGGTAGGAATGGAATATCTTGGCCTCAACACATGAGTAGGTGGTTCTCTCTTAGAAATGGTAAGTTGGAAGTGTAGGTTTAGTCTGATGGCTCTCTACACGAATGAAGAGGAGGTGGAGGGGTATATATAGCCTCCACAGAAAATCTAACCATTACACACAATTTACCAAACTCGGTGGGACCGATTCAATAGTCTCGGTCGGACCGATTTAGTAAACTTAGTGACCGTTAGTGATTTTCGGTGGGACTGACATGCAACTCGGTGAGACCGATTCGATTAGGGTTAGGGCATAACGTAATCTCAGTAAGGCCGATTACACAAACTTGGTGAGACCGATTTTGGTAATAAGCTTTCCAGAGAGTTGGTCAGGTAAACTCGGTGGGAGCAATTTGCTCTTTTCGGTGAGACCGAAATGTTACAAAAGGGAAATAGAGAGTTTACATTGCAATCTCGGTGGGACCGATAGCTCACTTCGGTTTGACCGAAACATTATGAAGGGAAACAGAGAGATTACAATCCCATCTTGGTGAGACCGAGATCCCTATCGGTAGGACCAATTTGCCTAGGGTTTGTGGCAGTGGCTATGACTTTTGAAATCGGTGGCGCCGGATAGAAAGAATCGGTGGGGCCAAGTTGGACTTTTGGTATAGGTCATATGTGGATGTGAGAAAGTAGCTGAGGGTTTTGGAGCATATCACTAAGGACATGAAGCAAGAGGCTCATTAAGCAACACATCATCCCTCCTTGATAGTATTGGCTTTTCCTATAGACTCAATGTGATCTTGGATCACTAAAATATGAAATGAAGAGTCTTGAGCTTTTGAGCTTGAGCCAATCCTTTGTCCTTAGTATTTTGAGGGATCCACTTTAATCATCCATGTCATGACATTCATTGAGCTTTCCTGAAATAATAGTCTTGTAATAGCATTAGCTCAATGAGCTATATGTTGTTATGAATTACCAAAACCACCTAGGGATAGTTGCACTTTCAATCTCCCCCTTTTTGGTAATTGATCACAACATATAGATCAATGCTTCGACAAATGATAATAAGATTGAAAAACATCGTCGCTTTGAGAAGTGTGTGATAAGCAACAGCTCTCCCTAAATTTGTGCATAGTTTAAGATTTGCTTTGGACTGCAAATGCACAAGGAATTAGGCTCATGGGTTACTCTTCCATGTCACATACATCTTGGTGGAGCGCTCAAAATGATAAATATTGAATACATGCACTCATCACCAAGCAAGGTGAATGATCACATAGGATAGATAAGATAATATCATCAAACATGCATAAGTGTAGCTTATGATCAAACACATGATGATCAATGTCTCACAAGAATAGCATAGTATCTCAAGCAATCAAAAGCAAACAAGTTTTAACCACCAAATCAAGAGAGAACAAAAGCAACACTCTCTCTCTCTCGAAGCGTATGATCTATACATTTTTCTCCCCCTTTGGCAACAAGTTACCAAAAAGTTCATAGAAAATGCATAGTGCTAGATCGTCTCTCAGGCTTGATCTTCAGGTGGTGGTGTCCGGATAACTCCAAGAACGAAGGCTTCAGTTGAAGTAGAGGGTGCTGGAGTTGATGCTGGAGCTGGTTGCACTGGAGTTGTAGGAGCTGTAGATGGTGCAGATGATGTTGCTCTAGTGTCTGTCACAGGCACTGCAAATAACCTCTAGGCTCTAGGCACTCTGGCAAACACATTAGTGGTAGTCTTGCCCTGCCTCTCATGCATGTCATCCTGCAGCTGCTCCACAATTGACTGAATCTCAGTTACTTTAACATCAAGATCATGAAATTTGAGTTCCATGATTCTTTCCAAGCTCTCCTGATTCTGAGTGAGGGTGGCCAATCCCTTCTCAATCCTCAGTGTTGATGCTATTAAGTAACCAAGCTGCTCCTACTTGTTCTTCAAGAAATACTCAGATGCCTCCTCTTGAGTTGGCATCTTGGCAGCCTTCTCCTCCCTTGCCTTCTCCTTCTTCTCTTGAGCGTGTATAGATGATGGATCATTCTCATTCATGACAACCCCATTGTCCTCAAAGTCTGGATAAAGTGGAAAATGTTCCGTATCCAATAGATATTTGCCTATTCCCATCTTTGAGTTAATCAACTCCTAAATCTGAGGGGCATATCCACAGCTCCTCTTCTGATCTGCTGCAGTCCTCTTAATGGTTTCAACCATAAGGCTCATGACCTTGAATTTCTGAGGCACATCAAAAAAATGCAACATGTTGATTGTGGGCAGCCCTGATAGAAGAAAGTGGACTGATCCAAACTTATGTGTCTCAACAGCTTTGTCTGGGATCTCCTTGTACATGTGTGCCATGGAATTGTGGTCCATCTTCTTCTTGGCATATACATCCAGGTCATCATCATTTTCCTTTAGGGCATTGATCAGTCTTGCCCATTCCTCAATAGTGGACTGGTACCATGTACCTTCAGACATCCAAACTATCCTCCCATCTGGATAGAAGTGTGATGTGGAGTAGAATTGCATGATAAGTTCATCATTCTAGTTGGTGAGCTTTTGCCCAACATAATCTGCAGCTCCACAAGCAACAAAAGTGTCTTGCACTCCAGGATAGTGCTCTTCATTTTCCTTTATGTACGTCCAGTCGACCCACCTCATATCACATACTATGGGCTTCTTGTCCAACAAGATTGTCTCATAGAAGTCTTGTTGTTCCTTTTTATGGAACCTATAATCAACAACAGTTCTTCTCCTTGCGGCATATGGATCTGTCAGCCTTCATAGCCTCAACCCTGAGTCTCTTCTGATGTTCATGTCCTCAGCCATAGGATGGGCATCATTGTGGTCTGGTATCTTGGGCTTGAGCTTCCTTAGGACCTTTCCTTCTTCATCTTCCTCATCAGCAACATTAGGCACTAGGGCCTTGTTCTTCTCAGCAGCTGGAATACTCCTGGTATTCCTTTTTGGTGCAAGCTTGGCCTTGGGGGCAGCTTTGGGTGCTTCCTTGGGCTTAGATGTTGCATCCCCTGATCTAATAGCATCACCCATAAGCTTTGGTGCCTTGGGTGCTGGTGCAACAACCTCTTCTTCCTCTTCCATCATGGAAGGTTGCCCAACAACTCTGGCTATGGTCTTCTTGACCTTTTCCTTCCTTTTCTTTCCTTCAGCAGCAGGCTCTTTGGGATCAGGCTTTTCAGGTATTTGAGTTGACCCTCTGACCTTCAGCGTAGGTGTCCTCTTGGCAGGGACCTTCCTATTAAGTCCAGGCTTAGTGGTCTTGGTTGAGCCATAATCCTTTTTGAGCACTACCTTCTTGGAAGTAGCCTCATCATCTTCAGCTCTATAATCCTCATCTTCAGAGTCTGAAGTTCTCTTCTTCCTTTGCCTGGTAGCAGCCTTAGGCAGGTTTCTAGGAGTGCTTCTCCTGCCTTCATCTGAAGTGCTGGAGGGACTAGTGCCCTGACTCATGTCAATCTGCTCTTCTGACCTGTTCTAGATGTCACGCTGGTCTGACATGCTGCAAACACTGACTGCTGACCCTGTAAGAGATATAGATGAGATAGAGTGGATGAGCATCACAAAATGCAGAGATTTTTGCAAAAGAATGATTCAACAAATCAGTTTTAGTTTTACATAGAAAGCATTTCGGATCAACCGATTTTCAAACTCGGTGATACCGAAGCAGTTTTGGAACCAAAACTGATGAACTCGGTTGGACCGAGTCACAGTTCGGTGGCACCGAGACTGCTAGGGTTTCACAAAGTCCTAAAATCGGTCTCACCGATTAGCAATTCTCGGTCAGCCCGAGAGTTACTAGTGCAATGGCATAAGCCAAATCGGTGGGACCGAGTTTTTCAACTCGGTGGGTCCGAGATGGTTTCGGCGGAAACCTAACCCTAAAATTTTGAATCTCATCTAATCTACGGATTGCATTGACTGGATAGGAGTGTTTCAATCGTGGCAAGAATCAACAAGGACACAATGTGCTAGGAATCATACGAGGATAGCACAGTGATCGAGTCCATACCCTAGCTCGGCGATGAACTTGCTATGGCGGCAACGGCGGGGTTGAACTCCGTTGATAGCGGCGGAGACCAGTGACAGGAGGCGGCTGGCGACGAGGAGACGATCCGGACACCTTGGAGGCAGAGCGAGCTATTGCGCGGGCAAAGGGGTTCGGAGGAATTTCCAAATTTTTGCCCGTGAGTATATATAGCCCGACCCTGTCGGTGTGACTGAGTAAACAACTCGGTGGCACCGAGATGCATAACTGAGTACAGTTACAGCAACTCGGTGTGACCAAAAAGTTCAAATCGGTTGCACCGAGATTGAAAACTTAGATCGACTTAATGATCTCGGTAGGACTGAAATGGAGGAATCGGTCAGACCGAGAATCACAAAGAAGTTTTGGAAGTTTAAGTCTATGATGAATCGGGGACTCCGAGTGCTCCTCACACAGAGTGGTTCGAATCTAACTTGATCAAATTTTGTGATGTAGCATGAATAGAGTTTGAGACGAGAAAATCATAAATAGCTAGAGAAGGTTCTTAGGCATTCTTGTCCATCCACTTGGCAAAAAGAAAAAGAGGCAAATCAATCAAAACAACAAGTGAATGTCCTTGAATGAGTAAAATATGCACCAACATGCTCACACAATAAGATGGCAAATGAAATATCTGGCAAAACATGCACAACCAATTCTAGCATCTATCAAACAATTGGCGATGACTAGGTCATCTATATATGAGTATATTGACTTAGGAGTCAAATGAGAGCATTTGATCATAGGTCATACTCATCGTTTAAGCTCAAGTGGGGTTACCACTTTTACATAATGCATTGATGTGTTCACACCATTAGAGTTTCTTTGACTCAATTCTTAGAGTTAAGCTCCCCCTAGATGTGAGATCCCCCCTTAGAGGGATGAACTAACCTTGGGTTTTGTCGATGATGACTTCATGTAGGTGTTGAAGATGTGGATGCTCAATGTTGATGTAGATCATTTGGAGCAATCCGTTGGAGTGAGTTGCACTTTCAACTTACCTACATGGGTAAGTCCCTCAAGGAACAAACAAGAATATCCATAGACATAGAGTGATGCACACACAATATGATGTCCATGAAATCATTAGGTTACCTTGTCCCTTGCCTTACCAACATGAGGGTTTGTGACTCCTTGAACTAGTGCAAGATGTGGAAGTTGATTGCACTTGTCCTTGCCATAATCATATCAGTGAAGAATGTTGGCGGAGTCACCCTCAAGAACTCTCTAGTTCTTCTTCGTCGGGATCCACATCATCTTGATGGGAATCCTTGGAGTTGTAGTTGTACTTGATGAAGTTGAACTTGATGTAGTCCTGGGAACCCACTTGAACGAGGCCTTAGGTGCTTCTTCAAATGCATCAATCTCTTATTGAAGCTTGTCCTTGCCTTTGTTCTTGTGATCTTGTGGTGGAAGATCATCTTGTGCTTGTGTTCCCTTGAAGGAAGTAGGATCATACTTCTCTTGTTGAGGAACAAACTTCATCTTGGGGTATTGATCTTCTTCCCACTCAACTCCATTGGCATTGAACTTTCGTTCAAAACTAACACCTTGATTCTTCCTGTGTCTTCTTGCTTGCGTACAATTTCCTCGAATTGCTTACTCCCGGCAAGGCTCTTGTAAACACCTTTCTCTATAATTCCCTTCAATAAGCTATTTTCTTGCTCAAGTGTAACTTGGCTAAGAGAATCATTAGTGGAATCAAGAGAACTACTAGAAGCAACAATATTAACATTATTATTGTTACTACTAGAGGAAGTATCTTTCTTGTACTTGTTACTAGACTTGACTTGAGGCATGTAAGTAGATAAGAGTAAACGCTTGGCAATGTAAGAAGAACTTTTCCTACAAAGATCATCATTGATTGCTTTTATGAACTCATGCTCTCGCTCAAGATTGAGCTTTTCAAAGCGTAACTTCTAATGAACCCTTAAAAGTTCTCGATGATCTTCGAAGATAGTTTCATGAGCCAACTTAAGAGTGTTTAGTTCTTTAGTTAGAATCTCAATCTTCTCCTTATCATTGTCATTCGTTTTATCTTGATTAGCATGATTAATTGACGTTTCATCATAGTATTCATCACTAGAGTTGTTAACAAGTAGATCATCATCCACAAGCAAGTCATCTTCATCACTATTGAAATCAACATACTCAGGATGTGTTACCTTTGGACCTTTGCCATGAAGCATATTCCAATTCCTTCATTTGGTGAATCAAATATGTCGTAGGAGTTGGTTGACACAAGTGCTAGACCGACAACACCTTCATCTTGAGTATATTCGGAGTTGGAGTGATAGCTTCTCTCGGAGTGATTGTCGGAGTCGGAGCCAGATACCCATTCACCAACATGAGCTTGATGTCTTCATTTTGTGTAGCTCCTTGATGACTTGTACTTCCTTTCCGAATCCTTGCTTCTCCATGAAGGTCTTCGTTCATAACGATCATCTCTACTCCTCCTCTCTCTTGGTGGTGATTCTTGTCTTTTACTTCTTCTTCTTGGAGAATCTTCTCTTCTTTTGTAGGGTGCGTACACTCATTGGAATAGTGTCCATGTCTCCCACAATTGTAGCAATTGCGCTCTCGAATAGAACATCTTTTGTCATGGTAAGACCTTGTCTTGGAGCTTCTTTCTTTGCTTCTACTCTTGTAGAATTTGTTGAAGTTCTTCACCATTAAGCTCAATTCTTCATTGAAGGTTTGGTTCTCACTTGATGATGTGGGGGCTTCACTTGAGGCTTTGTAAGCACCACTTGACTTGTTGTGAACTTCCTCCTTATACTTGATTGACATCTCATGAGCAACAATTCTTCCAATGACTTCCGTTGGCTTGAGATCTTTATAGTTTGGCATCATTTGGATCAGTGTGCACACGGTATCATACTTTCCATCCAATGCTCTTAGGATCTTCTTGATGATGAATCTGTCGGTCATCTCTTCACTCCCCAAGCCGGCAATCTCATTTGTAATAAGAGCAAGCCTAGAGTACATTTCAGCGACACCTTCACCATCCTTCATTTTGAACTTGTCAAGCTGACTTTGGAGCACATCCAACTTGGGTTCCTTGACGGATTCGGTACCTTCATGCATATCAATCAAAGTATCCCAAATTTCCTTTGCATTCTCAAGACGGCTGATTATGTTGAATTCTTCGGGGCACAATCCGTTGAAGATGATATCACAAGCTTGAGAGTCGTATTGCAGCATCTTCAATTCTTCCGCATTAGCTTCGCGGTTCGGCTCTCTCCCATTAAAGAATTCACCTTGCAAGCCAATACAAATAATTGCCCAAACGGCGGGGTTATGTCCGAGAATATGCATTTTCATCTTATGCTTCCAACTAGCAAAGTTAGTACCATCAAAGTAAGGACCTCTACGGTGATAATTTCTCTCGCTAGACGCCATACTCTCCTAGGTTGTGAAACCAAGGCTATGACCACCAAAGCTATGAAAATCAAAGCAAATGGAGACCCAAGCTCTGATACCACTTGTGCTCTGATACCACTTGTAGGACCTTGAAGTATGTCTAGAGGAGGGTGATTAGACTACTTGACCAATTAAAAACTTAACCTTTTCCCAATTTTAGAGTTTGGCAGATTTTAGCTATCTTACGACAAGTCAAGCAATCATCCCACAAATCAAGCAAGCATGCAAAGATTATATGGAAAGCGGAAATTAAAGCATGCAACTTGCAAGAAAGTAAAGGGAAGGGTTTGGAGGATTCAAATGCAATTGGAGACACGGATGTTTTTGGCGTGGTTCCGATAGGTGGTGTTATCGTACATCCACGTTGATGGAGACTTCAACCCAGGAAGGGTAACGGTTGCGCAAGTCCACGAAGGGCTCCACCCGCGAAGGGTCCACGAAGAAGCAACCTTGTCTATCCCACCATGGCCGTCGCCCACGAAGGACTTGCCTCACTAGCGGTAGATCTTCACGAAGTAGGCGATCTCCTTGCCCTTACAAACTCCTTGGTTCAACTCCACAATCTTGTCGGAGGCTCCCAAGTGTCACCTAGCCAATCTAGGAGACACCACTCTCCAAGAAGTAACAAATGGTGCGTTGATGATGAACTCCTTGTGGAAAGCAACTTGGGGAAGGCTAGAGATCAAGATTCATATGGTAGGAATGGAATATCTTGGCCTCAACACATGAGTAGGTGGTTCTCTCTCAGAAATGGTAAGTTGGAAGTGTAGGTTTAGTCTGATGGCTCTCTCCACGAATGAAGGGGAGGTGGAGGGGTATATATAGCCTCCACACAAAATCTAACCATTCAAACAATTTACCAAACTCGGTGGGACCGATTCAACAAACTCGGTCGGACCGATTTAGTAAACTTAGTGACCGTTAGTGATTTTCGGTGGGACTGACATGCAACTCGGTGAGACCGATTCAGTTAGGGTTAGGGCATAACGTAATCTCGGTAAGACCGATTACACAAACTCGGTGAGACTGATTTTGGTAATAAGCTTTCTAGAGAGTTGGTCAGGTAAACTCGGTGGGACCGATTTGCTCTTTTCGGTGAGACCGAAATGTTACAAAAGGGAAAGAGAGAGTTTACATTGCAATCTCGGTGGGACCGATCGCTCACTTTGGTTTGACCGAAACGTTACGAAGGGAAACAAAGAGATTACAATCCCATCTCGGTGAGACCGAGATCCCTATCGGTAGGACCGATTTGCCTAGGGTTTGTGGCAGTGGCTATGACTTTTGAAAATGGTGGCGCCGGATAGGAAGAATCGGTGTGACCAATTTTGGCTTTGGGTTTAGGTCATTTGTGGATGTGAGAAAGTAGCTGAGGGTTTGGGAGCATATCACTAAGCACATGAAGCAAGAGGCTCATTAAGCAACACCTCATCCCTCCTTGATAGTATTGGCTTTTCCTATAGACTCAATGTGATCTTGGCACACTAAAATATGAAATGAAGAGTCTTGAGCTTTTGAGCTTGAGCCAATCCTTTGTCCTTAGTATTTTGAGGGATCCACGTTCATCATCCATGCCATGCCATTCATTGAGCTTTCCCGAAATAATAGTCTGGGAATAGCATTAGCTCAATGAGATATATGTTGTTATGAATTACCAAAACCACTTAGGGATAGTTGCACTTTCACCTGACCGCTATGTTGAGTTCGTGATCAAGTTGGTTTATCCCTGTAAACCACCCCTTCCCCAAGATTATGTGTTGGATACCCTGAGCTAGTTGGCTAAGCTAAACAACAACTTGGAGAGTTGGAAGACAAAAGCTTGTCCGACTCAGTTCATTCCAAGGGATATCTTTGTGTGTGTGTGTGTGTGTTGAAGAAAGATGATATCTTCATTGATTGATCCTCGTGGTCAATTGTTGGATCTATTGTCTTATTGAAGCTTTGATTTGAGTGTGGGTTATCGTCAAATCAAACCAGAACCAACAATGGTCGTAATGTTGTCTTACTCGTGGTTGTCTCCTCGATCATACACCATTACATCTTTTGGCCTGACCAATGCTATCGCCGTGTTCACACAATTGTGGAACTCCAATTATATGGAAACCTGGATGAATTGTTGTTGAGCCCATCAGTAACATTGTTATCTTCTCCATGATCTATGTTGAACATCCAGCTAGTATAGGAAACTTTTATAAGCATTATCTTCATGACCCGTTCGTGAAGCATATGTTTGGACGAAAGAAATGAGTCCCTCTTATTCATGTGCACTTGATGCAAGTTGCCGCCATGAATTTGAGAAGGCTTGTTTTACCTCCTCGGGAATCATCCCAAGTCAGTAATGCACGTGTGAAGTATCTATGGTCTGATAGACTGATAATCTTCAATCCATGCGTATCCCTAGCACACCAAGCCACTGATTGACTTTCTCAAGGACAAGAAGCTCACCGATAAGTGCACAAGAACTCCGATATCCTCGATGATGGTTCCCTACCAGAACTCGGTAGTGTTTTATTATAAGACTACTATGTGGTCATGCTTGTCTCGGACAATGTCGTGGAATTAACACGTCAGATGTCCTCATGAAAGGACTTAGTCATGGAGCCATCGCGACGGGTTAGCTTGAAGGGGTTAAACCGGACAAGGGACACGAGAGTTTATACTAGTTCGTCCCCTTCGATGAAGGTAAAAGACTACGTTTAGTTGTGATGGGATTGATTGGGTTTCGATGACCAGGGAGCAAATATGCTTTGCCTGGGTCTCGAGTTGTTGTTTCTTGCCCTTGAACCGCCGCCGGGTCGTCCCTTTATATAGATAGGTTGACGCCCAACCGGTTTACAGAGTCCCGAGGCTGGCTCATACAAGTGTCCGGCTCGGTCTCCCCTTTCATAACTTACAATACAAGTTATACAATCATATCGGTTTACTACTATGGGCCCTAATCCTCCTTTGGGCTCTGGGCCTTTAAGCTTCATCCGTAAAATGCCATCTTCTGGGTCTTTACAGGCTTCAATGTAGTTGAGGGTGAACCGGCCCCTCCTGGGCGGTTTACCCTTAATAGTTATATCCCCAACATTAGGCCCCAGGTTGATTTGAACCAGTTCATATCAATCTCCAATACTTAGAAAAATTCCGTGAACATCTTCTTACATTTCCCGTAAATCTCCATGATGTCTTCTCTTGTAAACTTTTGTTAAACCGCCGTGACGTCATCCTCTGGACACAGCAGCAGATTGTCATGACGTCATCTCTGTATAAAAAGATAAAAAAGATTCCCTTTATTTATTGCTCCCGAAGATCGAGGTGACAGCTGCATCCTCTTTCGCCGCTTCAGGCCCCTCGATTTTTGGGCCTGCCGTTTTATCCTCTGGGTTTTATAAATAGGGCCGGGGGTCTTTCCATTTTGCCCCCTTGCTTCTCGTCTTCCTCCTCGCGACCCGAAGAACTCGAGCGCCGTCGCCGCCGTCGTTGATCCTCGAATCTGCACCGACTAGGCCACTGCATCACCCTGTTCATACCAGAGCTCCTGCGCTACCCCTCCACTGCTGCGTGGCCCTGGTAAGCCTTCTTCCCATAACCCTAGATCTCTACTAGAGCTTCCGGTTCTTCCCTGTTCACCGATGTTCATCAATGCTTATCCACTTTCCTCTTGGCATATCTATTGAATCTTAGTTAGGTCTGATTGCGGTAGATCCATAGTTTTAATCTACTATACCACAACATCTTGCTGTTCATCGGCAAAACTTCATCTGAACCTTCTCCGTTACTCTTAGCGCCATTGTAAGGCTCAGAAAAATGTTCTTTATTAAACCACGGTAGACCCAAAATTATACTGCCATATTGTGAAACCTGTTTCTGTAACACTTAGTATGTTTCACTCTGCCTTTTCTACTTAAGGGCGGTTTAACCTTTAGTAGTTCACAACCCGCCATATACCATTAGCCCTCACTTAAACTGCCATCTTGACCTGAGTAATAATTTCTGGTTTAGCTCACATATATGTCTTGGCCAAATTTCCCGGTTTAACACCGAGTAATGTACATCAACCTTCAATCGTAAACCGGCCTTGATTTTTCCTTTTACAGTTTGTTTTCCAAGATAACCAAGAAATTCTCTGCTTCCAACTGGGTTCCTTCCCGGATCACGGAAACGCAAATTAATGGATATGTTGTAACTGGCACTTTAGCCTCAAAAAATGTCCTTCACTGGCGAGTTCCTGGCCCTGAGTGCCCTCCTGAGCCTCAAGATGGCGAAGTAATTGTATTCATGCAACACCTAGACCGGGGATTCAGTCCTCCCAGATCAATGTTTTTCCGGGATGTCCTTGCTAGCTTTCAACTCCATCCACAGGATATTGGACCGCATTTCCTATCCAACATATGCAATTTTCAAGTATTCTGTGAAGTTTATCTTCAAGAAGAACCATCTGTTGAGCTCTTCCCGGATTTTTTCCATTAAAACCGCCGAACTGAGTTCTCTGATGGTCCCAACATAGAACTTGGTGGGGTGTCAATCCAGAAGAGGAAAGAAGTTGATTTCCCTCATGCAAAACACCACAGCCATCTGAAAGACTGGAACCAAACTTGGTTTTACTGCCAGAACACTGCCCCTGCTTGAGAAAATCCTTTGCCGGGTTACCGTGCTTACCGGCTTATCAATGGCCACCCGTTACCTCAACGACTAACTGCCAGAGAACGAAAAACTTATGCACCTCAACTCGCCAAGCTCCGGGCACTCCTAGCCAATGGTTTGACTGGTGTTGAACTCGTTCGCTGTTGGGTTTCGTGGCATATCTTGCTTTTAAGTCGCCGCTCCTGATTAATGCATGAGTATACCGGCAATGCCAAGGACCCTCAACGGTTTAATGAAATAGAAATGACCAACGATGAATTCACTGAAAGTGTGAAGAAGATGCTTGACGAACCGATCGCCGCATGCAGCCAAACTGGGTTGCTCCCTTTTTATGCCTCCAACAAACCGCCAGCGGTAAAAATTGTAACCTTGTGCTTTTTTATCCGCCTCTGCTTTAACATCGTTCTAATATTCCTTTGTTTAATTTCACAGGCCAATAGCTCCTTCTGGAATAGGAAAACTCAATATAAACCGGCTAGGGCTCCTCGTGCAAAGAGCAAGGTCACAAAGAGAGCAGCCAAGAAGAAAACCGCCGAATCTTCTGATCCGCCAGAAGACATTGATGAATCAGATCAAGAGGTAGAACTTGACTCCCTTGGTTCCTTTTTCATACACCTTATTGACAATGACTTTTCCTAGGATGATGCGGAGGCCAGCCGAGCAGAGCATGTAGAGGTAATCTCTCTTTCCTCCGATTAAGATCTTGTGCCGGTTCAAAGATTTCGCCGTGCAGTTCGGAAAGTAAAATACTCTCACCCTATTGCTTATTTGGATCCAAAATTTTCTTTGAAGACACAGCAACCTAAAGGGCGTCGCACAACCCGGCACAGTGGCCAGCAAGTCAATTCTTCCGGTTTACCAGATACACCAACCCAGAAGCGTCGTCTAGAGATTTCTTGTTCTCCCAAAAAAATTATCCTTTGAAGGGTTACTTCCAATACCCAGTTAATCCTTATGATCCAAATTATCAGGGGTCTTCAAATTCATCTGGCGGTTCATCAACCACTCAGCTGCCTCCCCTCAAAACCGTCCCTGGGTAAGTATATTGCCCTTCATCTTTTTCCTTCATATTTTGGTTTACCGTGCTAATCTTTGTTTTGATATCGCAGTGCCAAAGCCCGACTGAGCAAGGAGGCCAAAACTAGTACACCCATTAGTGAAGATGAACCGGAGAGGGCTCCTGAGGGCACCGGTAGAAATACTGATGCCACTGATGATTCCGCCCCACAAGGTGAGAACACTGAAGCCAATCCGTTGGAAGCTGACCCGGCCACTCACATTGATCCATCAAGCCCTCATGCTACTCCTCCGAGTCCGGCTGCTGATCCGCCGAGCCCAGCTGTCAATCCGCCAAGCCCATCCAGAGATACCAACCCACCAAGTCCACCAAAAGGTGATGATGATGATGTTATTATTACTGGTATGGGTCACACTAGCCCTGGTAATCCAGTTGTCTTGTCAAAACATACTGCCAAGCAGGAATTCGCTGCTATGGGCAAGGGGAAAGGGAAGACTGATTTATCCAACTTCATTAACCTTAGTGTCGAGGAGCTTCATTCCGGATTTTTAAATCGCCTTTACACCAGCCGTAACTTTGAAGCCTGTTTGGTGAACTTGATGAAGGAACGTTATGAGGTAATCTTCAAAAACGCTTTGAAATTTACTTTGTTCAGTATATCTCTTCCATTGTAGCCCCTAAGGGCCAGGTTATCTCTTGAAGATAAACCGGGACTTTGAGATGAAGAACACTTCAACTGAATAGCCCCCAAAGTCCGATTTGTCTCTTGAAGACAAACCGGGACTTTTCTGTCCTTAATAATTTCCTACACGTTTAACTGATCAATTGTGCATTAGCCCCCAAGTGCCAAGTGTATAACTTCTTATGTGCTTGCAACTTTAACATCTTCATCTTTTGTCTTTTGCAGACCGATAGAAATATCAAAGAATCTCAAATCGCCGACCTTCAAGAAAACATCAAGTCTCATAAAGAAGAGACTTCCAAGGCCAAAGATGAACTTAAAACCACTTTGACAGCCATGGAACAATTGAAAGAAGGTTTCAAGAGTGATCATGCCAGTTGGGAAACTGAAAAGGCTGCTTTGTTGAAGACGTCGAATCAGCTCTTAAACCGGTGGCGGATTAACTAACTGGATTGAAGCGCCAAGTAAATTTCATGACCGATCATCTTTGAAATTGCCGGTTTAACATGAAAATCTTCAACCATTATAGGTAGCCGTATTGCTCATCTGGGCTGTGACATGCGGATGAAACTAAAGGCAGCATATATGTTGATAGAGCAACTGTATACCGGTGCCCAACGGGTTATCTGCGCAGTCTCATACAACAAACTGGCACCAACATTGATCAAGGACACACTAGCAAGGTTATCCATGACGCCGGCATAGATAGAAGAGGTGAAGCGATCTGCTGCCAGGGCTGGCACTTTACTGGCACTGAATCGGGCCAAAGCAAGGATATCTGACTTGGATCCAGTTGATAGCACCAAGGGCTTTCCGGTGAACAAGCAGACGGGTCAGCATTTGACAACGAAGCCCTCAAAGCCCTGACAAAGGAGATGCGTCCACTATCAGGCCAACTGGCTGAAGAGGCTAACTTGACTGTTCATCGGTCCTTTTACGATGAAAGGAACCAGCGGGTTGACAGGACTGTGATAGAAGTCCAGAACCTTATCCCGCCAATCCGTAAGCACACTTACGCCCTTGATGTTGAACCGTCCAATCTGATAAGTGAAGAAGCTGTATTTCAGGCTTTAACCCGGATTGACTGGACCACCATTGACTTCTAGCCACTGGGTGGGGAGGAGGAGGGTGAACCGATGCAAGAAGATCCATCAACTTCACGTCGTCCTGGCAATGAATCTTAATCCGACAATCGGCTTATTTTCCCAGACTTTGTTCTGTGTAAGAACAAGCAGTTTTTTGGGCCTCAAAGCGCCTTGTAATAGGCTATATTAAAATACTTTTATCTGTAGCACTGATACATGACTGTGTTTGATCCGCCATGATACTTGTCGTGCTTGATTATATACTTTGGTAATTTCATGCAATCCTGATGTCTGCATAACAAGAATTGTTCGGGCGGTATTACCGCCGGACGGGTCACAATGCCCAATACAAAGCATGGTTAATTACCAAAACTGAATCAAAATATGAAATAAATCATACCTGTGATACTAAATCACTTAGTTGGTTTACCAACTTGTATTTGTAGTAAGGGTAAAAACCCAAATCTGAAGTATTGATAACTCCAACCATGCAGTGCTGGTGTATACGTTTAAACCATACCGGGTTGTGATAAACACCATATGATCATGCTGGTAATATGTAATCAAAGCCAGTCTTGGTTATGAGACACCGGTTAGATAAGAAATATGGTCTGACAACTTATAGTTGAAAGCCAAGACGGGTTAACAAACACCGGGTTAATATGTATAAGGTCTGACAACTTGTAGTTGAAAGACAAGCCGGGTTAACAAACACCGGGTTAATATGAATATGGTCTGACAGCTTGTAGTTGAAAGCCAAACCGGGTTAATAAACATCGGGTTAATATAATCTTATCAAAAGGCAAAGAACTTGGCAAAAAGCTAACAAAAGACCGTGTAGTCGAGGCTTTTCAAGGGCTGCCAGGCCCAAATTCGAGGCTTTTCATGGGCTGCCAGGCCGCTGAGTTAAACCATTTTGCAAAGCCTTTTAAGATGGGCCTCCAACTAACCAATCGTCGTTTTAACTTTGACAAGTTCAGGATCTGTAAAAGATTGACTTGTCAAACGTTCGGCGGGTCATGCCAGGATTACCTGGATAGGAGTGGCTTACTTGATGAAGGCAGGTTAACCCGGGGTTTTAGGTGAATACCCCAGGCTTCCAAGCCGTGCTTGATAGCATATTACAAGGGTCCTTTCAAAGTTTTTGTTACAGTGCACAAAGAGCCCCCAATAACTTTGTGAGTTGTGCTCAATGTGTGCCTATGTTTGAGCTGTGCGTAGCATCCAGACTTTTTTTGGCCCCTTGGGTGTGAAGCTCCCAAGCTGTATTGTGGCATGATAGCCGGTTGAACAGGTAGTACTCCGCTTTGTCAGCTGAAGCCCCCATGTAAACAAAGCGATATTTGGAGAAAACGGCAGAGACCCTGCTTATAGCAAGGATGCCAGTTTATTATATTGATCATAATATATACATTGTTGAAATATGTACATAAAAGGATCATATAGCTCAGGTGTAGTAAGGCCGAAGGAGAGCTATGTTCCACGGCCGCCGGATCTCCTCCTCAGAACTGCGTGAGTCTTCTCGAACGTCAATGAGGTTGTATGATCCATTGTGCAGATTTTTGCTGACCACAAAGGGCCCTTCCCAAGGTGGGGATAACTTGTGCATATCGGTCTGATCCTGGATGAGCCGGAGCACTAAGTCGCCTTCTTGAAAGGTTCTTGTTTTAACCCGGCGGCTGTGATAGCGCCGCATGTCTTGCTAATAAACCGCAGAACGAGCCAAAGCCATGTCTCGCTTCTTATCTAACAGGTCCAGCGCCTCTTGGCGTGCTTTCTCATTGTCCGCTTCAACATAATTGGCAACCCGTGGCGAGTCATGACGAATATCACTTGGGAGGATGGCCTCTGCCCCGTAAACTATGAAGAAAGGTTTATAACCCGTAGATCAGTTTGGTGTGGTATTTATACTCCATAATATAGATGGTAACTCTTCCACCAAATAACCCGACGTCCGCTTCAAAGGAACCATAAGCAGGGGCTTGATACCCTTCAAGATTTCTTGATTAGCTCGCTCCGCTTGACCATTAGACTGGGGGTGAGCCATGGACGCTACATCAAGCCCGATGTGTTCTCATTGACAAAATTCCTCCATCTCACCATTAGAAAGGTTTGTGCCATTATATGTGATGATGCTGTGTGGAAAGCCAAAGCGGAAGATGATCTTTTTGAGAAATTGAGGCCCCGTAGCAGCGTCACACTTGCTTACGGGCTTCGCTTCAACCCATTTAGTGAACTTGTCAACCGCCACCAACAGGTGGGTTTTCTTATCCTTGGAGCGCTAAAAAGGTCCCACCATATCAAGCCCCCAAGTAGCAAACGGCCAAGTGATGGGAATCATCCGTAGTTTTTGAGCCGACACATGATCTCGGTGTGAAAACTTCTGACAAGCGTCATACCGCTTTACCAGGTCCTCCACATCAGCAAGAGCTGTTAACCAATAAAACCCATGATGAAAAGCTTTGGCCACCAGGGATTTTGATCCGGCATGGTGACCACAATCCCCTTCATGGATTTCACGTAGAATTTCGTGTCCTTCTTCAGGAGAAACACAACATTGGAATACGCCTGAAACACTGCAACGGTGTAGCTCGCCATTGTGAATAACCATGGACTTGGATCGCCGGATTATCTGTCTGGCTAAAACCTCATCATCTGGTAGCTTGCCCTAGTTCATATACGCCAAATATGGAACCGCCAATCCGGAATGATATATAAAGCGGCTACCAATTGGGACTCCGGATCGGGAACATCTATATCCTCCTCTGTAGGCAACTTAACAGACGGGTTATGCAAGATATCTAAAAAGGTATTGGGCGGTACCGGTTTACGCTGAGTTCCCAGCCGGCTTAAAGCATCTGCTGCTTCATTTTTGCGCTTGTCAATGTGCTCAACCTGATAACCTTTAAAGTGACCAGCCACAATATCCACTTCTCGTCGGTAAGCCACCATGAGGGGATCTTTAGAATCCCGAGTACTAGAAACATGCTGAGCCAGCAGATCAGAATCTCCAAAACAGTGAACCCGGCTTAAATTCATTTCCTTGGCCACACGGAGACCATGGAGTAAGGCCTCATACTCAGCTGCATTGTTAGTACAAGGAAACATTAAGCGGAGAACATAACAAATTTTATCACCTCAAGGGGAAGTAAGGACAACTCCAGCCCCCGAGCCTTCCAATTGCCTGGATCCATCAAAGTGAATAGCCCAGTATGTATTATCCGGTTTGTCCTCTGGTGCCTATAACTCGGTCCAGTCCTTGATGAAGTCAACAAGCGCCTGAGACGTGATGGCCGTTCGAGGCATATACTTCAACCCATGTGGACCAAGCTCAATTGCCCACTTTGCAACCCGGCCAGTTGCTTCCCTGTTCTGAATTATATCGCCCAAAGGAGTAAAACTAACCACCGTGATGGGATGGCCGAGAAAATATTGCTTGAGCTTCCGACTTGCCATAAAAACCCCGTATACCAGCTTCTGCCAGTGCGGATATCGCTGTTTTGACTCGATTAGTACTTCGCTGATATAGTAAACCGGCCGTTGAACCGGATATTCCTTTCCAGCCTCCTTGCGCTCAACCACAATTGCCACACTGACCGAACGGGCATTATCAGCCACGTACAATAACAAGGGCTCCTTATCAACTGGAGCAGCAAGGACTGGAGGTTCGGCCAACTGCCACTTTGAGTCCTCAAACGCCGCATTGGCTGCATCACTCCAAACGAAATCGTCTGTCTTCTTCAACATCTGATATAAAGGAATCGCCTTTTCTCCCAAGCGGCTGATAAACCAGCTAAGGGCTGCAATTCGACCCGCCAGACGCTGAACATCATTGATGCACTTCGGTTTAGCCAAGGACGTAATCGCTTTGATCTTTTCTGGATTAGCCTCAATGCCTCTGTTGGACACCAGAAAGCCCAATAGCTTGCCTGTCGGAACATCGAAAACACACTTGTCCGGATTAAGCATCATCTTATAAACCCAAAGATTGTCAAATGTCTCCTTGAGATCCTCTATCAATGTCTCCTTTTTCCTGGATTTGACTACAGTGTCATCCACATAGGCATGAACATTGCGCCCAATCTGAGTGTGAAGACAATTTTGCACACAGCGCTGATAAGTTGCCTGGGCACTCTTGAGCCCAGAGGGCATAGAAACATAGCAGAAGGCTCCAAAGGGAGTGATGAAGGCTGTCTTCTCCTAGTCCTTAACTGCCATTTTGATCTGATGATAACCTGAATAAGCATCCAAAAAACTCAGACGCTCACAACCCGCCGTCGCATCAATGATCTGATCAATACGCGGGAGAGCAAAAGGATCCACCAGACAATCCTTGTTCAAATCTGTGTAGTCCACAAACATGCGCCAAGTTCCGTTTTTCTTAAGAACGAGCACCGGATTAGCCAACCACTCAGGGTGAAATACTTCGACGATAAACGCAGCAGCCAACAGCCGGGCTACCTCCTCACCAATGGCCTTGCGTCTCTCCTTGTTAAAGCGCCGAAGAAACTGCTTGACCGGTTTAAACTTGGGATCAATATTGAGAGTGTGCTCAACGAGTTCCCTTGGTACACCTGGCATGTCAGAAGGCTTCCATGCAAAAATGTCCAGGTTCTCACGAATGAACTCGATGAGTGTGCTTTCCTATTTCGGATCTAGATTGGTACTGATGCTAAACTGTTTGGATGAATCGCCAGGAACAAAATCAACAAGTTTAGTCTCGTCGGCCGGTTTGAACTTCAGGGTCGGGTCATGCTCAATGGTGGGCTTCTTCCGAGGGGTCATGTCTGCCGGATCAACATTGTCTTTATAGAACTTCAGCTCCTCTGTAGTACAAACCGACTCAGCATAGGCCGCATCACCTTCCTCACAATCCAAAGCGATCTTTCGACTTCCGTGTACTGTGATAGTCCCCTTATGACCCGGCATTTTGAGCTGTAAATAGATATAGCAGGGCCTCGCCATGAATTTTGCGTAAGCCGGCCGTCCAAACAGTGCGTGATATGGGCTCTGGATTTTCACCACTTCAAAGGTCAATGTTTTAGATCTGGAATCATGCTCATCTCCGAACACAACCTCCAAAGCAATCTTGCCAATAGGATATGCTAATTTACCTGGTACTACACCATGAAAAACAATGGTTGACGGTTTAAGACTCTTGTCTGTCAACCCCATGCGACGGAAGGGCTCATTGTACAGGATGTTAATACTGCTCCCTCCATCCATCAGCACTTTGGTAAATTTATAACCTCCCACCTGAGGTGCCACCAATAAAGCTAGATGACCCGGATTGTCAACCCGGGGTGGATGATCCTCTCTGCGCCACACAATGGGCTGGTTGGACCACCGCAAGTAACATGGCGCTGCCGGTTCAACAGCATTAACTGCCCTCTTGTGAAGCTCCTGATCGCGCTTGCACAGACTAGTAGTGAACACATGATACTGCCCACCATTCAACTGCTTTGGGTGACTTTGATAACCCGACTGCTGCTGATTCCCTTGATTATTCTGTTGGTTATTACCACCTTGGTTGTTCTGGTTGCCCTAATTATTCTGAAATCCAGAGTTTGAACCGCCGCCACCATGAAAACCTGGACCTGAACCGCCCGATGGACCCTAATCATACTAGAAAAGATCAGAGTTCTTGAACTCCTTCATAATATAACAATCTTTCCAAAGATGTGTGGCAGGGGCCTCCTTGGTCCCATGCTTTGGGCAGGGCTGGTTTAACAGACGCTCCAGATTCATCCCTCCATCGCGCTGGGGCGGTTTACCGTTATGACGTTGCATATTGGTGTTAGCCACAATATCTGAATTATATGCTGTCGGTGTCAAAACCGGTGGATCTCGGGTAGGGGGTCCCGAACTGTGCGTCTAGGCAGATGGTAACAGGAGACAAGGGACACGATGTTTTACCCAGGTTCGGGCCCTCTTAATGGAGGTAAAACCCTACATCCTGCTTGATTGATATTGATGATGTGGGTATTACAAGAGTAGATCTACCACGAGATCAAGGAGGCTAAACACTAGAAGCTAGCCTATGGTATGATTGTTGTTATCGTTGTTGTCCTACGGACTTAAACCTTCCGATTTATATAGACACCGGAGAGGGCTAGGGTTACACAGAGTCGGTTACAATGGTAGGAGATCTACATATCCGTATCGCCAAGCTTGCCTTCCACGCCAAGGAAAGTCCCATCCGGACACCGGACGAAGTCTTCAATCTTGTATCTTGATAGTCTTGGAGTCCGGCCGATGATGATAGTTCGGCTATCGACACCCCCTAGTCCAGGACTCCCTCAGTAGCCCCTGAACCAGGCTTCAATGACGATGAGTCCGACGCGCATATTGTCTTCGGCATTGCAAGGCGGGTTCCTCCTCCGAATAATTTGTAGAAGATTGTGAACACCAGGATAGTGTCCGGCTCTGCAAAATAAATTCCACATTCCACCATAGAGAGAATAATATTTGCACAAGTTCAATGTGCTGACGTATTTCGTGGCATGACGTCACACCACAACCAAGCCTTTACTTGAATCGTTTTTATTATACCGCCTCAATGCGTTTAGCGAAGCGGTTTCCTTGGCACGTCTTGTCGAAGCAAAGATCGTGTTCGCCCTATTCCAGGATTCTCATCAATATGGACGTGGGTAACCCAACCACGCCATTGATTGCGGCGCTTGGGAGAAAAGCGAGTTTTACCAGGCCGGTGGGGACGCATAGTTTCGTCCGTCCATATATAAGGGGATAAGGATCCACCTTTTCACCTATGCCTTCTTCCTCCTTTGCTTATCCATCTCCGCGCACTCGAGCTCCAGCGCCCAAGTCCGCACATCCCGCCTCGACCTCCTCCAGCTATGTCCAGAGCGGGAGGCAAATGGATGGCCTCCTCCGTCACGGAGGGGCACATCGAGAGACTGCGCGGCGCCGGATACCTGTCTAGCGACATCGCGCACCGGCTCCCCAACAAGGGGCAGCTCATCCCCACCCCCAGGCCCCATGAGAGGGTGGTATTCCTTCCCCATTTCCTCCGCGGACTGGGCCTCCCACTTCACCCCTTTGTTCGGGGGCTCATGTTCTACTACGGCCTGGATTTCCATCATCTGGCCCCGAATTTCATCCTCAACATCTCGGTGTTTATCGTCGTGTGCGAGGCCTTCCTCTGCATCCAGCCCCACTTCGGCTTGTGGCTCAAGGTCTTCAATGTCAAGCCGAAGGTCGTGAAGGGGAATCAAGCAGAGTGCGGAGGCGCCATGGTGGGCAAGATACCCAATGTTACTTGGCTCGAGGGCTCCTTCGTGGAAACCATCAAGGGGTGGCAATCAGGGTGGTTCTACATCGCCGAGCCGCGTGACCCTAAATGGGCAGTGGCCCCCGAATTCAGATCTGGCATCCCCACACAGCTCACCTCCTGGAAGGAGAGTGGCCTGACTTGGGGTGATTCGGAGGAGCTGACCGGACTCCAAGCCTGTATCCAGAAGCTGGTGGATAAGAAGCTCAAGCTCGTCAACGTCGTCCAGGTCATGCTCATCCGCCGGATCCTCCCATGCCAACAACGGGCCTTTAAACTATGGGAGTTCGATCCGGCTCAGCGCCGAACCTTGAGCAGGCTCTTCGAAACTAGGTACGAAGATGCCTGGAAGGTGCTTTTTAAGGGCGCCGAGGCCCCCGCATCCGCTACCGAAGATCGCGGATTCCTCTTCCAACGTCCTTCTATCGGGCTTTGAGGTAAGAATATTAATATATGTAAAATAGTACCGCATAGACAGTAGCCCCTGATGCTCGGTTCGGTGTTCGAAAAGAAAAACCGGACTCAGGATCTAAAAAGATATACGCAGGAGTCATAAAAAATATGTCGATATGGGATTGCAGGCTACCCTGCTGACCTCTGCCGCACTGACTACGGAGGTTAATGCTTTGAAGAAAAACCTCGAGTGTTCCAAGAATGAGCTTGGCCGTGCCAAGAAGCAACTCGAGGACAAAGAATGTGAGTAGCACCTTATTAAAATTGTACCTTACAGAAAAGGACTTGGTTGCAAAAAGAATGCCTAGGATAACATGGGTATTGCAGGGGCCACAAACAAGGTGGCGACCCTGAAGGAGGCAGTGTCCGTGGCCGAACGCAACGTGGCCGCGGAGCGCGCCGAGCGAGAGAAGCAGGAGGCGCGGGTGTCGGAGGTACGGCAAGAGCTCCAGGCTCTCGTGGAAAAACACGAGAGTTTGGAGCGTGATTCGAAGACTCGAGAGTTCGAGCTTGCATTGGCTCTTGAGAGTGCCAAAGCCGCTAAGGCCGAAGCCTACAAGGCCCTCCAGGAAATTGAGGCGTTGAAGAAAACAGCGTCGGGTAAGGCATTTTTCATGCAAACAAGCATGTGGATGTGGATTACGTGTTACTTACCCGAATTCGGAGCTCTCGAGGAGCCTTCGCAGATCTGCCCCGCAGCGTGTCCGATGCTGCCGCTTTCTACAGGGCCGAGGAGGGGAGTGCGATGGAGAAGGTCTTCTGGTCTCAGTATGCTGAGGCCGGACATTCGGTTCCCCTTAGCGACCAGCTGAAGCAGCTGGTCGAGGTCCACAAGGTGGCCGAACAGGCCATGAAGGGCCTCATAGTTCGGATGTGGCCCAATGAGGCCATGCGTGGGACCTACTTCGGCCTAGTGCGGCGGCTGGTGGATGCGTGTCCATGGGTTGAGGTCATCAAGCGATCTGCCTGTATTGAGGGTGCCCATCGGGCCCTTGCCCGTGCTAAGGTGCACTGGGGCAAGATGGATGCTGAGAAGCTTGTGACGGACACGCCACCGCCGGGCAAGGAGTATCGTACGCCCGAGATGTATTATAAGAGTGTCTTGAAGGGTGCCCGCACTATTGCGGGTGAGTGCTCCAATGATGTAATATTTGAGTAAACTCGCATTTTGTTATCCTGTGCGCAGAAAACCTTGTTCATATGCGCTAAGCAACGTTTTTTGATTTAAAATATTACCTTCTGTGCAGCTGTTTATCAAATCTGAGAGATGGCAAGTCGTCGGCTTCAGCCCCCATGCTGCGAGTGCTGGGGTGTTCGGTATAAATTTGAGCACTCTTGTTCCCATATTTGGGTCCATCTAGGGAGGCGCTCAACACGACGAACTAGGCAACCGGACTTATAATGCTTGAACACTCTCACTTTGCCATAGAATTCTATAATTTTAAATTTTGGCAAAGCCCCTAGTGTTCGGAAGACCGAATTCGGGGCGCTATCCACGCCTGGGCCGGACAAAGCCGGTTCCTCACTCTAAGCGGCATAAGTCTTTAGGGACTCGAAAAAACCTCTCGAACAGCGACCGGCTCTCGCCTCATCATGACGGTCAGTTTTAGCTTTCTCCACTGAGGCGTTAACCCAGCCCAACTGGGCGCAATCGCAGTGGTTCTCCCAGGGCTACGTTAGCTGATACAATGGAACGTAAGGTACCAAAACATGGGAGCCGGGCAAACCCAACTATTGACCCAAGACATGATTCGGAGCTAATGCATATAATGCTATAAGTTCGGAGTGCCGCACTTGGGAAAGTGTTCGGACTTATCACACCATGATGTAGGGAACATAAGCCCCTGGTGTTTTTTAGCCGTACCAAAGTGTACGGATGCAACATGCCGTAAACGAACATATGTATAAAAAAGAAATGCAATTATAAGCAAGAAGGTGCTGCATTGTTTTATTCAAGAAGTACTGCTATGAATGCAGAACGATACAAATAGTGCGATAAGCAAGGGACGGGACTGTTAAACATGTCCCCCTCCTGGGGTAGGTTGCGGAGTGGTGTATAAAACAGATTAAATACTCGTAAGGGAGACCACCTGGATACTCGTCGCAGCCTTTCTCCTTCCCTGGCTGTTGCATCGTGAGTTCGGCCGGTCTACTGCCGGACAGGGCTTTTGGTAAACGGAGTCCTGTGGGTAAGAAAAGAAAAGGAAACAGAAAAAAAAGAAATGACGCACTTAGGAGCCCCTGATGTGGTTGAGCCGCATTCTGGGCCTGTCGTGGTCGTGCCCCTTCCCCTATGCCCATGGTATCTCCAGAGCGTAATGATGGACGCGAAGGGACAGTCTTGCGATCTTGCGAGGGTTGGGGTTGGGTTCGCATTGCTATGCGTGCTCGGAACGCGCCAGGTGGTCTTGTTGTAGGTTACTTCGGGCGCGTTTGGCCGTGTCCGGTCGCTTAACGGACGGACTTGAGAATTGCCTTAAGAGGCTGCATTGTACTTCTGCCGCAAGAGCCGCTGTATGTTCCTTCGTTTGGAGGGAGCGCTCGGTGTTTCTGTTGACCGTAATGACTCCTCGAGGGCCTGTCATCTTAAGCTTGAGGTATGCGTAGTGCGGCACCGCGTTGAATTTTGCAAACGCAGTCCGTCCGAGCAGAGCATGATAGCCGCTGCGGAACGGAACTATGTCGAAGATTAACTCCTCGCTTCGGAAGTTATCCGGTGATCCGAAGACCACTTCCAGTGTGACTGAGCCCATACAATTGGCCTCTACACCTGGTATGACGCCTTTGAAGGTCGTCTTTGTGGGTTTAATCCTTGAGGGGTCTATGCCCATCTTGCGCACTGTGTCCTGATAAAGCAGGTTCAGGCTGCTGCCGCCGTCCTTCAGGACTCTAGGGAGGTGAAATCCATTGACGATTGGGTCTAAAACCAATGCGGCGAATCCGCCGTGGCGGATGCTGGTGGGGTGGTCCCTTCGATCAAAAGTGATTGGGCAGGAGGACCATGGGTTGAACTTCGGGGCGACTGGCTCCATCGTGTGTACGTCCCTGAGTGCACGCTTTCGCTCCCTCTTGGGTATGTGGGTTGCGTATATCATATTCACCGTCCGCACTTGTGGGGGAAAACCCTTCTGTCCTCTGTTGTTCGGCGGTCGGGTCTCTTCTTTGTCATTGCTATGTAGCCCCTTGTCATTGTTTTCAGCGATTAGCTTGCCTGCCTGCTTGAATACCCAACAGTCCCTGTTGGTGTGGTTGGCTGGCTTTTCGGGGGTGCCGTGTATCTGGCACGAGCGATCGAGTATTCGGTCCAAATTGGATGGACCCATAGTAGTTCTTTTGAATGGCTTCTTCCGCTGACCGGGTTTCGGGCCTCTGAATCCGGCGTTGACTGCCGTATCCTCATTATTGTTGTCGTTAATGCGGCGTTTATTCTTGTTGCGACATGACCTTCCATTGCGATCCTTGTTATCCGGACTGTCGGAATTTTTGCTGAGGTTGTTGCTGCGAGCTAGCCAGTTGTTCTCTCCCACGCAAAAGCGGGTCGTGAGTGATGTGAGGGCTGCCATGGATTTCGGCTTTTCCTGTGCCAGGTGTCGGGCAAGCCACTCATCGCGGATGTTATGTTTGAAGGCTGCGAGGGCCTCTGCATCCGGACAGTCGACGATTTGATTTTTCTTAGTTAAGAACTGTGTCCAGAATTGTCTGGCCGATTCGTCTGGCTGCTGAATTATGTGGCTTAGGTCGTCAGCGTCTGGTGGTCGCACATATGTGCCCTGGAAGTTATCATGGAATGCGGCTTCTAGGTCCTCCCAACATCCAATTGATTCTGCTGGCAAGCTGTTAAGCCAATGCCGAGCTGGTCCTTTAAGCATGAGTGGGAGGTATTTGATGGCGTGAAGATCGTCACCGCGGGCCATGTTGATATGAAGGAGATAGTCTTTGATCCAAACCGCGGGGTCTGCTGTGCTGTCATAGGATTCGATATTTACGGGTTTAAACCCTTCGGGGATTTGATGATCCATTAGTTCGTCTGTGAAGCATAATGGGTGTGCGGCGCCTCTGTATTGGGCTATATCGCGACGAAGCTCCAACGATCTTTGTCTATTGTGTTCTGCCCGGCCGGACTTATTGTGTCCGGTGCGGCGGTTGTCGTCACGTATCATGGCGCGCCCAAGCGATCCATAGATCGATCTTTATTGTCTTGCTTATCCTCCAATATATCTCGCAAGTCCGGAGCATTCCCCTGTGGCCTTGTGCTATTCGAGCGGTGCCGGGGTACGGTTATAGTGAAGGGCCTAGAGGCCTCTCTGTCGCGGCCACGAGGTGGCCGGTCAGCCGTATTGTTCTCTGGTGATGCAGGTTTATATGCCTCCTCCTCTAATCGGGGGAGCAACTTGCGTTTGGGGTAGCTTTTGGAGGGGCGTCCGAGCTCATGCTCTTCGGCCGCCAGGACTTCCGTCCATCTGTCGGCTAGCAGATCCTGATCAGCTCTAAGCTGTTGCTGCTTTTTCTTGAGGCTGTTTTCCGTGGCCATAAGCCTGCGTTTAAAACGCTCTTGTTCGACGGGATCCTCAGGCACGACAAATTCGTCGTCGTCGAGGCTTGCCTCGTCTCCGGAGGGAGGCATGTAAATATCTTCCTCTACCTCATCGTTTGCCGCCCTCTTGTGAGGGCTGGCATCCCCGTCCTCCTGCGCTGAATCTTGCTGGAGGGGGTCGTCTTCGGCACTGTCTGGGGTATTTTTATCTCCGGTGCCGGAATCGCCATTCTTGCTGTGGCGGGATTTTGAGCGGCACCGCTGACGCCGGCGCTTGGGCTGTTTCTCGGAGGGGTCTTCCTCCGCTGTTCCTTCGCCATTCCCATCCTTTGGGATATCCACCATGTATATATCGTATGACGAAGTGGCTTTCCAGTGCCCAGTAGGCGCTGGTTCTTGGTCGTCTCCGGCATCGTCGTCCATACCGTCGATGTCGTCAGAGTCGAAGTCTAGCATGTCGGTTAGATCATCGACAGCGGCTACTAAGTGGGTAGTGGGTGGGTCTTGAATTTCTTCGTCGTCCGCATCCCAGTCGTCCTGACCGCAGTCTGGCCAGGGCTCTCCTGATAACGAGAGATATTTTAGCGAGCTCAAAACATCGCCAAAAGGTGAGTGTTGAAAGATGTCCTCAGCAGCGAACTCCATGATCAGCGCCCAGTCGGATTCGATTGGTGGGGGCACGGGAGGTTCATAGTCCGGCAAGGAGTCCGACACCTTGGAGTCGCGAGCTTCAGAAGGGACAACGTCAGTATTCGGCTCTATCGCCCTAGAGGTTGTAGCCCCCGAGGCGGTGTCTAACCGTCCATCCTCGATCTGCACGGCCGGCTCCGAATCAAGGGTCGGAGCGGACTCGTGTGCGGCCTCCAGGGCACTGTCCGGAAGTAGAGCTAAATCATGCCCATCGTGACAGTGCGGCACGCTCGGTTGTGGCTTGAATCCATTTAAGATCAAGTCTCCGCGGATGTCAGCCGTGAAGTTCAGACTTCCAAATCTGACCTGACGGCCCGGGGCGTAGCTTTCGATCTGCTCCAGATGGCCAACCGAGTTGGCCCACAGTGCAAAGCCGCCGAATACGAAGATCTGTCCTGGGAGAAAAGTCTCACCCTGGACCGCGTCGTTGTTGATGATCGAAGGAGCCATCGAGCCTATCAGCGATGACACAGAGGAACTCTCAATGAAAGCACCAATGTCGGTGTCAAAACCGGCGGATCTCGGGTAGGGGGTCCCGAACTGTGCGTCTAGGCGGATGGTAAGAGGAGACAAGGGACACGATGTTTTACCCAGGTTCGGGCCCTCTTGATGGAGGTAAAACCCTACGTCCTGCTTGATTGATATTGATGATGTGGGTATTACAAGAGTAGATCTACCACGAGATCAAGGAGGCTAAACCCTAGAAGCTAGCCTATGGTATGATTGTTGTTATCGTTGTTGTCCTACGGACTAAAACCATCCGGTTTATGTAGACACTGGAGAGGGCTAGGTTTACACAGAGTCGGTTACAATGGTAGGAGATCTACATATTTGTATCGCCAAGCTTGCCTTCCATGCCAAGGCAAGTCCCATCCGGACACGGGACGAAGTCTTCAATCTTGTATCTTCATAGTCTTGGAGTCCGGCCGATGATGATAGTTCGGCTATCCGGACACCCCCTAGTCCAGGACTCCCTCATATGCCTTGCGCTTACCATTATTCCCATGACTCCCTTTGTTGTGATGATGTCCCTTTGCACCGCCATTCTTCTTTCCCTTCTCCGGTTTCTCCTCATCAGAATCGGGATCCTTGGTATTATCAGAATCGACATATTTAACCAAGGCTGCCATAAGTGTTCCCATGTCATTGCAGTGGCGCTTGAGCCGTCCCAACTTCATATTTAGTGACTTAAACTGGCAATTACGCTCTAGCTTTATGATTGTTTGGCCGGCATTAATCCGGTCTGACGAATGGAAAACTTATGAAACCCGGTGCACCCAATGAGTTGTTGACTCATTCTCCCCTTGAACACAGGCATACAGATCCACAATTGACATCGGTTGTTTGCACGTATCTTTGAAATTGGCTATAAACCGGGCCTTCAACTGGTCCCATGACTCGACAGAGTTGGCTGGTAGGTTTTTCCACCAAGTACGGGCTGTCCCTTCCAACATCATCATGAAGTACTTTGCACAGGTCGCTTCATCCACATCCAGCATCTCCATTGCCATCTCATAACTTTCAATCCATGCCTCAGGTGGCTGATCAGCGGTGTAATTAGGCACCTTACATGGACCCTTGAAATCCTTAGGCAGTCGCACATTACGGAGAGCCGGAATGAGATACGGCACTGCCCAAGAATTGAAGGCAAGCCCGGTGCCTCGGTCTACTGACGCTGCTGGCTGGACCGGGGCAGGTTGATAACGACTCGCATACTGTGCTGCTAAAGCGGCCTCCTTTCATGCTCTGCCATTATCCACGACGTCCTGAGCATTTGCCTCACTGCGCACCGGATTGGGTCCTTGAGGGGCATTACGGCGCCGCGCACTACTAGACACCTCCTGCTCCTCCATGCCTGCTATAGCTTTTGCTCGGACGGGGGGTTGAATGAATCTTGTCTCAGCTATAAGAATAAGCCTGCTGCTGCACAACGGCGGTTTGAAGAAGATCCCTGGCCTGCCACGTCTCAACCGCCGCCAGTGAATCGCCCTCCATTGGAATAGCTGCCAGGCGAGATGCTGCAGCAATCATGTTATCCAAAGGGCTAGAAAAGTAACCCGATGCTGTTGACATGTATTGCGGCGGGTTATCCGTTCAACGAGGTTGATCCGTCATCCGTGGTTGATCTGGCGCCGCCCTAGGCGCGTTGGTCCAGTTTGTAGCTGCCTGATTACTCGGCCCAGCCCCCGGTGTATTAAAGAGATTCAGTCCTTCGAAGACCGGCTGTATACGCGATCGGTACTTACTTCGCATTACATCATTTGATGCATTCTGATCCAACATGAGCCGGTAATTTTGCGCCTGTATCTGCTGTGACTGGGCATCCAACGCGGCCCGTTCTTCAGCCAACCTAGAGTCCTCAGCTGCTAGGTCCTCCTTAGCCTATGTTATCTGGTCCTTCAACTTGGCAAAGTCTGCATTATGCTGATCCTGCCTCTCCGGGGTAACTGTTGTGGTTAATAAGGTTGCCCAGGCATCCATCAAACCGGAGAGTACTTGAGCCGGTCGGTGCGCCGAGCCTCTTGCCGCGGCTGCTGATCTGGAATTCATTGCTGCTGTAGATGAAGACTGCAGGGTGGACTGTGTTCCGGCCATGAAAACAGCACCCCAACTCGGTGATTCAAAGGGATCCGGAATACTGTTGCCATCGGAATATCCTTCGAACACACCATCATGAACTTGATACAGGGACTCAGTTTCACGGATGGATGGCTCGCCGTCGGAACAAACGGACGTCTCTCCTTCAGACACCGATTCAGATCCGATCCCATGGACACATCCTACGAACGCATGCTTCATGGCGGGCTTAATCCAGGCAGGACTCGCACACTGAATCGTCTCGACGAGGTCGGTGTAGATGTCCGGCTCAGGGCCCGGTTCGCCGATCTTGCCAATGAAGACATGAATTCTGCCAAAAGGGACCCGGTACCCGTACTCGATTGAGCCGGCCGCGGGGCCCCATCCTTCTTCGTCGATGTAGAACTTGCCGCGACAACTCTTGTTCATCCGGCCAACCGTGTACCCTTTGAGTCCTTCAAAGCTGCCCTACAAGAACTCAAAACCATCGTGCGATAGCCCCACGGTGGGGGCCAACTATCATGGAATTAACACGTCAGATGTCCTCATGAAAGCACTTAGTCGTGGAGCCATCGCGACGGGTTAGCTTGAAGGGGTTAAACCAGACAAGGGACATGAGAGTTTTATACTAGGTCGACCCCTTCGATGAAGGTAAAAGCCTACGTCTAGTTGTGATGGGATTGATTGGGTTTCGCTGACCAGGGAGCAAATATGCTTTGCCTGGGTCTCGAGTTGTTGTTTCTTGCCCTTGAACCGCCGTCGGGTCATCCCTTTATATACACAAGTTGACGCTCGGCCGGTTTACAGAGTCTCGAGGCCAGCTCATACAAGTGTCCGGCTCGGTCTCTCCTTTCATAACTTACAATACAAGTTATACAATCATATCGTTTTACTACTATGGGCCCTAATCCGCCTTTGGGCTCTGGGACTTTAAGCTTCATCCGTAAAATGCCATCTTCTGGGTCTTTACGGGCTTCAATGTAGTTGAGGGTGAATCGGCCCCTCCTGGGCGGTTTACCCTTAGTAGTTATATCCCCAACAGACAACGTGTTCACATGTTGTAGCAGAACCAGCTCATGTTTTGGAGCTTGCTATCATAGTTCATCCCCTGAGAATCTCGCAATGTCATCTCGTCGATTTGTGTTGCAAACTTCCGTTTTTCCTTCTAGACTTGATGAGTCTAGAATATTCTGGCACCAACCAGATCTGAATCTCAGGCAGACTTGATGGTTGGAACGTTTCCCAAGAACTATAATATTGGTCTCTCTGTAACCTGGTAAAGTGGATGTCGTGGCCAACACACCCAGCCGGAAGACCCATTATTGTAGTATCTTGATTGAAAAGTTGGCCACCTCCCTATAGGGATCTCATAGGATTTACTTCTGTAGTTATTCCTTATGGATTCTTGAGCCCCCGAAGTCCGACCTGTTACTTGATGTTCTATATATCAAACATATCTATGAATGGATTACGCTACCACACCAAGGAGAACATTAGAAGCGGAGTGCCAAATGTCTCTCGGTCGATCATCCAGATTTTGTTTCCATGGCTTTGCTAAGGTGAAATATGAGAAGGTGTTATCTTCCTTTGCATCTGCATCATCCATCACCATTCATCATGGTAGTATGTTGTGTTGACGGGATCCTTGATACGGATATTGGTAAAACCGTGATGAATATGGAAATGCTTAAGTTCTTGAGAGCACGCACAAGCGCTAGGTGTTATCATCGACACTAACTGGGATTTCTCTCAGTTTCCTCGATTATGCTATAACTTTTCAAATAGTGGACTCACTCTCTACTGTTGAGCTTCTCCTCAGTTACTAAAATCATCCCTTGTGTTGTTATCAACAAGGTAATCCATATCATCCATTCTAGTCTGGGTATGCCATTCCTTCGCACTCCACCAATCGATCGTTGGTGAATTGCCTTAGCCTGATATGGAGAGTTTCAATGATCCTTCCCGATAGAGTTTCTTTATGACGTCATCGAGTTGGATGAAGATCTTGAAAGCAAAGACGTTAAGATCAAGATGACGCAATGAATCAACGTCTTCGAGAAGAGCAATTGGATCATGAGGATTGTGTTAGTTTGTGTCCCCTTTGTCTTCTTACCTCACGTCTTGAATCTCAGGACGAGATTCTTGTTTAGTGGGGGTGAGTTGTCACAGCCCTAGCTTAGTCCTTGCCTGACTCTGCATAAGCATCCATGCACCATGTTTAAATTTCTGAAACTTGAATTTAGGATTGTTGAAACCTCAGATATTGACTTAAAAGAAGGGCAAAGAACCCTGGAAAATGCATTCAATGTTTCCAAAATGGCCTTAACTAATGTTGGTTATATTTTGGCAAAGGTTTTGCACCAAACCAAAAATAATGAACATTTTTGAGGAATATTTTGGGACTCTGAATTTAAATCATTAGTTATTTGAATTTGAATTATATTCCTATAATTAGAATATAATTTCGAATACCCAATATTTTATGAGATTTTGTAAAATTCCATCTAGCAAAATAAAAATATTCAGAGGAGTTTTTGGCATTGTTTGAATTTGTTTGAATTCAAAATAGTGGCAAAAGATTAAATAAAAGCAGAAAACGGAAAACAATAAAGAGAACAGAAACTCACCTGTCGCCTACCTGCAGGCCACTTATCTCGGCCCGGTATTGTAGTCGGCCGGCCCAGCCCACCAGCGCCTCCCTGTTGCCTTCCTCCTCAGGACAGTAGGATAGGGGCGTGTGCCCGCGACGCGCACGCACGCGTAGCGCCACCTCCTCCCTCATTGCCTGCCTGCCCCCTTCCGCGACGCCGCTGCGGACGCCACGACACCCCCTGGACCCCCCCCCCCCCACGCGCTCTCTACCTCACCCTCACTCCTCCTCTGGATCCCTCTCTCTTCCCCACCGAGCGGAGCACGACGTCGCCGGCGAGCTCCACCACAGCCACAGCCACCCCCTTGCTCCCTCTCTGCATCCTTGAGCTCCGCCCCGACCCTATGGAGCTACGCACCCAACGCACGCGACCAGAGGAGGCCCCAGTCGACCGGAGCATCGTCGTCTACATATCCAGTGCTCGGAGATCGACACCGTCAATTCGCCGTCGCAGAAGCTTCCTTGAGCCCGTCGAGCTTCTCTCCCGACCCCTTGTGAGCTCCTGCACCTTCCCCTATGCTCGCCCCCCCTCCGTTTCTCTCCGCTAGCTCGATTTCGACGGAGCCGAGAGCTCATCGCCGCCAGCAATGATGACGCCGTCATTTTAGCCACCACAGCTCGCGCCTGAGCGCGTCAACGCGTTCGGTGCCTTCCCAGGAGCACGCAGCTTCCAGCAGCTCATCCTCTCGAGCACCCTAACGTCGAGCCAAAACTAACCTGAACTCCGGCCACCCCAGTTCGAGCTGCTGCCACCCCTGGATGTGCGCGAAGCCCAGCAACCCATAGCCAGAAACCACACCAGAAACCATCCCCTGTAGCGCTTTCCCATGGCGTTTCCATCGTCGGATTTGGTCACCACCGGCTAAACTCCGGCGAGGTCGACGTGGCCATCATTAGCACCTAATGACATCACTAATTAACCATTAGAGCTACTGACATGTGGGCCCGAGTGCCTAGTTAATAATTAACTTCTCTGTTAGATTAGCACTAATCCCAGGGGCGCCTGTCACCTTTGACTCAGCCACGTCAGCATTGACCTGGTCCCACGTGTCAGCCTCTATAGCTGGCTCTGGGTCACTGACCAATGGGTCCCACGCGTCAGGTTAGACGTTGGTCAACCCTGTTGACTTGCTGACGTCACAGTGGCGTGATACTGACGCGGTAAGCATTTTCTGGGATTTTAAATAAATAAGAAATGATTTATTATTTCAAAAAATGTCCAAAACTTCTAAAATTCATAGAAAATTGTCTATAACTCCAAATAAGATAAATTATATATATAAAATGATCAGAAAAATCCAATCTATCCATCTGTACCATTTGGATACATGTTAGAACAACTTGTAGCTACTGTTTAGGACAAATCATATAAATGGCATTTGAATATCCACATATGGAGTTTGAACTTGAATCCTGGATTCAAACCAACTCCATTTAACTTGCTGCTAGTTGCATTAGCTCAAACCACAGCATATTGCCATGTCACATTCATGCATCATATTGTGCATTGCTTGTTTGTGTTCTTCCTTGTTTGCCGGTAATTGTCCCCTCTCAATAGACGTGTTTCGACGATTAGATCGTTGACACCGATCAAGAGCTATTATTATCTTCTGAAGTGCCAGGCAAGCAAAATCCCCTTGTTCATTCCGCTACAATCCTACTCTCTCGCTTCTGCTCTCTTTTACTACATTAGGACAACAACGCTTCAACCGTTACATGTTGCGGTAGTTGAACCCCTTTCCTCTGCATGACCTGTCATTGCCAAAGTAAATAAATGAAAACCACTAGCATGAGTAGGATTTGTTTGAGCCCTGATGTGCCTACTCATTCATGCTTGTTTGTCATGCCTGCTATTGCTTAGAGTTGTGTCAAGTCTAATTCATCAGGAATGAATTGGAAAGTTGTGAACATGTCCTACTGTTGAGAGCTAACTGTGTGAACACGATTTGGGAAAGGTAGCGGTGAGAGGCCATGTAGGAGTACATGGTGGGTTGCCTCATTGAAGCCGTCCTTAGGAACTGAGTTTTGTGTTTGTGATCCATGAACAGTTACTACCACACATTGGGCTCCGGGCGCTCCAAGCTCTCTCGACTTATTAATCAACCTGATCTCTGTCTAGGAGTTGCAACTTGTTTCTTGTGTTTGTAGGTAGTGTTAGTAGTCTACCAAGTGGCACCCGGTACAGGTGGTCTTTGGACAGACTAGGCACAGTGGCACGGTGTACCAAGTGGCACCTAGATGGTGGGCTTGGGAACCCTGCTCACATCGTTTGGGGCCGTGAGCAACACCCTGGCCGGATCTCCTTGCGTATGGAACCCTAATAGGCGATAAACCTGGCCTAGAGACTTGTGTGGTTAGTCAGGTCGTGGCCGACACCCTCGCCAAGCTTCCGCTTGAAGGTTGCCGACATACATGACATGTACATGGCGGTAAGTGGCGAGAGCGTGTGTGAAGAAGTACACCCATCAGGTCTAACATTATCTACTCGAACAGCCGTGTCCGCGGTAAAGGACTTCTGGGTTGCCTATACAGTTCATAGACAAGTGAAAGTGGATACTCTAAAATGCGCTAGATAAGCATGAGTGCTATGGACGGCATTCTCGTAGGGAGATGGGAGCAAATCCATAGTGGTGTATTGATATGGTGAATATGTGGACTCGTGCACGCCACCTCAAAGAGTTACATTGCACTCGCAGTTTAAGATAGCCACTGAGTCAAACCTGGCTTGCTGCAGTTAAACCCCACCATCCCCTTTGTTGATAATGACGCATATGTAGTTAGTTCTGATGTAAGTCTTGCTGGGTACATTTGTACTCACGTTTGCCTATTTTATGTTTTTGCAGAGAGACTTCGGTATCACTCGTAGTTCCGCGTGGACTTCGACGTTTAGCTTGTTACCTCAGCTACGATCTTCTGCCCTTGGCGGGGTCTTGTAGATAGTCAGGCTTCTCAGCCTTTTCCATTTGTAGATGTCTGTACTCAGACATGTTAAGCTTCCGTTTGTGCTTTGACTTGTGTGCTCTGAATGTTGGGTCATGAGACCCATGTTTGTAATATCTCGCTCCTCGGAGCCTATTGAATAAAGTACTTGAGTTGTAGAGTCATGTTGTGATGCCATGTCGTATTTGCACATATCGGGCATATTGTGTGTATGATTGAAATGCTTGACATGTGTGGGATCTGACTATCTAGTTGTTTATCGTTGGTATCCTCTCTTACCGGGAAATGTCTCCTAGTGCTTCCACTGAGCCCTGGTAGCTTGCTACTGCTCCGGAACACTTAGGCTGGCCAGCATGTGTCCTTCTTCGTTCTTGTGTCTGTCCCTATGGGGAAATGTCACACGATGACTACCGGAGTCCTATTAGCCCGCTACGGCCCGGTTTACCGGAGTCCTGTTAGCCAGTGCTACAGCCCGGATTCACTCGCTGATGACCGACACGTTCGTTGCTGGCTCACGTATGCCTGTCCCTGTAAGTTAGTGCCAGTTTGGGTTCACGACTAGCAATGTCAGCCCGGGTTCTTTGTCATATGGATGCTAGCGACACTATCATATACGTGTGCCAAAAGGCGCAAACGGTCCCAGGCCTGGTAAGGCGACACCCGTGTGAATACCATGCATGAGGCTGCAAAGTGATATGAGGTGTTTCATGCTAGATCGGTGTGGCATAGGATTGGGGTCCTGACATAATGTGACCGTTAGGATTTTCGGTGGGACCGACATGCAACTCGGTAGGACCGATATGATTAGGGTTAGGGCATAACGTAATATCGGTGAGACAGATTACACAAACTCGGTGAGACCAATTTTGGTAATAAGCTAACCAGAGAGTTGGTCAGGCAAACTCGGTGGGACCAATTCGCTCATCTCTGTGAGACCGAAATGTTACAAAAGGGAAATAGAGAGTTTGCATTGCAGTCTCGGTGGGACCAATCGCTCATCTCGGTTGGACTAAAACGTTACGAAGGGAAACAGAGAGATTACAATCCCATCTTGGTGAGACCGAGATCCCTATCGGTGAGACCGATTTGCCTAGGGTTTGTGGACGTGGCTATGACATCTGAACTCGGTGGCGCCGGATAGAAAGAATCGGTGGGGCCAAGTTGGACTTTTGGTATAGGTCATATGTGGATGAGAGAAAGTAGTTGAGGGCTTTGGAGCATATCAATAAGCATTTTGGGCAAGAAAGCCATTAAGCAACACATCATCCCTCCTTGATAGTATTGGCTTTTCCTACAGACTCAATGTGATCTTGGATCACTAAAATAGAAAATGTAGAGTCTTGAGTTTTGAGCTTGAGCCAATCCTTTTGTCCTTAGCATTTTGATGGATCCACTTTTCTCATCCATGCCATGCCAATCATTGAGCTTTCCTAAAATATTTATCTTGAAGTGGCATTAGCTCAATGAGCTATATGTTGTTAGGAATTACCAAAACCACCCAGGGATAGTTGCACTTTCAATCTCCCCCTTTTTGGTAACTGATGACAACATATAGATCAAAGCTTCGACAAATGATAATAAGATTGAAAAACATCGTCGCTCTGAGAAGTATGTGAAAAGTAAGAGCTCCCCCTAAATTTGTGCATTATTTAGAATTTGGTTTGGACTGCAAATGCACAATGAGTTGGGATCATGGGTTACTCTTCCATGTCACATACATCTTGGTGGAGTGCTCAAAATGATAACAATTAAACACATGCACTCATCACCAAGCAAAGTGAATGATCATATGAGAATATGAGAGATAATATCATCCAACAAGCATTAATGTAGCATAGCATATGATCAAACACATGATCATCCAAGTATCTCACAAAAGGCATAAAGTAACAAGCACACAAATAACGAAGTTCAACCACCCAAAAGAAACAAGAGAGAACAAAAGCAACACAGTCTCTCGAAGCCTATGATCTATACATTTTTCTCCCCCTTTGGCAACAAGTTACTTTAAAGTTCATAGAAAATGCATAGTGCTAAATGACTCTCATGCTTGATCTTCATGTGGTGGTGTAGAGATGACTCCAATGACGAAAGCATCATTCGATGAAGTTGTTGCTGGTGGAGTGGGTCTGGAGCTAAAGGCACTGAAGTTGTAGCTGGTGCAGATGATGTAGCTCTGGTGTCTGGAACAGGCACTGCAGCAGATCTCTGTCCTCTGGGCACTCTAGCAAATGCATATGTAGTAGACTTGCCCTTCTTCTCCTCCACTTTCTCATGTAGTTGCTAAACAACTGATTGGATCTAAGTGACCTTCACATCAATATCATAGAACTTTTGCTCTATGATTCTCTCCAATCTCTCCTGATTTTGGGTAAGGGTGGCCAAGCCCTTCTCAATCCTCAAGGCGGAGGCAATCAAGTAGCCAAGTTGATCTTGCTTGCTCTTCAAGAAAATCTGAGATGCCCCTTCAGCAGTTGGCATCTTTGCAGCCTTCTCAGCCCTTGCCTTCTCCTTCTTCTCTCGTGCTTGCATAGATGATAGTTCATTTTCATCCATCACAATGGTGTTGTCCTCGAAATCAGGATAGATGGGAAGGTGTTCCTTGTCCAAAAGATATGTGCCAGTGCCCACCTTGGAGTTTATAAGCTCCTGAATGTGTGGGGCATATCCACAACTCCTCTTCTGATCAGCAGCAGTCCTTTTGATTGTTTCCACAATCAGGCTCATGACTTTGAATTTCTGAGGCACATCAAATACATTTAGCAAAAAATTGCATGGCCTCTGATCATCTTGTGATCACTTGACTTGGGCAGCAAAGTGTGCCTTAAGATCCAGTTGATAGTAGGCAATCCTGACAACAGATAATGTACAGATCCAAACTTATGTGTCTCTAGAGAAGCATCTGGGATCTCTCTATACATGTGAGCCATAGAGTTGTGGTCTTTCTTCTTCTTGGCATAGACATCCAAGTCATCCACATTCTCTTTTGGAGCATTTATCAATTCAGACCATTCGTCAATTGTTGATTGGTACCTAGTACCCTCTGACATCCAGACTATCTTTCCATCTGGGTAGAAGTGAGCTGTGGAGTAAAACTACATAATGAGGTCATCGTTCAACTTGGTGAGCTTCTGACCAACAAAGTCATCTACTCCACAGGACTTGAAACTGTCATAAACTCCTGGATAGTGCTTGAGGGAGTTCCGGACTAGGGGGTGTCCGGACAGCCGAACTATCATCATCGGCCGGACTCCAAGACTATGAAGATACAAGATTGAAGACTTCGTCCCGTGTCCGGATGGGACTTTCCTTGGTATGGAGGGCAAGCTTGGCGATACGGATATGTAGATCTCCTACCATTGTAACCGACTCTTTGTAACCCTAACCCTCTCCGGTGTCTATATAAACCGGATGGTTTTAGTCCGTAGGACAACAACAATAACAACAACCATACCATAGGCTAGCTTCTAGGGTTTAGCCTCCTTGATCTCGTGGTAGATCTAATCTTGTAATACCCACATCATCAATATCAATCAAGCAGGACATAGGGTTTTACCTCATCAAGAGGGCCCGAACGTGGGTAAAATATCGTGTCCCTTGTCTCCTTTTGCCATCCTCCTAGACGCACAGTTCCGGACCCCCTACCCGAGATCCGCCGGTTTTGACACCGATATTGGTGCTTTCATTGAGAATTCCTCTGTGTCGTCACCGATAGGCTCGATGGCTCCTTGATCATAAACAACGACGTGGTCTAGGGTGAGACTTTTCTCCCCGGAAAGATCTTTGTATTCGGTAGCTTTGCACTGCGGGCCAATTCGTTTGGCCATCTGGAGCAGATCGGAAGCTACGCCCCTGGCCGTCAGGTCAGATTTGGAAGTCTTAACTTCACGGCTGACATCCCCGGAGACTTGATCTTCGATGGATTCGAGCCACAGCCGAGCGCGCCGCACTGTCATGATGGGCATGATTTAGCTTTGCTGCCGGACAGTGACCTGGAGGCCGCACACGAGTCCACTCCGACCCTCGATTCGGAGCCGGCTGTGCAGATCGAGGATGGGTTGTTAGACACCGCCTCGGGGGCTGCAACCTCTATGGTGATAGAGCCGAATACTGACTTTGTCCCTTCTGAAGCTCGTGACTCCAAGGTGTCGGACTCCTTGCCGGACGCAGAACCTCCCGCGCCACCTCCAATCGAATCCGATTGGGCGCCGATTATGGAGTTCACCGCTGCGGACATCTTTCAGCACTCACCTTTCGGCAACATCCTGAGTTCGCTAAAGTATCTCTCGTTATCAGGGGAGCCCTGGTCGGACTGCGGTCAGGACGGTTGGGATGCGGATGACGAAGAAATTCAAGACCCACCCACCACCCACTTAGTAGCCGCTGTCGACGATCTAACCGACATGCTAGACTTCGACTCCGAAGACATCGACGGTATGGACGACGATGCCGGAGACGACCAAGAACCAGCGCCTACTGGGCACTGGAAAGCCACCTCGTCATACGTAATATACATGGTGGATATCCCAAAGGATGGGAATGGCGAAGGAACAACGGAGGAAGACCCCTCCAAGAAACAGCCCAAGCGCCGGCGTCAGCGGCGCCGCTCCATATCCTGCCACAGCAAGAATGGCGATTCCGGCACCGGAGATAATAACACCCCAGACAGTGCCCAAGACAACCCCCTCCAGCAAGATTCAGCGCAGGAGGACGGAAATGCCAGCCCTCATGAGAGAGCGGCAGACGAAGAGGTCGAAGATGATAATTACATGCCTCCCTCCGGAGACGAGGCAAGCCTCGACGACGACGAATTTGTTCATGCCTGAGGATCCCGTCGAACAAGAGCGTTTTAAACGCAGGCTTATGGCCACGGCAAACAGCCTCAAGAAAAAGCAACAACAGCTTAGAGCTGATCAGGATCTGCTAGCCGATAGATGGACTGAAGTCCTTGCGGCCGAAGAGCATGAGCTCGAACGCCCCTCCAAAAGCTATCCCAAACGCAAGTTGCTCCCCCGATTAGAGGAGGAGGCATATAAACCTGCGTCACCATAGCACAATACGACTGACCGGCCACCTCGTGGCCGCGAGAGAGAGCCCACTAGGCCCTCCACTAGAACCGTACCCCGGCATCGCTCGAAAAGTGCAAGGCCACAGGGGAACGCTCCGAACTTGCGAGATATATTGGAGGATAAGGCAAGACAATCAAGATCGATCTACGGATCGCGTGGGCGCCCCATGATACGTGACGACAACCGTCGCGCCGGACACAGCAAGTCCGCCCGGGCCGAACACAGTAGACAAAGCTCGTTGGAGCTCCGTCGCGATATAGCCCAATACAGAGGCGCCGCACACCCACTATGCTTCACAGATGAAGTAATGGATCATCAAATCCTCGAAGGGTTTAAACCCATGAATATTGAATCCTATGATGGCACAATAGACCCCGTGGTTTGGATCGAAGACTATCTCCTTCATATCCACATGGCCCGCGGTGACGATCTTCACGCCATCAAATACCTCCCACTCAAGCTTAAAGGACCAGCTCGGCATTGGCTTAACAGCTTGCCAGCAGAATCAATTGGGTGTTGGGAGGACCTGGAAGCCGCATTCCTTGATAACTTCCAGGGCACGTATGTGCGACCACCATACGCTGACGACCTAAGCCACATAATTCAGCAGCCAGACGAATCGGCCAGACAATTCTGGAGACGGTTCTTAACTAAGAAAAATCAAATCGTCGACTGTCCGGATGTGGAGGCCCTCGCGGCCTTCAAACATAACATCCGCGACGAGTGGCTTGCCCAGCACCTGGGACAGGCAAAGCCGAAATCCATGGCAGCCCTCACATCACTCATGACCCACTTTTGTGCGGGAGAGGACAGCTGGCTAGCCCGCAGCAACAACCTCAGCAAAAATTCTGGCAGTCCGGATACAAAGGACCGTAATGGCAGGTCGCGTCACAACAAGAACAGACGCCACATTAATGGCGACAATAATGAGGATACCGCAGTCAATGCCGGATTAAGAGGCTCCAAACCCGGTCAGCGGAAAAAGCCATTCAAAAGAACCACTACGGGTCCGTCCAATTTGGACCGAATACTCGATCGCTCATGCCAGATACACGGCACCCCCGAAAAGCCAGCAAACCACACCAACAGGGACTGTTGGGTATTCAAGTAGGCAGGCAAGCTAATTGCCGAAAACAATGGCAAGGGGCTGCATAGCGATGACGAAGAAGAGACCCCACCGCCAAACAATAGAGGACAGAAGGGTTTCCCCCCACAAGTGTGGACGGTGAATATGATATACGCAACCCACATACCCAAGAGGGAGCAAAAGCGTGCACTCAGGGACGTATACACGATGGAGCCAGTCGCCCCGAAGTTCAACCCATGGTCCTCTTGCCCGATCACTTTTGATCAAAGGGACCACCCCACCAGCATCCGCCACGGCGGATTCGCCGCATTGGTTTTAGACCCAATCGTCGATGGATTTCACCTCACCAGAGTCCTGATTGACGGCGGCAGCAGCCTGAACCTGCTTTATCATGACATAGTGCGCAAGATGGGCATAGACCCCTCAAGGATTAAACCTGCAAAGACGACCTTCAAAGGCGTCATAAACGGTGTAGAGGCCAATTGTACGGGCTCAGTCATACTGGAAGTGGTCTTCGGATCCCCGGATAACTTCCGAAGCGAGGAGTTAATCTTCGACATAGTTTCGTTCCGCAGCGGCTATCATGCTCTGCTCGGACGAACCGCGTTTGCAAAGTTCAACGCGGTGCCGCACTACGCATACCTCAAGCTCAAGATGCCAGGCCCTCGAGGTGTCATCACGGTCAACGGAAACACCGAACGCTCCCTCCGAAAGGAGGAACATACAGCGGCTCTCACGGCAGAAGTACAATGCAGCCTCTTAAGGCAATTCTCGAGTCCGGCCTTAAGCGACCGGACACGGTTAAACGCGCCCGGAGTAACCTACAACAAGACCACTTGGCACGTTCCGAGCACGCGTAGCAATACGGCCCCAACCCCAGCCCTCGCAAGATCGCAAGACTGGTCCTTCGTGTACATCACTACGCTGTGGAGATACCATGGGCATAGGGGAAGGGGCACGACCACGACAGGCCCAGAATGCGGCTCAACCACATCAGGGGCTCCCAAGTGTGGCATTCCTTTTTTTTCTTTTTCTTTCTTACCCACAGGACTCCGTTCACCAGAGGCCCTGTCCGGCAGTAGACCGGCCAAACTCACGATGGAACAGCCAGGGAAGATGAAAGGCTATGACGAATATCGAGGTGGTCTCCATTACGAGCACTAAATCTATTTTATACACCATTCCGCAGCCTACCCCTGGAGGGGGACATGTTTAATAGTCCCATCCCTTGCTTATCGCACTATTTGTATCGTCTTGCATTCATGGCAGTATTTCTTGAATAAACAATGCAGCACCTTTTTGCTTTTAATTGCATTCCTTTCTTATACATATGTTCATTTATGGCATGCCACATCCGTACACTTTTGTACGGCTAAATACACCAGGGGCTTAAGTTCCCCACATTATGGTGTGATAAGTCCGAACACTTTCACAAGTGCGGCACCCCGAACTTATAGGGTTATATGCATCGGCTCCGAATCATGTCTTCGGTCAATAGTTTGGTTTGCCCGGCTCCCATGTTTTGGTACCTTACGTTCCGTTCTATCAGCTAAGGTAGCACTGGGAGAACCACTGCGATTGCGCCCCGGTTGAGCTGGGCGAGCGCCTCAGTGGAGAAAGCTAAAACTGACCATCATGATGAGGCGAGAGCCGGTCGCTGTTCGAGAGGTTTTTTCGAGTCCCTAAAGACTTATGCCGCTTAGAGCGAGGAACCGGCTTTGTCCGGCCCAGGCGTGGATAGCGCCCCGAATTCGGTCTTCCGAACACTAGGGGCTTTGCCAAAATTTAAAATTATAGAATTCTATGGCAAAGTGAGAGTGTTCAAGCATTATAAGTCCGGTTGCCTAGTTCGTCGTCTTGAGCGCCTCCCTAGATGGACCCAAATATCGGAACAAGAGTGCTCAAATTTATACCGAACACCCCAGCACTCGCGGCATGGGGGCTGAAGCCGACGACTTGCCATCTCTCAGATTTGATAAACAGCTGCACAGAAGGTAATATTTTAAATCAAAAAACGTTGCTTAGCGCATATGAACAAGGTTTTCTGCGCACAGGATAACAAAATGCGAGTTTACTCAAATATTACATCATTGGAGCACTCACCCGCAATAGTGCGGGCACCCTTCAAGACACTCTTATAATACATCTCGGGCGTACGATACTCCTTGCCCGGCGGTGGCGCGTCCGTCACAAGCTTCTCAGCATCCATCTTGCCCCAGTGCACCTTAGCACGGGCAAGGGCCCGATGGGCACCCTCAATACAGGCGGATCGCTTGATGACCTCAACCCATGGACACGCATCCACCAGCCGCCGCACCAGGCCAAAGTAGGTCCCACGCATGGCCTCATTGGGCCACAGCCGAACTATGAGGCCCTTCATGGCCTGTTCGGCCACATTGTGGAGCTCGACCAGCTGCTTCAGCTGGTCGGTAAGGGGCACCGGATGTCCGGCCTCAGCATACTGAGACCAGAACACCTTCTCCGTCGAGCTCCCCTCCTCGGCCCTGTAGAAAGCGGCAGCATCGGACACGCTGCAGGGCAGATCTGTGAACGCTCCTGGAGAGCTCCGAATTCGGGTAAGTAACAGGTAATTCACATTCACATGCTTGCTTTGCATGAAAAATGCCTTACCCGCCGCTATTTTCTTCAACGCCTCGATCTCCTGAAGGGCTTTGTGGGCTTCGGCCTTAGCGGCTTTGGCGCTCTCAAGAGCTGATGCAATCTCAGACTCTCGAGTCTTCGAGTCACGCTCCAAACTCTCTTGCTTTTCCATGAGAGCCTGGAGCTCTTGCTGTACCTCCGCCACCCACGCCTCCTGCTTCTCTCGCCCGGTGCGCTCCACGGCCACATTACGTTCGGCCGCAGACACCGCCTCCTTCAAGGTCGCCACCTCGTTCGTGGCCCCTGAAGTACCCACGTTATCCTTGTAATTTATGTTGCAACAAAAATCCTTTTCTGTAAGGTGCAACTTTAATAAGGTGTTACTCACCTTCCTTGTCCTCGATCTGCTTCTTGGCATGGCCGAGCTCGTTCTCGGACCGCTCGAGGCTTTGCTTCAAAGCATTGACCTCCGCAGTCAGTGCGGCAGAGGTTAGCAGTGCAGGCTGCAATCCAATATTGACATATTTATTAAGACTCCTGCGTATATCTTTTTAGATCCTCAGTCTGGCTTTTCTTTCCGAACACCGAAACGAGCATCAGGGGCTACTGTTTATGCGGTACTATTTTACATATATTAATATTCTTACCTCAAAGCCTGATAGAAGGCTGCTGCAGGCTTAGGTCAGCCCGCTTTTGGCGAGCTGGACCTTCTGAATCACCGCACTCATGACAGTGCGGTGTTCCTCCTCGATGGAAGTGCCATTGAGCGCCTCCAGCAAGTTATCCGGCGCCTCCGGTTGGACGGAGGCCGTCAGCTCCACGGTCTTTCCCTTCTTGCGAAGGGGCCGCCCGCCGGACTCCGGAACCACTGCAGGTTCTGGTGCGGAGTCCGGCACGAAGTCCGGGAGGTTGCCCTGTGGCACCTCCAGGTCCTCCTCCTCTGGGTGGGTCCCTCTCTGGGATCCCACCTCGGCGTCGTCAGCGTCACGGGGAGAGGAGGCGGTTGGAAGTGAAGTACTGTTCACATCCGACGAGCCCAAGGACCCGCTCGACGAAGCGGGAAGATCGTCCTTGGGTGGACTGCAGGGTTGTATGTGTTGGGGAACGTAGTAATTTCAAAAAAATTCCTACGCACACGCAAGATCATGGTGATGGCATAGCAACGAGAGGGGAGAGTGTTGTCCACATACCCTCGTAGACCGTAAGCGGAAGCGTTATCACAACGCGGTTGATGTAGTCGTACGTCTTCACGACTCGACCGATCCAAGCGATGAACGTACGGCACCTCCGTGTTCAGCACACGTTCAGCTCGATGATGTTCCCCGGGCTCCAATCCAGCAAAGCGTCGGGGATGAGTTCCGTCAGCACGACGGCGTGGTAACGGTGATGATGTTCTACCGGCGCAGGGCTTCGCCTAAACTCCACGACGATATGACCGAGGTGGAATACGGTGGAGGGGGGCACCGCACACGGCTAAGGAACAATCCGTAGATCAACTTGTGTGTCATGGGGTGCCCCCTGCCCCCGTATATAAAGGAGCAAGGGGAGGAGGGCCGGCCAAGGAGGAGAAGGCGCGCCCAAGGGGGGCAATCCTACTCCAAGTAGGATTTCCCCCTCTTTCCAAGTCCTACTAGGAGAAGGGAAGGAAGGGGAGGAGAAGGAGAAAGAAGGAGAGGGAGGAGAAGAAGGAAAGGGGGCCAGCCCCCTAGTCCAATTCGGTTTGGGCTAGGGGGGGCGCGCGCCCTACCTCCTCTCTTCCACCACTTGGCCCATGAGGCCCATTGCTTCTTCCTCGTATTCCCGTAACTCCCCGGTACCCCCGAAAATACCCGAATCACTCGGAACCTTTCCGAACTCCGAATATAGTCGTCCAATATATCGATCTTTACGTCTCGACCATTTCGAGACTCCTCGTCATGTCCCCGATCTCATCCGGGACTCCGAACTCCTTCGGTACATCAAAACTTATAAAATCATAATAAAACTGTCATCGTAACATTAAGCGTGCGGACCCTACGGGTTCGAGAACTATGTAGACATGACCTAGAACTATTCTCGGTCAATAACCAATAGAGGAACCTGGATGTTCATATTGGTTCCCACATATTCTACGAAGATCTTTATCGGTCAAACCGCATAACAACATACGTTGTTCCCTTTGTCATCGGTATGTTACTTGCCCGAGATTCAATCGTCGGTATCCAATACCTAGTTCAATCTCGTTACTGGCAAGTCTCTTTACTCGTTCCATAATACATCATCTCATAACTAACTCATTAGTTACAATGCTTGCAAGGCTTAGGTGATGAGTATTACCGAGAGGGCCCAGAGATACCTCTCCGACAATCAGAGTGACAAAACCTAATCTCGAATTATGCCAACTCAACATGTACCTTTGGACACACCTGTAGAGCACCTTTATAATCACCCAATTACGTTGTGACGTTTGGTAGCACACAAAGTGTTCCTCCGGTAGACGGGAGTTGCACAATCTCATAGTTGGAGGAACTTTGTATAAGTCATGAAGAAAGCAATAGCAACATACTAAACGATCAAGTGCTAAGCTAACAGAATGGGTCAAGTCAATCACATCATTCTACTAATGATGTGATCCCGTTAATCAAATGACAACTCATGTCTATGGTTAGGAAACATAACCATCTTTAATTAACGAGCTAGTCAAGTAGAGGCATACTAGTGACACTCTATTTGTCTATGTATTCACACATGTATTATGTTTCTGGTTAATACAATTCTAGCATGAATAATAAACATTTATCATGAAATAAGGAAATAAATAATAACTTTATTATTGCCTCTAGGGCATATTTCCTTCAGTATGCGGCGTTAGAAAGACACCATGTGGCAAAACGAAAAATCATGAAGTCATTCGGGAGTCCGGATACTTACGATCTCGCCAGGGGCTTGGCCCTTGGAGGCCAATCCTCGTCGTCATCACCGGCATTGGCGGAACAGTCCGGGGGAAGAGTTCTTCCCTTCTTGGACCCTTCGGCCTCCCTCGTTGGGGAGGCCCTCCTTTTCTTCCCTCCCCCCACTGGGGGAGAGGCCTTCTTCTTCTCCTCCTCGTCCTCGGGGGAGGAGTCTGCCTCGGAGTCATCGGACACCTGAAAATGGGAACTCTTTCGAGTGCCTGTGGCCTCCTTCTTGGCCTTCTTCTCCGACACCACGTGGGGTGCCAGAACCAGCAGCCCCGTTAAACGGGCATCCGCTGGGTCTTCTGGCAAAGGGGCCGGACAGTTACTCTTGTCGGCCTTCTTCAGCCAGTCCTGTCAAAGGAGAGGGAGTTTAGATCCCGTATAGAGTCAAACTATGAAAAACAAGTGTCCCGTAAAGGGTAGAATCACTTACCTCGCTAGCCTAGCGCTGCGAGCTAAATCCGCGATCTTCGGTAGCGGATGCGGGAGCTTCGGCGCCCTTAAACAGCACCTTCCAGGCATCTTCGTACCTAGTGTCGAAGAGCCCACTCAAGGTTCGGTGCTGAGCCGGATCGAACTCCCACAATTTAAAGGCCCGTTGTTGGCACGGGAGAATCCGGCGGATGAGCATGACCTGGACTACGTTGACAAGCTTGAGCTTCTTGTTTACCAGCTTCTGGATGCAGGCTTGGAGTCCGGTCAGCTCCTCCGAATCGCCCCAAGTCAGGCCACTCTCTTTCCAAGAGGTGAGCCGTGTGGGGATGCCAGATCTGAATTCGGGGGCCGCTGCCCATTTAGGGTCACACGGCTCGGTGATGTAGAACCACCCCGATTGCCACCCCTTGATGGTTTCCAAGAAGGCGCCCTCGAGCCAAGTAACGTTGGGTATCTTGCCCACCAAGCTGCCTCCGCACTCCGCTTGACTCCCCTTCACAACCTTTGGCTTGACATTGAAGGTCTTGAGCCACAAGCCAAAGTGGGGCTAGATGCAGAGGTAGGCCTCGCACACGACGATAAACGCCAAGATGTTGAGGAAGAAATTCGGGGCCAGATCATGGAAATCCAGGCCGTAGTAGAACATGAGCCCCCGAACAAAGGGGTGAAGTGGGAAGCCCAGTCCGCGGAGGAAATGGGGAAGGAATAATACCCTCTCATGGGGCCTGGGGGTGGGGATGGGCTGCCCCTCGTCGGGGAGCCGGTGCGCGATGTCGCTGGACAGATATCTGGTGTTGCGCAGCTTCTTGATTTGCCCCTCCGTAACGGAGGAGGCCATCCACTTGCCTCCCGCTCCGGACATAGTTGGAGGAGGTTGAGGTGAGATGTGCGAACTTGGGCGCTGGAGCTCTAGTGCCCGGAGATGGATAAGTAGAGGAGGAAGAAGGCGTAGGTAAAAAGGTGGATCCTTATCCCCTTATATATGGGCGGATGAAACTATGCGTCCCCATCGGCCTGGTAAAACTTGCTTTTCTCCCAAAACCGCCGCAATCAATGGCGTGGTTGGGTTACCCACGTCCGTATTGATGGGTATCCCAGAATAAGGAGAACACGATCTCTGCTTCGACAAGACGTGCCAAGGAAACCGCTTCGCTAAACGCATTGAGGCGGTATAATAAAAACGATTCAAGTAAAGGCTTGGTTGTGGTGTGACGTCATGCCACGAAATACGTCAGCACATTGAACTTGTGCAAATATTATTCTCTCTATGGTGGAATGTGGAATTTATTTTGCAGAGCCGGACACTATCCTGGTGTTCACAATCTTCTATAAATTATTTGGAGGAGGAACCCGCCTTGCAATGCCAAAGACAATATGCGCGCTAGACTCGTCGTCATTGAAGCCTGGTTCAGGGGCTACTGAGGGAGTCCCGGACTAGGGGGTGTCCGGACAGCCGAACTATCATCACCGGCCGGACTCCAAGACTATGAAGATACAAGATTGAAGACTTCGTCCCGTGTCCGGATGGGACTTTCCTTGGCGTGGAGGGCAAGCTTGGCGATACGGATATGTAGATCTCCTACCATTGTAACCGACTCTGTGTAACCCTAACCCTCTCTGGTGTCTATATAAACCGGATGGTTTTAGTTTGCAGGACAACAACAATAACAACAACCATACCATAGGCTAGCTTCTAGGGTTTAGCCTCCTTGATCTCGTGGTAGATCTACTCTTGTAATACCCACATCATCAATATTAATCAAGCAGGACGTAGGGTTTTACCTACATCAAGAGGGCCCGAACCTGGGTAAAACATCGTGTCCCTTGTCTCCTGTTACCATCCGCCTAGACGCACAGTTCGGGACCCCCTACCCGAGATCCGCCGGTTTTGACACCAACAGTGCTCTTCATTATTCTTGATATATTCCCAGTCAACACATCTCATGTCACATACTATGGGCTTCTTGTCAAACAAGACTGTCTCATAGAAATCCTGTTGTTCCTTAGTGTGCAACCTGTAGTCCACAGCAGTTCTTCTTCTGACAGCATAGGGATCAGTCTGTCTCTAGAGTCTCAGACCTGCATCCTTCCTGAGCTTCATATCCTCCGCTACTGGATGAGCATCATTATGATCTGGGATCTTGGGCTTCAGCTTTCTCAAGACAAGTGAATCTTCATCTTCTTCTTCAGCACCTTCAGGCACTGGGGCCTTGTTCCTCTCTTCAGCTGGAATGCTCCTGGTGTTCCTCTTAGGTGCAGACTTGGCTTTAGGAGCAGCAGCTTTGGGAGCATCTTTGGGCTTAGATGGAGCAGACCCTGATCTTATAGCATCTCCCATTAGTGTCTGGTCTTTAGGAGCTGGTGCAACATCCTCTTCCTCTTCTTCTTCCATCATTGAGGGCTTTCCAACAACTCTGGCCATGGTCTTCTTGACCCTTTCTTTCCTTTTCTTTTTAGCCACAGCTTGTTCTTTGGGTTCAGACCCCAAAGTCTCTTGAGTGGATGCTCTGGCCTTTGACATAGGAACTCTCTTGGCAGGAACCTTTGTTTTCATTCCTAGCTTAGTGGTAGCAGCTGTGCCATATTCCTTTTTCAGCACCTTCTTTTTGGATGTGGCCTCGTCCTCAACAGCCACATAGTCCTCATCTTTAGAATCTGAGGTCTTCCTCTTTCTGGCCCTAATGGCTGCCTTGGGCAAATTGCTAGGTGTGCTCCTGCTACCCTCATCAAAACTGCCAGAGGGACTAGTGCCCTCACTCATGTGAGCTTGCTCCTCAGACTTGTTTTGACTTTCATTCTGATCTGACATGATGCAAACTCTGACAGCAGACCCTATGAAAAGATGTAGATGAGGTAGAGTAGATGAGCATCACAAAGCACAGAGGCTTTTGCAAAACATTCAGTCAAAATTTAGTTTTAGTTTTCCATAGAAAGCATTTCAGAGCTACCGATTTGTAAACTCGGCGATACCGAAGCAGCTTTTGGAACCTAAACTAGTGAACTCGGTCAGACCGAGTCACAGTTCGGTGGCGCCGAGACTGCTAGGGTTTCACAAAGAATTGAACTCGGTCACACCGATTTGCAATTCTCGGTCAGACCGAATATCACATGTGCACTGGCCTGAGCCAAATCAGTGAGACCGACTTCTACAACTCGGTCGGTCCGAGATGAGTTCGGTGGAAATCTAACCCTAAATTTACAATCCAAAACTAATATATGGAGTGATTTCGTTGGATAGAGTGATTTCAAACGTAGCAAGATTATGGCGATGCAATGTTCTAGGAATCGGAGTTAGGAATAGCACAAAGTTCAAATCCATACCCTTAATGCGGCAATGGATTTGCTACAGCGACAACGGCGGAGCAGAATCCCGTTGACAGCGGCGGAGACCAGCGGCTAGAGGTCGCTGGCGACGAGGAGGACGATCCGGAGACCCGAAGAGGTAGAGCAGGCTGTGCGCGGGCGAAGAGTTTTGGAAAAATTTCCAAATTTTGGCCCGGGGGTATATATAGCCTGACCTTGTCGGTGCGACTAAGTGGAACAACTCGGTGGCACCGAGATGCATTACTGCAAGCAGTTACTGCAACTCAGTGTGACCGACAAGTTCTAATCGGTTGCACCGAGATTGAAAACCTAGATCAACTTAGTGATCTCGGTATGACCGAAATGGATGAATCGGTCAGACCAAAACGCACAAAGAGGTTTTGAATGTTTAAGTCTATGACGAATTGGGGACTCCGAGTGCTCCTCGCACAGAGTGGTTCGAATGTGACTTGATCAAACTTTGTGATATAGCATGAATAGAGTGTGAGACAAGAAAAACATAGATAGCTACAGAAAGAAAAAGAAAAAGAAAAAGAAAAAGAAACCAAACAATCAAAGCTACAAATGGATGTCCTCGAATGAGTAAATTATGCAACCAACATGCTCACACAATTAAATGGCAAATGAAATATGTGGCAAAACATGCACAACCATTTCTAGCATCTATCAAGCAATTGGCGATGACTAGGTAATCTATATATGAGTATATTGACTTAGGAGTCAAATGAGAACATTTGATCATAGGTCATACTCATCGTTTAAGAACAAGTGGGGTTACCACTTTTACATAAAGCATTGTTGTGTTCACACCATTAGAGTTGCTTTAGATCAATTCTTTGAGTAAAGCTCACCCTAGATGTGATGCCCCTAAGAGGGATGAACTAACCTTGGGTTTTGTTGATGATGACTTCATGTAGATGTTGAATATGTGGATGCTCAATGTTGATGTAGATCATTTGGAGAAATCCACTGGAGTGAGTTGCACTTTCCATACCTACACGGGTTAGTCCCACGAGGAACAAACAAGGATATCCATAGACATAGAGTGATGCACATACACAAGATGATGTCTATGAAAGCATTAGGTTACCTTGTCCATTGTCTTACCAACAAGAGGGTTTGTGACTCCATGAACTAGTGCAAGATGTGGAAGTTGATTGCACTTGTCCTTGCCAAAATGATAAGAGTGAAATATTTTGGCCGAGTCACCCTCAGGAACTCTCTAGTTCTTCTTCTTTGGGATCCACATCATCTTGATGGGAATCCTTGGAGTTGTAATTGTACTTGATGAAGTAGAACTTGATGAAGTCTTGGGAACCCTCTTGAAGCTTATCCTTGCCTTTTTGCTTGTGGTCTTGTGGTGGAAGATCATCTTGAGTTTGTGTCCCTTTGAAAGAAGTAGGATCATACTTCTCTTGTTGAGGAACAAACTTCATCTTGGGATATTGATCTTCTTCCCACTCAACTCCATTGGCATTGACCTTTCGTTCAAAATCAACACCTTGGTTCTTTCGGTGCCTTACTTGCTTGCGTAAAATTTCCTTGAATTGCTTACTCCTGGCAAGGATCTTGTAAACACCTTTCTCTATAAATCCCTTCAATAAGCTATTTTCTTGCTCAAGTGTAACTTGGCTAAGAGAATCATTAGTGGAATCAAGAGAACTACTAGAAGCAACAACATTGGATTTATCATGATTATTGTTACTACTAGAGGAAGAATCTTTCTTGTTCATGTTACTATAGTTGACTTGAGGCATGTAAGTAGATAAGTGTAAACGCTTGGCAATGTAAGAAGAACTTTTCTTGCAAAGATCATCATTGATTGCTTTTAAAAACTCATGTTCTTGCTCAAGGTTGAGCTTTTCAAAGCGTATCTTCTCATGAGTCCTTAAAAGTTCTCGATGATCTCCTAAGATAGTTTCATGAGCTAACTTAAGAGTGTTTAGTTGTTTAGTTAGGTGCTCAATCTTCTCCTTATCATTGTCATTTTTTATCTTGATTAGCATGATTAATTGACGTTTCATCATAGTATTCATCACTAGAGTTGTCAACAAGTAAATCATCATCACCTAACAAGTCATCTCCATCACTGTTGAAATCAACATACTCAGGGTGTGATATCTTTGGGCCTTAGCCATGAAGCATCTTCCAAGTCCTCCATTTGGTGAATCAAATATGTCATAGGAGGTGGTTGACACAAGTGCTAGACCGGCAACACCTTCATCTTGAGTATGTTCTGAGTTGGAGTGATAGCTTCTCTTGGAGTGATGGTCGGAGTCGGAGCCGGATACCCATTCACCAACATGAGCTTGATGTCTTTGTTTTGTGTAGCTCTTTGATGATTTGTCCTTCCTTTCCGAATCCTTGCTTCTTCGATATGTTCTTCATTCATAACGATCAACTCTACTCCTTCTTTCCCTTGGTGGTGATTCTTCTCTTCTAATTCTTCTCTTTGGAGATTCTTCTCTTCTTTTGTAGGGTGTCGTACACTCATTGGAATAGTGTCTGGGTCTTCTACAATTGTAGCAATTACACTCACGACTAGAAGATCTTTTGTCATTTTAGGACATTGACTTGGAACTTCTTTCCTTGCTTCTACTCTTGTAGAACTTGTTGAAGTTCTTCACCATTAGGCTCAATTCTTCATTGAAGGTTTGTTTCTCACTTGATGATGTGGGAGCTTCACATGAGGCTTTGTAAGCACCACTTGACTTGGTGTGGAGCTCTTCCTTGTCCTTGAGTGACATCTCATTAGCAACAATTCTTCCAATGACTTCGGTTGGCTTGAGATTCTTGTAATTGGGCATCATTTGGATCAATGTGCACACAGTATCATATTTTCCATCCAAAGCTCTTAGGATCTTCTTGATGATGAATTTGTCGGTCATCTCCTCACTTCCTAAGCCGGCAATCTCATTTGTGATAAGAGCAATCCTAGAGTACATTTCAGCGACACCTTCACCATCCTTTATTTTGAACTTGTCAAGTTGACTTTGAAGCACATCCAATTTGGATTCCTTGACGGAGTCGTTACCTTCATGCATGTCAATCAAAGTATCCCAAATTTCCTTTGCATTCTCAAGACGGCTCATTTTGTTGAATTCTTCGGGGCACAATCCGTTGAAGAGGATATCACAAGCTTGAGCATTGTATTGCAGCATCTTCAACTCTTCAGCGGTAGCTTCACGGTTCGGTTCTCTCCCATCAAAGAATTCACCTTGCAAGCCAATACACACAATAGCCCAAACGGCGGGGTTATGTCCAACAGTATGCATTTTCATCTCATGCTTTCAACTAGCAAAATTTACCATCAAAGTAAGGACCTTTACAGTGGTAATTTCCCTCGTTAGACGCCATACTATCCTGGGTTGTGAAACCAAGGCTATGACTACCAAAAGCTATGGAAATCAAAGCAAATGGAGACCAATGCTCTAATACCACTTGTAGGATCGAAAGTATGTCTAGAGGGGGTGATTAGACTACTTGACCAAATAAAAACTTGCCTTTTCCAAATTTTAGTTCTTGGCAGATTTTAGCAACTTAGCACAAGTTATGTAATCTTAACACGATTCAAGCAAGCATGCAAAGAGTATATGAGCAGCGGAAAGTAAAGCATGCAACTTGCAAGAATGTAAAGGGAAGGGTTTAGAGAGTGCGAACACCACCGTGGCTCCGATAGGTGGTGCTATCGTACATCCATGTTGATGGAGACTTCAACCCACGAAGGATAATGGTTGCACGAGTCCACGGAGGGTGCCACCCACGAAGGGTCCACGAAGAAGCAACCTTGTCTATCCCACCATGGCTGTCGCCCACGAAGGACTTGCCTCACTAGGGTAGATCTTCATGAAGTAGGCGATCTCCTTGCCCTTACAAACTCCTTGGTTAAACTCCACAATCTTGTCGGAGGCTCCCAAGTGACACCTAGCTAATCTAGGAGACACCACTCTCCAAGAAGAAATAAATGGTGTGTTGATGATGAACTCCTTGCTCTTGTGCTTCAAATGATAGTCTCCCCAACACTCAACTCTCTGTCACAGGATTTGGATTTGGTGGAAAGAAGATTTGAGTGGAAAGCAACTTGGGGAAGGCTAGAGATTAAGATTCATATGGTAGGAATGGAATATCTTGACCTCAACACAAGTGTAGGTGGTTCTCTCTCATAAAATGTATGTTGGAAGTGTAGGCATGTTCTGATGGCTCTCTCCACGAATGAAGAGTGGGTGGAGGGGTATATATAGCCTCCACACAAAATCTAACCATTACACACAACTTGCCAATCTCAGTGGGACCGAATCGTCAAACTCGGTCAGACCGATTTAGCAAATAATGTGACCATTAGGATCTTTGGTGGGACTGACATGCAACTCGGTAGGACCGATATGATTAGGATTAGGGCATAACGTAATCTCGGTGAGACCGATTACACAAAATCGGTGAAACCGATTTTGGTAATAAGCTAACAAGAGAGTTGGTCAGGCAAACTCGATGGGACCGATTCGCTCATCTCGGTGAGACCGAAATGTTAAAACAGAGAGTTTGCATTGCAGTCTCGGTGGGACCGATCGCTCATCTCGGTTGGACCAAAACGTTACGAAGGGAAACAGAGAGATTACAATCCCATCTCGATGAGACCGAGATCCCTATCGGTGAGACCGATTTGCCTAGGGTTTGTGGCAGTGGTTATGACATCTGAACTTGGTGCGTCAGATAGAAAGAATTGGTGGGGCCGAGTTGGACTTTTGGTCTAGGTCATATGTGGATGTGAGAAAGTAGTTGGGGGCTTTGGAGCATATCACTAAGCATTTTGAGCAAGAAAGCCATTAAGCAACACCTCATCCCTCCTTGATAGTATTGGCTTTTCCTATAGACTCATTGTGATCTTGGATCACTAAAGTAGAAAATGTAGAGTCTTGAGCTTTGAGCTTGAGCCAATCCTTTTGTCCTTAGCATTTTGAGGGATCCACTTTTCTCATCCATGCCATGCCAATCATTGAGCTTTCCTGAAATATTTATCTTGAAGTGGCATTAGCTCAATGAGCTATATGTTGTTAGGAATTACCAAAACCACCCAGGGATCGTTGCACTTTCAAAGCCGCATCAAGGTGTTCTGTTGCTGGATCAACTGGGTGAGCTCTAGTGGGAAAGCAAATCCATTATCACGTCTCGGAGGCATCTGATGGGTTTAGAAAAGATGACAAAACAGAATAGAATAAGGTCTAGAGGGAAAACACTACCCATATGCACATGACACAAACACAATCATATCACTTCAATCAATTCAAACAAGGGCATACAATCGGTCTAACTATCATTACAAAAGTGATTAGACTATAATATTTACGCGGGGGAATACTACTACTGATATGGTGGTTGATTAGAAAGTTTGATTAGTGGTAGACTCCATGATATCTGCTCAAGCTTCATCAACATAGTCATCATCGCTATCGTCGGGGTCTGAGTCGGTGTCGTGGATGATGATGTAGTCCTTGGAATCGTCGCCATCTCCTCCGGGCGTAGGGTCTCCCATGAACACTCCTAGCTTCCTTGTCAGGTAGTCATCCTTCTCCACTAGTATTGTCATTTCCTCCACATATCCATCGCATGTAGACTTGAGTTCCTCTTCTAGCTCTGTCGTGGAATTATCACGTCAGATGATCTAGTGAAAGGACTTAGTCGTGGAGCCATCGCAACGAGATTAGCTTGAAGGGGTTAAACCGGAAAAGGGGACACGGGGAGTTTATATTGGTTCGGCCCCTTGCGGTGAAGGTAAAAGCCTACGATCCAGTTGTTGTGGGATAGATTGGTCTCGATGAGCAGGGAGCGAATCCGCTTTACCTATCTCTCGAGTTGTTGCCTCTTGTCCCTGAACTGCCGTCGGGTTGTCCCTTTATATACATAGGTTGACACCCGGCCGGTTGATACGTCTCCAAAGTATCTATAATTTTTGATTGCTCCATGCTACTTTATCTACTGTTTTGGACTATATTGGGCTTTATTTTCCACTTTTATATTATTTTTGAGACTAACCTATTAACCAGAGGCCCAGCCCAGAATTGTTGTTTTTTGCCTATTTCAGTGTTTCGAAGAAACAGAATATCAAACAGAGTCCAAACGGAATGAAACCTTCAGGAACGTTATTTTCTCACTGAACGTGATCCAGGAGACTTGGACCCTGCTCCAAGGAACAACAGAGGCGGTCACGAGGGTGGGGGCGCCCTCCCCCCCCTAGGGCGCGCCCCCTACCTCGTGGGCCCCCTGTTTCTCTACCGACGTACTCCTTCCTCCTATATATACCTATGTACCCCCGACAAATCGAAGACGGAGCCAAAAACCTAATTCCACAGCCGCAACTTTCTGTATCCACGAGATCCCATCTTGGGGCCTGTTCCGGAGCTCCGCCGGAGGGGCATCTACCATGGAGGGCTTCTACATCAACACCATAGCCTCTCCGATGAAGTGTGAGTAGTTTACTTCAGACCTTCGGGTCCATAGCTAGTAGCTAGATGGCTTCTTCTCTCTTTTTGGATCTCAATACAATGTTCTCCCCCTCTCTCGTGGAGATCTATTCGATGTAATCTTCTTTTTGCGGTGTGTTTGTTGAGATCGATGAATTGTGGGTTTATGATCCAGCTTATCTATGAAAAATATTTGAACCTTCTCTGAATTCTTTTATGTATGATTGATTCATCTTTGCAAGTCTCTTGGAATTATCTATTTGGTTTGGCCAACTAGATTGGTAGTTCTTGCAATGGGAGAAGTGTTTAGCTTTGGGTTCAATCGTGCGGTGTCCTTTCCCAGTGACAGCAGGGGCAGCAAGGCACGTATTGTATTGTTGCCATCGAGGATAACAAGATGGGGTTTTTGTCATATTGCATGAATTTATCCCTCTACATCATGTCATCTTGCTTAAGGTGTTACTCTGTTTTTAACTTAATACTCTAGATGCATGCTGGATAGCGGTCGATGATTGGAGTAATAGTAGTAGATGCAAAATCGTATCGATCTACTTGTCTCGGACGTGATGCCTATATAATTGATCATACCTAGATATACTCATAACTATGCTCAATTCTGTCAATTGCTCAACAGTAATTTGTTCACCCACCGTAAAATACTTATGCTCTTGAGAGAAGCCACTAGTGAAACCTATGGCCCCCAGGTCTATTCTCATCATATCAATCTCCATCACTTTATTATTTGCTTTGTTTTTACTTTGCCTTTTACTTTTCACTTTGCATCTCTATATCAAAAATACCAAAAATATTATTTATCATCTCTATCAGATCTCACCCTCGTAAGTGACCGTGAAGGGATTGACAACCCCTAATCGTGTTGGTTGTGAGTAGCTATCAGTTTGTGTAGGTACGAGGGACTTGTGTGTGGTCTCCTACTGGATTGATACCTTGGTTCTCAAAAACTGAGGGAAATACTTGCTCTACTTTACTGCATCATCCTCTCCTCTTTGGGGAAATCCAACGCAGTGCTCAAGAGGTAGCAAGAAGAATTTCTAGCGCCACTGCCGGGGAGGCTCACGCAAGCAAGTCAACCATACCAAGTACCCATCACAATCCCTATCTCTCGCATTACATTATTTGCCTCTCGTTTTCCTCTCCCCCACTTCACCCTTGCTGTTTTATTCGCCCTCTCTTTCCCAATCTCCTCCTCTTTTTCCCGTCACCTTTTTCACTCACTTTCTTCGGCCCTGCTTTTGATTGTCGGTGCTTTACCGAGGCTCCGGCCGATGAACCCCCTATCTTTCATACTAAAAAGTTTTGGATCGGCAGTGGTATCATCATTGGTAAAGGCATTATTCAAGATTTCTTTACTTGTGCCGGTGCTTTACCTTCTTTGGGATGTTCTGTTCTTCATAGAACTAGTAGTCTTGCGGATGCTATCGCTATGCTTGTATTTGAACTTTAAAGACAATTTATGCATATGCATCCTTGCATACAAAGAATTTTCCTAGAATTCTCCAATATTGAGCATTCTTCTGTTAAGTGTGCTGTTACTATCTTCTTGGCTCACGAGATTAAATTTATCATAAGAGAGGCCAAAGAAATCTTTGCGCACTATAGGGTGGACGCCGGTCGTCCTCCGATAGAGGCGATCCTCTATGATCAAGAGGAATTTAGGCGTTTTCAATCTTCGGACTACGTTCCTTTTAATGAAAACCTTAGAAAAAAGGTTCCTATCAATGTCTTGGTTGATTGCATCAATGAACTTAATAATGATTTTTCTCTTTGAAACAATGAGCTAGGTTACTCTCTTGAGTATAGGCTCACAAAAGTTTGCCAAAAGAATGCTTTTAGTGATGAAATAGTTGTGCACTATGAAGGGCCAAGGGAGGAACCCGTTCCTCCTATGATTGATCTTGGGGACATCTATCCCACTAAATTTAGCCCTTTTGATTACTTTTTCCTGCCTCAAAGAAAAGTTGCCACCGAACGTAGCGAATATGAGATGAGTCTTCAAGATCTATCTTATTATTTTGGCACACGTTAGATCTATCTTTGCTTTTATGCCTAGCTAGGGGCGTTAAATGATAGCGCTTGTTGGGAGGCAACCCAATTTTATTTTTGTTTTTTGTTTTTTGCTTCTGTTTAGGAATAAATAATCCATCTAGCCTCTGTTTGGATGTGGTTTTATGTTTTAATTAGTGTTTGTGCCAAGTAGAACCTATAGGATAATCTACGATGATAGTTGAATTTATTCTGCTGAAAAACAGAAACTTTGCGCGCACGAATATAATTTTGTTAAATCACAGGAACGTGATTTTGCGTTGATTCTTTTTGCTTCTGCTCAATAGACAAATTTTCCAGGACTTCCTATTTTGGTAGAATTTGCAGAGTTCCAGACGTTTGCGTTAGTTACAGATTGCTACAGACTGTTCTGTTTCTGACAGATTCTGTTTTACGTGTGTTGTTTGCTTATTTTGATGAATCTATGGCTAGTAAAATAGTTTATAATCCATAGAGAATTTGGAATAAAGTAGGTTTAACACCAATATAAATAAAGAATGAGTTCATTAGAGTACCTTGAAGTAGTCTTTTGTTTTCTTTCACTAACGGAGCTCATGAGATTTCTATTGAGTTTTGTGTTGTGAAGTTTTCAAGTTTTGGGTGAATTATTTTGATTTATTATGGAACAAGGAGTGGCAAGAGCCTAAGCTTGGGTATGCCCATGGAACCCCCAAGATAATCCAAGGACACCAAAAAGTCAAAGCTTGGGGATGCCCCGGAAGGCATCCCCTCTTTCTTCTACTTCCATCGGTAATTTACTTGGAGCTATATTTTTATTCACCACATGTTATGTGTTTTGCTTGGAGCGTCTTGTATCATTTGCGTATTTTCTTGTTAGTTTACCACAATCATCCTTGCTGTACACACCTTTTGAGAGAGCCATACATGAATTGGAATTTGCTAGAATACTCTATGTGCTTCACTTATATCTTCTGAGCTTGATAATGTTTGCTCTAGTGCTTCACTTAGATCTTTTAGAGCACGGTGGTGGATTTGTTTTAAAGAAAATATTGATCTCTCATGCTTCACTTAGATTATTTTGAGAGTCGTTATTAGCATGGTAATTTTCTTAATATTAATATACTTGGTGTTCAAGATATGTGAAACTTTCTTTTGAGTGAATTGAATACTAAGATAAGTTTGATGCTTGATAATTGTTTTGAGATATAGATGTGATAATATCAAAGTCGTGCTAGTTGAGTAATTGTGAATTTGAGAAAATGCTTGTGTTGAAGTTTGCAAGTCTCGTAGCATGCACGTATGGTTAAAGTTGTGTAACAAATTTGAAACATGAAGTGTACCTCGCTTGTGCATCATTATGAGTGGCGGCCGGGGACGAGCGATGGTCTTTTCCTACCAATCTATCCCCCTAGGAGCATGCGCGTAGTACTTGATTTTTGATGACTTCTAAATTTTTGCAATAAGTATATGAGTTATTTTGACTAATGTTCAGTCCATGGATTATACACACTCTCACCTTTCCGCCTTTGCTAGCCTCTTCGGTACCGTGCATTGCCCTTTCTCACCTTGAGAGTTGGTGCAAACTTCGCCGGTGCATCCAAACCCCGTGATACGATATGCTCTATCACACATAAACCTCCTTATATCTTCCTCAAAACAGCCACCATACCTACCTATTATGGCATTTCCATAGCCATTCCGAGATATATTTCCATGCAACTTCCATCATCATCATCATGACATACATTACTTTTGTCATATTGCCATTGCATGATCATGTAGTTGACATCGTATTTGTGGCAAAGCCACCATGCATTATTTTTCATACATGTCACTCTTGATTCATTGCACCATCCCGGTACACCACCGGAGGCATTCATATAGAGTCATATCTTGTCCTAAAGTTTCGAGTTGTAATCCTTATGTTATAATCAATAGAAGTGTGATGATCATCATTATTAGAGCATTGCCCAAAAAAAGAGAAAGGCCAAAAAAAAGGAAGGCCCAAAAAAAGAGAAAATAAAAAGGGCAATGCTACTATCTCTTTTTCCACACTTGTACTTCAAAGTAGCACCTTGTTCTTCATGTAGTCTCATATATTGTGCTTCAAAGTAGCACCTTGTTCTTCATATAGTGAGTCTCGTATATTGTGCTTCAAAGTAGCACCTTGTTCTTCATGTAGTGAGTCTCATAAGTTGTCTTTTTATACTAGTGGGAATTTTTCATTATAGAACTTGGCTTGTATATTCCTACGATGGGCTTCCTCAAATGCCCTAGGTCTTCATGAGCAAGCAAGTTGGATGCACACCCACTAGTTTTCTTTTGTTGAGCATTCATAGCTCTAGTGCATCCGTTGCATGGCAATCCCTACTCCTCATGTTGACATCAATTAAAGGGCATCTCCATAGCCCGTTGATTATCCTTGTCAATGTGAGACTTTCTCCTTTTTTGTCTTCTCCACACAATCCCCATCATCATATTCTATTCCACCCATAGTGCTATATCCATGGCTCACGCTCATGTATTGCGTGAAGGTTGAAAAAGTTTGAGATTATTTAAGTGTGAAACAATTGCTTGGCTTGTCATCGGGGGTATAGAAGTTGGGAACATCTTTGTGTGACGAAAATGAAGCATAGCCTAACTATATGATTTTGTAGGGATGAACTTTCTTTTGCCATTCTATTTTGAGAAGACATGATTGCTTTGATTAGTATGCTTGAAGTATTATTATTTCTATGTCAATATGAACTTTTGTCTTGAATCTTTTGGATGTGAATATCCATGCCACAATTAAGAATATTTACATTGAAATTATGCCAAAGTATCACACCGCATCAAAAATTCTTTTTTTATCATTTACCTACTCGAGGATGTGCAGGAATTAAGCTTGGGGATGCCTGATACGTCTCCAACGTATCTATAATTTTTTATTGCTCCATGCTACTTTATCTACTGTTTTGGACTATATTGGGCTTTATTTTCCACTTTTATATTATTTTGGGACTAACCTATTAAACGGAGGCCCAGCCTAGAATTGCTGTTTTTTGCCTATTTCAGTGTTTCGAAGAAACGGAATATCAAACGGAGTCCAAACAGAATGAAACCTTCGGGAACGTGATTTTCTCACCGAACGTGATCCAGGAGACTTGGACCCTGCTCCAAGGAACAAGAGAGGCGGTCACGAGGGTGGGGGGCGCCCCCCCCCCCCTAGGGCGCGCCCCCAACCTCGTGGGCCCCCTGTTGCTCTACCGACGTACTCCTTCCTCCTATATATACCTACTTACCCCCAACAGATCGAAGATGGAGCCAAAACCTAATTCCACCGTCGCAACTTTCTGTATCCATGAGATCCCATCTTGGGGCCTGTTCGGGAGCTCCGCCGGAGGGGGCATCTACCACGGAGGGCTTCTACATCAACACCATAGCCTCTCCGATGAAGTGTGAGTAGTTTAGTTTAGACCTTCGGGTCCATAGCTAGTGTCTAGATGGCTTCTTCTCTCTTTTTGGATCTCAATACAATGTTCTCCCCCTCTCTCGTGGAGATCTATTCGATGTCGTTTTGTGGTGTGTTTGTTGAGACCGATGAATTGTGGGTTTATGATCAAGCTTATCTATGAATAATATTTGAATCTTCTTTGAATTCTTTTATGTATGATTAAGTTATCTATGCAAGTCTCTTTGAATTATCCATTTGTTTTGGCCAACTAGATTGGTAATTCTTGCAATGGGAGAAGTGTTTAGCTTTGGGTTCAATCTTGCGGTGTCCTTTCCCAGTGATAGCAGGGGCAGCAAGGCACGTATTGTATTGTTGCCATCGTGGATAACAAGATGTTTTTTTATCATATTGCATGAATTTATCCCTCTACATCATGTAATCTTGCTTAAGGTGTTACTCTGTTTTTAACTTAATACTCTAGATGCATGTTGGATAGCGGTCGATGAGTGGAGTAATAGTAGTAGATGCAGAATCATTTCGATCTACTTGTCTCAGACGTGATGCCTATATACATGATCATACCAAGATATACTCATAACTATGCTCAATTCTGTCAATTGCTCAACAGTAATTTGTTCACCCACCGTAAAATACTTATGCTCTTGAGAGAAGCCACTAGTGAAACCTATGGCCCCCGGGTCTATTCTCATCATATGAATCTCCATCACTTTATTATTTGCTTTGTTTTTACTTTGCCTTTTACTTTTCACTTTGCATCTCTATATCAAAAATACCAAAAATATTATTTATCATCTCTATCAGATCTCACCCTCGTAAGTGACCGTGAAGGGATTGACAACCCCTAATCGCGTTGGTTGCGAGTAGCTATCGTTTTGTGTAGGTACGAGGGACTTGTGCATGGTCTCCTACTGGATTGATACCTTGGTTCTCAAAAACTGAGGGAAATACTTGTGCTACTTTACCGCATCATCCTCTCCTCTTCAAGGAAATCCAACATAGTGCTCAAGAGGTAGCACCGGTCTACAGAATCCCAAGGCCGGCTCATACAAGAGTCCGACTCGGTTTCTTCCTTTCCCTAACTTACAATACAAGTTACACAGCACAAGGCGGTTTACATACATGGGCCCTAATCTGCCATTGGTCTCTAGGCCTCTAAGCTTCTGTAGTAAAGCGCCATAGCCTTCGTCTTCATGGGCTTCTATACAAATGACTCTTTGTGAGTATAATCCGGCCCCTCCTGGGCGCTTTACACTCATTAGTCATATCCCCAACATTAGGTCCCAGATTGGTTTGAACTTGTTCGTGTCAATCTTCAACTTAGAGAAATTCTGCTTTGAACATCTTCATGTTGACCTTGTAAACCGATGTGACGTCATCTTCTGAAATTGTCGTAAACCGCCATTACGTCATCTGCGTAAAAAACTCATACATATTTCCCTTTTATTAATTGATCTTCGAAGACCGAGGCGACAGCTGTGCCCCATTCTCCGTTTTGGGCTCCTCGATTCCCGCGCTTTCCTACTTATCCATTCACCTTATAAATATGCCCAGGGTTCTTTTTCTTTTCCCCTTCCTTGCCTATTCTTCCTCCTTGCGACGCTCGAGACCTAATGCTCCGCCGCTGCCCTCAACCTTCAAGCACTTCATCATCCCTGGCCGCTGCATCGACCTCAATGTTCCAGATTACTGCGGCACCTCTCCTCCGCTCCTGTGAAGCCGGTAAGCTTTCTTTCTTCAACCCAAGATCTGCCTTAGGGTTTCCTGCCTTCTTCGGTGTTCATCAGTGTTCTTCGGTGTTCGTTGCTTTCCCTTACTGTCCCCTTGTATGCTGACAAACTTGACATCTTCCGCGTGCGGCCGAAACAATAGTTTACTTTTCCTCACCCTTGTATTCCTTCGTCCATGAACAGATCCCATCTGGATCTTTGCTATTCTGTTGTTGCCACTTCAGGGCTTTGAAATTTTTCCTTTTTCTGAACTACGCTAGATCCATAGTTATAATCTTAGCCTGTGAAACCTGTTTCTGTAGCACTTAGCAATTTTCAGATCTATTTCCTTCATACGACTATAGGCTGTTTAACCTTTTAGAAAATGACAATTCGCCAGGTATCATTATCCCTCACTTAAACCGCCAATTTTACCTGAACATTAGTATCCGGTTTAACAAGCACATATGCTCTGATTGATTCCTTCCCCGGCCTGACGCCGGTTTATGCATATTAGTCTTGAACCGTGAACCAGCGTTTGAACTTGTTTTACAGCTTGTCATCAAAAATGGCCAAACAGTTCTCTTCTTGCAATTGGGTTCCCTCCCGGGTTACAGAAGAGCAACATATTGGGTATGTTTTGACTGGCGCTTTAGCAAAGCAAGAAACCATCCATTGGAGAGTCCCGGGTACTGAGAATCCTCCTGAACCTCAAGATGGAGAAGTAGTTGTGATTGTGTATCATCTGGACCGAGGGTTTAGCCCTCCCGGATCAAAAAAATTCCGTGATGTACTTGCCAGCTTCCAACTCCGTCCTCAAGATATTGGACCGAACTCTGTGTCCAACATCTGTAATTTCCAAGTATTTTGTGAGGTTTATCTGCAAGAAGAATCGACCATTGAATTTTTCAAAGACTACTTCCACTTGAACCGCTGCACTGGATTTACCGACGGCCCCAATACTGAACTTGACGGGGTATCGATTCAAAAAAGGAAAGAAGTCAATTTTCCTCATGCCAAACATCACAGCCACCCCAAGGACTGGAAGCAAACGTGGTTCTACTGTCGGAATACTACTCCTGATGATGAAAATCCTCTGTCGGGTTATCGTGCTCACCGGCTCAGCAATGAACATCCATTTCCCCAATGGCTTACTGCCAAGGAATGATCAAAATATGCACCACAGATTTCTAAGATCCGGGCTTTTGTGGCAAATGGTTTAACTGGTATTGACCTTGTCCGTTGCTGGGTTTCGTGCAGTATCTTGCCTTTAAGCCGCCGCACCGGTTTAATGTGTGAATATTCTGGGGATGTCAAGGATCCTCCAAGGCACATTGATATACGGTTGACTGATGACGAGATTACTGAAGTTGTCAAAAAGATGTTAGATGAACCGATATCTGAGTGCAGCAAGACTGGGCTGCGTCCCTTTTATGCCTCCAACAAACCGCCAGCAGTAAGAATTTTATCTTTCTGCTTTAATCCGCCCACCTTTTTACACTTTCTGATGGCCTTATGTTTACCTTTGTAGAGCGATGATCCATTCTGGAAGAGAAAACCTCAAGACAAACCGTCAAATCCACAAGACAAACTGGTGAGAGCACCCCGTATCAAGACCAAGGTCTCAAAGAGGCCAGCTAAGAATAGAACCGCCGAGTCCTCTGAGCCGGCCGAAGATGTTGATGATTCGGAACCAGAGGTAGAACTTGATTCTCTTGGTTCATTTTTCATGCACCTTATTGACAATGATCATTATCAGGATGATGCGTAAGCTAGCCGCGCTGACCATGTAGAGGTAATTTCCCTTTCCTCTGATTCAGATCATGTGCCAGTAAAAAAACTCCGTCGTGCAGCCCGGAAAGTAAAACATTCACATCCTCTTGCTCATTTGGATCCACACTTTTCTTTGAAGACACGGATACATGAAGCTCGTCACACAACCCGGCATAGTGGCCAACAAGTCACCTCCTCCGGTTTACCGGACACCCCGATTCGGAAACGCCGTCCAGATGTCTCTTGTACTTTTAATACATCTTATCCCAAGGCGGATTACTTCCGATATCCGCTTAATCCGTCTGATTTGAATTATCAAGGAACTTCCAATTCATCCTCCGGCGATTCATTAACCACATAAATGCCTCCACTCAAGACCGTCCCTGGGTAAGCATAGTAGACTTTATTTTTATGCCTTGCTCCGGTTTACTGTACTAATCTCTGTATCTTATTCCTTTCAGTGCCAAACCTAGACTTAGCAAAAAAGCCAAGCTAGCTACACCAACTGATGATAATCCAGCTACTAAACTAGAGAGGACCTCAGAAGTTGTTGATCAAGATGCTGACATTGCTCTAGATGATCTGGTTCCACAGGGTCAGGATACCTTCATTGATCCGCCAGAAATTAATCCAACCAGTCATCATGCTGATCCGCCAAGCCCAACTATTGATCCCCCAAGCTCGGCCAAACCATCTGATAAACCGCCAATCCCACCAAAGATTGTTGACACCAGAGACGATGTTGTGATAACCGGTTTTGGTCACACTATTCCAGGCAATCCTGTCTCTTTATCAAAGCACAGTGCCAAAGAAGAATTCTCTGTTGTGGACAAGGGCAAATGGAAAACAGATTTATCCAACTGTGCTCACCTCAATGCTCAGGTACTCCACTCTGGATATCTAAACTGCATGTATACAAGTCATGACTATGAGGCCGGTTTAGTCAACTTGATGAAGGAGCGCTATGAGGTAATTCCTGTTCAAACCTTTCATAATTTTTTCTTGCTTTTGCTTTATATCAACTCCAGTGTAGCCCCCATGGGCCGGTTTATCTCTTCAAGATGAACCGGGACTTTGATAAGAAATACTTCAACTATGTAGCCCCCAAGGGTCGGTTTATCTCTTCAAGATGAACTGGTACTTCCTATTGTAACGCTAATCCTTGTTAAATTCCTACATATCAACTTCATCTGATCAATTAAGCATTAGCCCCCAAGTGCCATGTTTAATACTTGTATTGAGCCTTGGGACTTTAAAATATCGGTTAAGAAGAAGCAATCCACATTAGCCCCCAAGTGCCAAGTGCATAACTTGTTATGTGCTTGGGACTTTTGAAAAAGTATTATCAATTTATGATCTGTCTTTTGCAGGTTGACTTAATCATCAAAGATTCTCAAATCGCCCACCTTCAGGAGAACATCAAGTCCCAACAAGCCGAAACATCCAAAGCCAAAGATGAATTTAAGGGCGCTTTAAGATCCATGGAACAATCGAAGGATGGCTTAAAAAACGAATGGGCAGGTTGGGAGACTGAAAAAGCCACTTTGCTGAAATGGGCGGAGGATGCTGAAGCGGCACCTAAACCGGTGGCGGAAGAGCTGACTGGCTTAAAGCGGCAAATCAATGCTATGACTTATGTTGTCTTTGGTAAGTACTCTTTTCAAGAGCCTTTCTGAAACATCTTTGAAACTGCCGGTCTAACAGCAAGTTCTTAAAGCGTTGCAGGTAGTCGTGTTTCTCATCTGGGCTCGGATATGCGCAAGAAGTTGAAAGCAGCCTATACCTTGATAGAACAACTGTATACTAGTGCTCAACGAGTCATCTGTGCAGCCTCATACAATAAATCGCTGCCAACCTTAATCAAGGATGCATTAGCCAAATTATCCATGACTCCTGCCCAGCTAGAAGAGGTAAGAGATCTGATGCAAGGGCTGGCGCTTTATCTGCACCGACTCGGGACAAAGCTTGGATAGTTGATCTTGATCCTCAAGATATTGGAAATTGCTATCCTAGCCAAAAAGAAGACGGGTCAGAATTTGACAATGAAGCCCTCAAAGCCTTGACAAAGGAGATGCGCCCGCTTGCAAGCAGATTGGCCGAAGAAGCTGACTTGTCTGTCCACCAGTCCAACTATGATGCGGACAACAAATGGATTTATGCATCTGTGAATGAAGTACAGAATCTAATCCCGCCAATCCATAAGCACACTTATGCCCCTGATGTTCAACCGTCAGATCTTATAAGCGATGAAGCTGTCTTCCGAGCATTGTCAGGAATTGACTAGGCAACCATTGACTTCCAACCAGTAGATGGGGAGGAGGAGGATGAACTAGCGCAGGATGATCCACAACCTTCACAGCAAGCTGAAGAGTAGTCCTGATCCGGCACCCGACTTTATTTCCTTAGATTGCGTTCTGTGCAACAAACAATTATTCTTTTGGGCATCAAAGCGCCTTGTAATAGGCTAGTTGAAATACTTTGATCTTCTGCCATCGTGCACTGCTACATGACACTGTGTAATCTGCCATGATTGTTGTTATGCTTTCTTATGTGCCTTAGTAATTTCGTGCAATCCTGCTTTCTGCTTTTGAGAAACTTAAAATTGCCCAGGCGGTTTACCGTTGGACGGGTTATGATAACCAATATAGAGCCAGAGTTTTTATAACCAAGGCTGGAAAGCAATGAAATATGAAATACATCATACCTGTGATCTTGAATCACATCGTTGGCTTACCAACTTGCGTAGTAAGGGTGATAACCCAAATCTTGAGTGTTGATAACTCCCACCATGCTGTGCTGGTGCATAATAAGCCATGCCGGGTTATGATAAACACCGGATGATCATCCTGGCAACTTTATAGTCAATGCCAGATCGGGCAAGGAAACACCGGTTTATAAGTGATTAAGTGCTAACAACTGATAGTTGAAAGCTACGCTGGGTTAAGGAACACCGCGTTGATGTAATGTCTTATAGTCAGGCTGGGTCAATAGACGCCGGTTTAACTCAAAACTTTATCAAAGGAGAGAAATCTTGCAAAAACCAAATTCAAATAAAAACCTGTAGTCGAGGCTTTTCAAGGACTGCCAGGCCCAAATTCGGGGCTTTTCATGGGCTGCCAGGCCGCTGAGTTAAACCATTTTACAAAGCCTTTCAAGATGGGCCTCCAATTAACCAATCGTCATTTTAACTTTGACAAGTTCAGGGTCTGTATAAGATTGACTTGTCAAATGTTCAGCGGGTCATACCAGGATTCCCTAGATGGAGTGTCTTACTTGATGAAGGCAGGTTAACCCGGGGTTTTAGGTGAATACACCTGGCTTCCAAACCTGGCTCGATAGCCTATTACAAGGGTCCTTTCAAACTCTTTATTGCTTTGCACAAAGAGCCCCCAAGTAACTTTGTGAGCTGTGCTCATTGGGTGCCTATGTTTGAGCTGTGCTTAGCAACAATACTCTCTTTCGCCCCTTGGGTGTGAAGCTCCCAAGCTTTGTTGTGGCATGATAGCCGGTTCAATGGACAAATAGGACGTTGCTTTATAAGAAAAAGCCCCCTTGTAACCAAGAAATTTTGAAAGAACGGCAGAGGCCCTGCTTTTAGCAAGGATGCCGATTTATTATATTGATCATAATATATACATTGTCAAAATATGTACATAATGAGAGCCTATGGCTCATGTGTAGTAAGGCCGAAGATGAGCGATGTTCCATGGCCGACGGGTCTCCTCCTCCGATTTGCGTGAGTCTTTGTGCTCTCGAACATTGATGAGGTAGTATGATCTGTTGTGTAGATTCTTGCTGACCACAAAGGGCCCTTCCCAAGGTGGGGATAACTTGTGCATATCGTTCTGTTCCTGGATGAGCCGGAGCACTAAGTGGCCTTCTTGAAAGGTCCTTGTTTTAACCCGGCGGCTGTGATAACGCCATAGGTCTTGCTGATAAAATGTCGAACGAGCCAACACCATGTCCCATTTTTTCATCTAACAGGTCCAGTGCTTCTTGACGTGCTTTCTCGTTGTCCGCTTCAACATAATTGGCAACCCGGGGCAAATCGTGACAAATATCGCTTGGGAGTACCACCTCTGCCCCGTAAACCATGAAGCAAGGTGTATAACCCGTAGATCGATTTGGGGTGGTGTTTATGCTCCATAACACAGATGGTAATTCCTCCACCCAACAACCCGGCATCCTCTTCAAAGGAACCATAAGTCGGGGCTTGATACCCTTCATGATTTCCTAATTAGCTCTCTCAGCTTGACCATTAGACTGAGGGTGAGCCACAGACAACACATCAAGATGGATGTGCTCTCGTTGACAAAATTCCTCCATCTCACCTTTGGAGAGGTTCGTGCCATTATCTGTGATGACGCTGTGTGGAAAACCAAAGAGGAATATCACCTTCTTGATGAATTGAACTATCGTGGCTGCATCACACTTGCTTACTGGCTCCGCTTCAACCCATTTAGTGAACTTGTCAACCGCCACCAATAGGTGGGTTTTCTTATATTTGGATCGCTTAAAAGGCCCTACCATATCAGGCCCCCAAGTAGCAAACGGCCAAGTGATTGGAATCATCCTTAGCTCCTGAGCCGGAACATGAGCTCGTCGTGAGAACTTCTGACAACCGTCACACCGCCTCACCAAGTCCTCAGCATCAGCGTGAGCCGTCAGCCAATAGAAGCCATGACGAAAAGCTTTAGCAACCAAGGATGTTGAACCGGCGTGGTGACCACAGTCTCCTTCGTGGATCTCACGTAAAATCTCATGGCCTTCTTCAGGAGAAACACAACGCTGGAACACACATGAGACACTATAGTGGTGTAACTCGCCGTTGTGAATAACCATGGACTTGGATCGCCGGATTATCTGTCTGGCCAAAACTGCATCTTCTGGTAACTCGCCCCGGTTCATATACGCCAAATATGGAACAGTCCAATCCGGAATAATATGTAAAGCATCCACCAATTGTGCCTCCGGATCAGGAACAGCCAGGTCCTCCTCTGTAGGCAACTTAACTGACGGGTTATGCAAGACATCCAGAAAGGTATTGGGCAGCACCGGTTTACGTTGAGATCCCAGCAAGCTTAAAGCATCTGCTACTTCATTTTTGTGTCGATCAATGTGCTCAACCTAATAACCCTTGAAGTGCCCAGCGACAATATCCACCTCTCGTCGGTAAGCCGCCATGAGTGGATCCTTGGAGTCCCAAGTACCTGAAACTTGCTGAGCCACCAAATCAAAGTCCCCAAAGCATCGTACCCAGCTTAAGTTCATTTCCTTAGCCACTCGAAGACCATGGAGTAAGGCCTCGTACTCGGCTGCATTGTTAGTACAAGGAAACATTAAGCAGAGAACATAACGAATTTTATCACCTCGAGGGGAAGTAAGGACAGCTCCAGCCCCCGAGCCCTCCAATTGCCTGGACCCATCGAAGTGGATAGTCCAGTATGTACTATCCAGTTTGTCTTCCGGTTCCTACAACTCTGTCCAGTCATTGATGAAATCCGCAAGGGCCTGGGACTTGATAGCTGTTCAAGGCACATATTTCAACCCGTGCGGTCCAAGCTCAATAGCCCACTTAGCAATCCGGCCCGTTGCCTCTTTGTTCTGGATTATATCGCCCAAAGGAGCGGAACTAACCACTGTGATGGGAGGGCCCTGAAAGTACTGTTTAAGCTTCCGACTTGCCATAAAAAGCCCATACACCAGCTTCTTCCAATGCAGATATCATTGCTTTGACTCAACGAGCACTTCGCTGATATAGTAAACCGACCGTTGAACCGGATATTTCTTCCCAGCCTCCTTGCGCACCACCACAATAGCTACGCTGACAGCCCGGGCATTAGCAGCCACGTATAACAACGGCGGCTCCTTATCGACCGGAGCAGCAAGAACTGGCAGTTCAGCTAACTGCTTCTTTAAGTCCTCAAACGCCGCATTAGCAGCATCACTCCAGACAAAATTGTTTGTCTTCTTCAACATCTGATACAGGGGAATCGCCTTCTCTCCTAACCTGCTGATAAACCGGCTTAGGGCCGCAATACGACCCGCCAGACATTGAACATCATTGATACTGTCGGTGTTCTGGGAACGGGGATCCCCAGACTTGCCTGCCTGCGGCCTGCGGCGTGGCTCAAGGGGCGGCCCAGCATGGCCCATCTCCATCAGCATGAGCTCAAGACCCTCGCGATGGGCCAAGCCTCGCGGGGCGGACGACAGGAGGCTTCCTCAGGCATGGCCTCGTCAGGCTGGCTCGCGAGGAGGCAGAGAGATCAAGGCGGCGTACCTCGCGAGGTGCCCATGACGCAAGCCATGACGACCAAGGGCGCCAGGCGGGCGCCAGCCCGCGTAGTGTCCTTCTTTCCTCTTTGATGCAAAGGGAGCAAGCGTAGGCGAGTGCATCAAGCAAAGGCATCCATTTCGGTGCAACAAGACCAAGACCAGTAGAACGGCAGGACGGAGGTCATCGTGGAGCCCAAGCCGGCGTCACCACCAGAGCCTTTGGCAGGCGAGGACCAACTTTAGTCAGGATAAGTGTACTAGATGTTCCCCTTCAAAATGGCCAATTGTTGGCGCCCTTCCCGCTCAATATTTGGGAGGAGGCCCAGGGCCTTTGCCTATAAATAGGACTATCCACCACAAGATAGAGGCATGGGATCCTCACTAGGAAACCAGTAGAAAGAGCGACTGAACTCCCCTTAGCGGTTCATCGCACCAGCCTAGAACAGACCCTCACAAGGCTGTTCTCCCTTGTATTGTTCATCATCATCCCAAGAGGCAATCCACCACACCACACACTGGAGGAGGGTATTACACCACAATGGTGGCCTGAACCAGTATAAACTCTGTGTCTCTCGTGTTGTTCCTTTGATTGCGTAGATCCTAGCGAGGCGGCCAGGCGCAGGCAGTAGAAGGCTAGATCTCCGCACGCACCCCAGAGTTCAAACCTAGAGGGTCTGCGGGAACCCGAAATCCGACATTTGGCACGGAAGGTAGGGGTGCCCCGGAATCCACCTTCTGCCGCTTTGCGTCCCGTCGCATCGTCATCATCATGTCCGGCGACCAGGCAGGCAACCCCGATCCCTGGGCGGCCTGGCCCGCCCACACAGAACCGCTCGCTCCGGGCAACCCCACGCCCCGGGCAGCTCGCAGTCCGCAGGGCGCTGCAGGCCGCGGGCGGCGCGGACAGGCAGCGACAGCTCTCATGACGCGGCAGGCGCGGTCGGCGGCGAGGGCCTCCCACCATGCCGCGGCCACGGTGTCATACACCCGGCGGGAGCAGGCGAACTCGAGGGTCGCACTCACCGTGGCCCGAGAGCTGTTGCACTGCAGGCTGCTAGAAGGCGGTGACGATGTGCTACTGAGCGGGTGGCAGAGCTCCTGGGCTTCGCCACCTCGGGGGCTCCCCCCTTCTGCACCCAACTCCCACCTCAGGTCCAGGGTGGTCCGCACGGGGGCTCCGTGCACTCCCGTGCGGCCCCAAGCGGACTCCAAGGCCACCCCAATGCCGGCCAGGCCGTCAGCCTCGGGCCAGCAGCGGTGCTACCTCTACCCCCGGCCATCGAAGAAGGACTCGCCATAACCTGCGGCCCCGGTGGGCCCCCGCGCTATCACCCCCAGGCGGGCACATCAAGCAGAACTGTGTGGCACGCAGAGCGCTACGGCGCGGCCTTCGGGGTGGCGACCCCAGAAGAGTACGTGCCCCACATGATGGACCAAGGGCGCACACATGAGGACGAAAAAGGTTCGCTCCTTGGCCCAAGCTGGGGGGATGAGACTCCAGAAGCAGAACTCTTCCAGGAGCCCCGAGGAGGCCCCGTCGGCTACGCTAGAAACAACGAGTATCGGGTATCACTAATTCCTCAGGAGCAGGCATATGCCAACCATGGATCGCAGGAGGTACAGGTCACGACAACGGGCGGCTGCCCCACTCCCGCAGCTTCCTACCCCTCAGGAGGAGGGCGCCGGGGGCTGCAGGAGAGGGTCCAAGATCCAACATCACCACCGTAGCGTTCGGAGCAAGGTGTCCTCAGGAGGTAGGCCCTCTGCTGGGGAGGTGCCCCAGAGCCTGCCCCTGGCAGAGGACCTGTGGTCGTCGAGGGAACTGCTGGCGACCGCTCTACCCCATCAGCGGCGTCCTAGTTTCCGGTTGTCGTCGGTGGCACTAGAGTGCGGCGCAAGGCGGGGCCCTCGTCTGGCGATATGAAGCAAGGCCGGTACCTGTGAAGAAGGCCCAGTGCCTGTGAAGCTCGCTGCCCCGTGACACTCTCACGTAATAATGAGTGGGGCTGTACACGCCCCGGAGTCTCAGGGGTGCCGGCCTCAGGCCCTGGGGCTCCCTCTCATGCCAAGTGGCAGCACTTAGCTCCGCGCTGGTGAGAAGACGTCCAAGACTAGACTAGCTGCCGGACGCGGCCTTTTTTCTACTTTCATTGCTTTTCCCCCTTGGTTGCTGTTTCCCCCCGTTGAATTTAAGTTGAATTTGAGCTCAAGGATTTGCGTGTGTTTGGGGAAGGGGTGTTTAGTCTCATTCGAGCAATCTCTCGTGTTCTAGTTACCGCTTCGCCTCAGCTGCCTCCCCTCGCGAGCCCCTCGCGAGCCGGGCCAGGCCTAGCTTGTGTGCAGCCCAGACTGCCGTCGCCGCGCCCTCTCCGGAGGTTTTCATTACAAGTTTTATGGGCTCGTTCAGAAGATGCTCGAGCACCACAACCCTCTGCAGGCTGACTCGAGGCCCACGCGGGTCGAAGGTAAACAAGCCAACCAGCTCGTCACAAAATCAGCCGCTTGGCGCAGGCGTACGAGTGATATTGCATCTACTTATACGCTGAATACAAGTTTTTACATGAGGGACTCCCCCTCCCAAAATGCTCTTACAACCTTCAGGGCAAGGCCCGAACTCTGTCTGCGCAGGGTAAGGAAGTAGGGACAACATGCGGTCAGTCGGATAAATCTCCCAATGCATCCTCAGGGGCGCCTCCTGAATCATCGCTGGCGTCGCTGGCCTCGCTATCACCCTCCGCATCGCCGGCAGTAGCGCCAGGGCCGTGCACCACGTCACCTTCATCAGCAGCCACAACCATGTTGTCGTTATCAGAAGTGAAGGCCCTGACAAGGGCATCCACGTTGTCTTCCACCCAGTGCGCCAGGTCGCCCCGGACGGCCTGGGGTACTGGAGCGATGGCGGCGTCAAAGTCGAAGTTGGGGAACATGTTCTAAAGGTGGCTGAAGACACGAGAGAAGGCGCGCCCGAGCAGGGCGTGGATCCTCTCCTCCACCAGCCTGTTGGCTCCGACCGAGCGCGCCTCCAGCTGTGTCACCACATTGGTGAAGAACTGAAGATTGCCAGCATAGTTGACTACGTGGGGCTGGACAACAGCCGCCTCGCAGATGTTACCCAAGGTCGCGTTGGCTCTCTCCCGGAGCCTGGCGAGCATGGGGTCGTGCTCGAGCTCCAGAATCCGCCGCTGGCGTATCTCGTCCTCGTTCTGCCGCGCAACGGCCTCAGCCTCGTCCACCCGCTGGTGGAGAAGAAGCGCCTCGGCACGGGAGGTAGTCAGCTCCTCCTGCACTACGTCAAGAGCGGCTCGGGAAGTGTCGGCCCGCCACCTCACTTCCTCCATCTTGGCCCTCAGGGCGGCGGTCCTACCTTCAGCCTCGACCCAGATCAACCCCAGCCTCTCCTCAAACTCGCGCTCAAGGTTCAAGCGGTTTGTCGCCACCCCGCGATCAACCTCCGCTATGGCTTGGGCCTCGCACACAGCGACGTCATCCTCCGCCTGCGTCACCAAGCGCTCTCTTGTCTCCAGACGTTCAAGATCACGTGCGCGCTCAGCAGCTTCCAGGGTCAGTGCCTCCTCACGCCTCAGGAGCTCTGCCTGGTCGACCGAAGCCACCTTCATCGACGCAAGGACCGCCTCCCGCAGCTCCACTTGCTGCTCCAGGGAGTGGCACTGTGCCAAGAGTTCCCGCGCCCACTCCTCCGACGCCTCGTGCAGCCGGTCAGCCTCTCAGGCCTCCTCGATGGCCCGGGAACGGGCCTCCCGAGAGGCCGCCGGCAACGCCTCGGCCTCCTCATTGTCGAGGTTACGCTGGTGGTGTGCAAGGGCAACGACCGCCTCCAGCTTGCACCTCTCTTCAGCCAGGCGCAGGCCCTCAGCCTCAAGGCGCGCGTCTTCATCATCAAGCTCTTCACCAAGCTGGCTCACCACGTCAGCCGCCCTCCAGAGAAACCCTTGGCGAAGAACTCGACGCCTCCGGGCGCGCTCGAGCACGTCTTCTGCGTCATCAGCCGCCCCAAGTAAGCATCGGGGGCCACGAATCAGCACTACCCCTCTGGGCAGGGGGTTGGGGGCTGGCGCCCTCGTGATGGCCGGGCACGCCTCACCAGAAGCCCGGCTAGGAGCCGGCCCCTCCCCAAGTGAAGAGCGCTGGGCCGACCTCAGCCAATCGCCATCCATGATCAGACTCAAGGCCCAAGGCAGGCTGGCTATGCCCAGAGGAGGCTCGCGAAGGAGGGTCGCGAGGCGCGCAGGGCCGTGATGCACCACAGGATGGCTCACCTCTCTGGCCGGCCTCACCGAGAGGGCTCTGCTGGAACTCGGAGCGCTCGAAGGCGGTGGAGAGGGCGAAGCCTGGGGGATGGCTCCTCAGCCATCTCCGCGAGATCGGCAGGAAGGGCCCTGCAGAGCAAGGATTAGCCAAAGCAACGGGAGGATCAGGAGCTGGGAAAGGGGAAGGCTTACTCATCAATGGCGAAATACTTCTGGCGCTTCAGCAGGCGGTAAGGGTAATCGTCACCCAAGGCCTCCCTTTTCCTCCGGAGAGCCTCGAAGTCCATGCAGAAGCGACCCAGGAGTTGAGCGCAGTGGTCAGCCTGCGACGACGAAGAAGCGTCAAGAGGCCCAGCGTCTGGTGCGTTGCCCTGATGCACGCCGCTGGTCGCCTCAACAAGAAGGATAGCTGGGGCCCCAGGGGCCTCAAACACAGGCGCCGTGGGCAGCGGCTCAGCACCCCCAGCCGCAGTAGTACGGGCCTCAGGAGATGCCCCCTCAAGAGTGCCGCCTGGCGTCGTCACTCCGGCGGGGGCCCCCTCAGCCTCCGGCGGCCCATGCCTCCCCGCTCCGCCACTCGAGGAAGGACCGCCATGGGCGACTGGGAGGGCTGTCACCATCACTGGGTTCTCGCGAGGACCCCTGAGGCTGGCGGGGCACAGCCCCCATTCGTCAAAGTCGGGCATCTGCTTCACGAAGTCGCCCCTGTTCAAGCAAAGGTACAGCAAAGCCCCCCCATGTCGGACGCTGGTGGGGGAAGGGTCCCTAGTCAAAACCAAGAGCACCTTCCTCAGTGCTTCGGGCATCAGGTCCTCCTCCTGGAGCCTCATGCGATCTTCACGCCCACTGAAGGACCACATCCGGCAGGAGTGGCGCTGGAGAGGAGCAATGCGACATAGCAGGAACTCCTTCACCACCTTGGGTGCCGTCACACCAAGCACCCTCAAAAACGCGAAGCGATGCCAGATGAAGATGAGCCGGGGGCTCATGAGCGTCTCCTGACCCCAGCCTGAATTGGGGAGAGCGGGCGACTTTGGCTCCGAAAGCAGGGGGCTGGGAACCCCTACATTCACGTACAGCCACCGCTCGCGGAACCCAGACGCGGACGGAGGAAGGCTGAAATCAATCCCTGAAGCCGTTGTTTCTGGTGTGGCAATGAAGCTCGCGCACCCTAAGCATTGGGTGGGATCGACGAGGCGCAGAGAGAAGAAGTGACGCAGGAAGGCAACCGAAGGAGGGATGCCCATCATCGCCTCACAGACAAAGGTGAAGACGGCAAGAAGAGTAATGGATTCAGGACCCAAATGCATCATGTGCATCTGGTAATGGGAAAGCACAGTGTTGGAGAAATCGGAGACCACCCTGTCGATGGAGAAGTGGGATGCGGGCCAGGCTATCGTCCTCCCGCACTCGTTGAAGATGGTGGTCAGAGCAGAGCTGACCTTGCCCAAGCCTTCTCGGTTGAGTATGATCGACCGATCGACAGCGGGGGCCGCCGGCGACGGCGAGCGAGGCGGAGGCACCGGTTTCTTCCCTTTTCCCTTCTTCGTTGGAGCCATGGCGACGGGAAGAGGGAGGATTCGAGATTGGATTGGAAGCAGAGACTGGAGCTCGAGGGGAGGAAGAGCAGGGGATGGTCGAGCGGCGAAAAGAGGAAAGACTGTGTGCAACCACGGGTCCGCCTAGCTGGGCGCAAAATGAGGAGGCGTGGGGAAGCAGGGCCACCCACGTCCAATCAACCGCCACGCGGTGCCCGAGGCCGCAGGATGTTAGGGCCCGCGACGCTTCATACTTGCCCCTTCGCCTCTCTGCTCAGCCAAGTTCGGGCGCGCCTTGGGCCCGGGAGCTACTGTTGGCGTTCTGGCAACGGGGCTCCCTAGACATGCCTGCCTGCGGCCTGCGGCATGGCTCAAGGGGTGGCCCAGCATTGCCCATCTCCATCAGCACGAGCTCAAGACCCTCGCAAGGAGACAAGCCTTGCGGGGCGGACGACAGGAGGCTTCCTCAGGCACGGCCTCATTAGGCTGGCTCGCGAGGAGGCGGAAAGATCAAGGCGGGGTACCTCACGAGGTGCCCATGATGCAAGCCATGACGACCAAGGGCCCCAGGCGGGCGTCAGCCCGCATAGTGTCCTTCTTTCCTCTTTGGTGCAAAGGGAGAAAGCGCAGGCAAGAGCATCAAGCAAAGGCATCCATTTCGGTGCAACAAGACCAACACCAGCAGAATGGCAGGATGGAGGTCATCGTGGAGCCCAAGCCGGCGTCACCACCAGAGCCTTTAGCAGGCGAGAACCAACTTTAATCAGGATAAGTGTACTAGATGTTCCCCTTCAAAATGGCCAATTGTTGGCGCCCTTCCTAGTCAATATTTGGGAGGAGGCCCAGGGCCTTTGCCTATAAATAGGACTAGCCACCACAAGATAGAGGCATGGGATCCTCACCAGGAAGCCAGTAGAAAGAGAGACTGAACTCCCCTTAGCGGTTCATCGCACCAGCCTAGAACAGACCCTCGCAAGGCTGTTCTCCCTTGTATTGTTCATCATCAGCCCAAGAGGCAATCCACCACACCACATACTGGAGTAGGGTATTACACCACAATGGTGGCCTGAACCAGTATAAACTCTGTGTCTCTCATGTTATTCCTTTGATTGCTTAGATCCTAGCGAGGCGGCGAGGCGCAGGCAGTAGAAGGCTAGATCTCCGCGCGCACCCCAGAGTTCGAACCTAGAGGGTCTGCCGGAACCCGAAATCCGATAGATACATGCCGGTTTAGCCAGGGATGTAAGAGCCTTGATCTTTTTCGGATTAGCCTCAATGCCCCTGTTAGACACCAGCAAACCTAAGAGCTTGCCTATCGGAACACCGAAGACGCACTTGTCTGGATTGAGCATCATCTTATAAACCCGAAGATTGTCAAAGGTCTCCTTCTGGTCTTCTATCAGTGTCTCCTTCTTCCTGGACTTTACCACAATGCCATCCACATAAGCATGAACATTGCACCCAATCTGAGTATGAAGACAATTCTGCACACATCGCTGATAAGTCGCCTGGGCACTCTTGGGCCCAAAGGTCATAGACACATAGCAGAAGGCTCCAAAGGGAGTAATGAAGGTTGTCTTCTCCTGGTCCTTAACTCCCATCTTGATCTGATGATAACCAGAATAAGCATCAAGAAACTCAAACGCTCACAACCCGCCGTAGCATCAATGATCTGATCAATACGAGGGAGAGCAGAAGGATCAGCCGGACAAGCCTTGTTCAAGTCCGTGTAATCCACACACATTCGCCAAGTGCCATTCTTCTTAAGAACTTGCACTGGATTAGCCAGCCACTCCGGATGAAAAACCTCAATTATAAACCCAGCCGCCAAGACTCGGGCTACCTCTTCACCAATAGCTTTGCGCCTTTCTTCATTGAAGTGGCGGAGAAACTGCTAGACCGGTTTAAACTTAGGATCAATATTGAGATTGTGCTCAGCAAGTTCCCTCGGTACACCTGGAATGTTAGAAGGTTTCCATGCAAAGATGTCCCAGTTCTCATGGATGAACTCGATGAGCGCGCTTTCCTATTTTGGATCCAGAGTAGTGCTTATACTAAACTGTTTGGATGAATCGCCAGGAACAAAATCGACCAACTTAGTCTCATCAGCCGGTTTAAATTTCAGGGTCGGGTCATGCTCTGTGGTGGGCTTCTTTAGAGGAGTCATATCTGCCGGATCAACATTGTCCTTGTAGAAATTAAACTCTTCTGCTGTGCAAACTGACTCAGCATTGACTGCATCACCCTCTTCATAGTCGAAAGCGATCTTACGAATCCCGCGCATCGTAATGGTCCCCTTTTGACCCGGCATTTTGAGCTGTAAATAAACATAACAGGGCCTTGCCATGAATTTGGCGTAAGTCGGCCGTCCAAACATGGCGTGATATGGGCTCTGGATTTTCACCACCTCAAAGGTTAAGGTTTCTGACCTGGAATCATGCTCATCACCAAACACAACTTCCAGAGCTATCTTGCCAATCGGGTATGTCGATTTACCTGGTACCACACCGTGAAAAACAGTATTTGTCGGTTTAAGATTCTTATCCATCAGTCCCATGCGACAGAAGGTTTCATAATACAGGATGTGGATGTTGCTCCCTCCATCCATGAGTGTCGGGGGTTGGGTGCGACATATGCCAAAGGATGGCTTATCATGGTGGGAGTCAGTAGAACGACGCCGGTGCTAGGAAACGGGATGAGGCGAAGACATGCACGCCGGCGAATCTTACCCAACTTCGGGGCTCTCCGGGGAGATAACACCCCTACTGCTGCTCTGCGGGGTCTCCGCATGATCACTAAGGCGTAGTGACTACAAGGTTGCTCCTAGAGCTGTATTCGGGAGGTAGAAGAAGGCAAGGCTAGCTCTCTCCTTCCTATATGATCTGGTCTAATGCTAATGGATGCGAACCCTTTGCATGGGTGCTCCGGGGGGTTTATATAGGCCTATCCCCGAGGGTACAGAAGTAATCCGGCTGGGCGCGGGCCCCAGCCGTCTGTCTCTCAGGCCACTGTCTTCTTTGCCGACTGCCGGGGCCTGCTGACTTGCGGGCCCCGCCGGCGAATCCGGCACTGTAGCCGTGCTTCTGATGATGCAGGCTTGGTCATGGGGTCATGGCAACAGTGGCGCCGTCTATCGGGTCGATCACTGTCGTCACCCCCCATCTTGTCTGGTTAATGGCGCGTGGGACCCGTGGGAGAGGCTGGCCGATTCTAGGGAGCTGACTCCATAGGGCCGCCTTCGGGGCGCATCCGCCGCCTTCCATGCTCTCACTGACAGTCCGGTCCGCCGTCTCTGAGCCGTACAGGTAGGCCGTCATGGCCACAGTGCGCCGCCGACTGTGGCTGAGGTCAAGGCAGGCATGGCAACAGTGCCGGGCCACGCCAGAGATCTCCAGCGGTACGGCACGCTGTAGCCATGCCGGCCCCACATAAGCAGGAGGTGACAGCCACGCCATGGTCGTACCCGCCTTGCCTATCATGATGAGAGTGGTGCCGCGGGCCGACTCTCTATAGCCGGCTCCTCCGGAAGTCGCCGTCCATGAGTCGGCTTATTGTGGAGTCGTCGTCTGGGACTCGGTTTATCTTGGAGTCGCCACCTGAGACTCGGCTTATCTTGGAGTCGCCATCTGAGACTCGGCTTATCTTGGATTCGCCATCTGAGACTCGCCTTATCTTGGAGTCGCCATCTGGGACTCGGTTTATCTTGGAGTCTCCACCTGAGACTCGGCTTATCTTGGAGTTGCCATCTGAGACTCGGCTTATCTTGGAGTCTCCATCTGGGACTCGGCTTGAGGGGCGCAGCCTGCCCCGATGTCTTGAAAGGTTCTGGGGCTTGGGTTAGCCTACCCGTGGCCCATTACTCCGATAGTAGTCCCTGAAGCTGGTGAGAGTGACACGTTGTGGGGCCTCAACAGTTTCATTCTTCCGGTGGTGGAATCTGGACTTTGCTTGCCGTCTTCCTCCGGGCTGATTATTCGAAGTCGGATCCGTAGAGGGCCGTCTTGCTCTATAAAGAGCTCGAAAGTCGTGGCGGGAGACCATGCGGCGTGCCTAATACGCTTCCCCACGGCCGCCCACCGCGGTCCTATTGAGCGGTGCCACGCGGCGAGGGCAGTCTGCTTGCCCACGCGCGTGACGGGACGGGCTGTCAGGCGGGGACCGCCACTACCGCGCCTCAGCACGCGAATGGATCTGCTGCGGTCGTGCAAACGGTTGGGCTTCCCATGTCGTTACTACATGCAGTAACTTCGTGGGGTAAATCGTGGGGCGGCGTGGGGTTCTGAGCGCAGTTAATCCCACGCCCGCCCCATCGGCTTCTCAGCCTTCAAGGCTATAAGTAGGTGGGGGGAGTGGAGCGGCAAAGCACGCGCGCCCATCTTCCACAGTCCCAGTCTCCTCTTGCCTCCTCTCCTTCTTCTTGCCACTGGCGAGCAGAACCACACCGCACCAACAGCGATGAGCTCTTCCTCCGCCGCTGCGGCTTCGGTCGTGCGTTCCGGCGTGTGGGACGGCTTGGAGGTAGACGACAACCTCATCGAGTTCCTCCGCAAGACGCGCCGCCTCCCCGGTGCACACCTCGTGCGAGCCCGTGCCGCGCCGGCGAGGGAGATATCGCCGGCGCCGGAGGAGGGCGAGCGGGTCATCTTCCGCTCGCACCTCATGCGCGGCCTGGGGCTGCCGGCGAGCGGCTTCTTCCGCTCCTGCTTGGAGTTTCATGGGCTCCAGCCGCACCACCTCACCCCGAACACGGTGGTGCTGTTGTCCGCCTTCGCCACTCTGTGCGAAGGTTTTCTCGGTGTTCTCCCCACCATCGAGCTGTGGGGAGAATTTTTCTCATCTAAGCTCGGCACGCACGTCGCAAGTGTGCCGGCTCAATGCGGTGCCTTCATCACGATGCGGCAATCGACGGCCGACAACCCCTTCCCTTCCATCTCGCTAATCAAGTCGGTGAAGATGTGGCATCGCTCGTACTTCTACGTGAAGAACATCGCCCCGGACGGCGATTGGGTCAATCTGCCGCCTTATGAAGCCGGCGCACCAGCTGGGAGGCTCCCTAGCTGGTCTCATCGAGTCAAGACGCTGACTCCCGCCGGAGCCGCCGCCGTAGCGCGACTCCGAGTCTTGACGCAGTCGGAGGGCCTCGTCGGGGCCGACTTGCTGGCCGCCTTCGTGGTGCACCGAGTCCTCCCGCTCCAAGGCCGGCCTCATCTGATCAGTCAGATGAGCGGCCACCGAGACCCGAGTCGGATGAGCACCAAGGAGATGCCCCGTGCAGAGGTGGCAAACATGGTGAACCATATCGCGAACTGCGACCTCGGGGAGTACTGGCAGTTCGGCAAGGAGCCGTACTCGCGCGCCAACCCCCCTCAAGTGGTAAGTCGCATCTACTTATTGCTTTGTCTTCTTTATAGCCGAATCCGACTTCTGATTTGTATTGGTTTCTTCTAAACTAGAACCCGCTCATACAGCCTGCAGCCGGCGTCATGAGACCGCCCCGCGAGTTCGTCCCCGACCGAGCGAAGAGCGACGTCGACGACCCCGACTTGGGGGCCGCGGTGATGGAAGCCGACACCGAAGGCGGAGGAGGAGGAGCGAGAAGCGGCCTCAGGCCCTCGGCCACCTTCGCCGACTGGCCTGAGGACGACGCCGAAGGGGAAGTCATCCCGCGCCATCAGCCAAGGGTCGGCCCCTCGGGCGCGGGTTCCTCTGTCGGCTTGGCCGGCCAAGGCGGGGCAAAGAGGCGCCATGCCGGGCCGAGTGCGCCTGGCGGCAAGTTGAAGAAGTTCAAGGGGGCGGCCGCCGCGACCAAGCGGGAGGAGGCGGCCGTGAAGGCCAACCGCTTCAGAAGGCCGCCGCTAGTCTCTGTGTAAGTTTTTTCACTTTTGTCTTTATTTTCCTCCGGTGAGTCTTGTCCGAGTTCTTCTTTTACACTCCTCCCCTTTTTTCTTCAGGGCCCCCCTTTCCCTTGAAAGGGTCGCCGTCCCCTCCGTCATGGGGTCGGCAGAGACTTCCGCCAATACTCGGTGGGTCAACCCCGCCGCCGACCTCCGGGAGGCGACGGAGCGAAGCGCGACGAGGAGGAGGCCGACCGCCTACAGAAGGCGGAGACCGAGAAGGCGGCTGCCTCCGCCCAGAAGAAGCTGGAGGAGGCTGAAGCCGCCCTTGCGGCGAGACGGCGAGCTGAGGAGGCCGCACATCGCTAATCGGCGTTGCTCGTTGCCCCACTATCCTTCGCACCGCCGCCTCCAGAATTCACGGGGCAGACCGGAGAAGCCAGCGCAGAGAACCCCGTCGTGGAGAAGGAGAGCGGCGAGGCCTCCATGTCGGACACGCTTGTGCCACCGCCTCCGCCTCCACCGCCGTCTGGGAGGGCCCACGGCAAAAAGCTGGCAGGCCCGCCGGTGCCGCCGACTGAGGATGAGGTCGAGGCAAGGCTGCTTCTTCAAGTTGCCTCGCCAGTGCGCCGCCACCTCGAGAAGGTGACTTCGGCGCCGCGGCCCCTGGAGGTCGGTGCCGCTAGCTCAGCCATCCCAGGTGGCGAGGCGACGAGTGCCGTGCCCGTTGGGTGGGTGCGCGGAGGCGGCACGGGCCCGCTGAACCAGGCGCTTCTGGATGTCCAAGCGAAGCTGCGAGCCGAGGGCGAAGCCCTACAGATCTGCACCAAGGTGCATCTAGCGTCGCGAGCGGCCATCCGGGTATGTTTTCCTTTTTGATTCTTGTCTTTCTTGCTCTTCTCTGTGGGGGCGCGCCAGCGCACCCACTGGGTGTAGTCCCCGAGTTTTGGACCGGCTGCTGAGCAGGCGGCTCGGAACTCCCTCTGGCGAGTTCCAAGTATTTATCTTTGTCTGAAATTTTTGTTTGCAGGAGTATCACAACCTCCGCGCCACTGCCTTCAACCGCAATGTTGAGGAGTTGAGCAAGCGGACTGCCGACTTGACGGAAAGCCGGAGTAAGTTCTTTTTCTCTTCTTCGCGGGGGCGCGCTGGCGCACCCACGGGCTGTAGTCCCCGAGATTCGGGTCGACTGCTGAGCAATCTGGCCGGATCTTCCCGGCGATCTTCTTTCTTGAAGACTTTAAAGGCTCCTTCTTTGTTCTTCTTTTTCGCGGGGGCACGCTGGCGCACCCGCGGGCTGTAGTCCCCGAGATTTGGGCCGACTGCTGAGCAGTCGGGCCGGATCTTCCCGGCGATCTTCTTTGCTGACAACTTATTCGTCTCTTTCTTTCGTTCTTCAGGGGCTAACGCCACTCTTAAGGAGCAGCTGGGTGAAGTTAACACCACCTTGCTCGTCTAGGGGGAGGAGTGCAGCAATTTTGCTGCAGAGCGCGATCTGCTTGCTGCGCAGCTGGCCGAGCAGAAGGATCTGCTCAAGAAAACGCAGGACGAGGCCGAGAAGAAAGAGGCTGCTCTTCTGGCCGAGTTCGAGAGCGAGCGCTCCTCCTGGACCGACAAGGAGGCGATGCTGACCGCCGGCTTCCATGAGATTGAGGACATCGTCGATGGTGAGTTTCTTTCTTTCAGTTTCCGACTATGTGTCAGGCTGACTTCTGATTTTTTGACTTGCTTTTTTTGTCTTGGCAGACTTCTTCCCTGGCCACTTGCAGGCAGTCCCTCTCGCCATCGAGGCTGATCGTCAGGCGCGGAGGGCAAGCAGCGAGGTGATTGCCGCCAACGCTCCCCTGACTGTCGATGAGCAGCTTCTGAGCATCGAGGCCCGTCTTCGTCCGGCCCATCGGCTGATGCGCCGTGTTCAGCATGCCGGTGCCCAGGCAGTTGCCGCCCTATGGCCAGACATGCCGGCTCTGCGCACCGCCAGTCGGACTACCAACTGGCTGGAGGTCCCAGTCGGCCGTCTTGAGGCCTAGAAGGGTTCCTCGGCCCAGGCCGGCGCGCGCCGGTCCTTGGAATTCGTCAAGGCGTGGTATCCGGAGCTGGACCTGGACCGTCTGGCCACGTTCCGGTCAGAGGCCCAGGCCGAGCTGGAGGCTATGGAGGGCGCCCTTGTCGAGCGTGCGGCGGCAATCGCCGACTACACAAACACCAGTGTCTTCGTCCCTGAGCGGGCTGCGGGCGACGAGGAGGTGCCGCCAGAGTGGTTCGGGATGAACCCAGAATATGGCGAGGACTCGGCGGAGGTGATTGACTCCAGCACCGAGGAAGAAGGCGAGGCGGAGGACGAAGGCCAGACGGAGGCGCTAGAAGACGGAGCGGGCGACCAGCCTCAGCTCGACCGCGCCTCTAGCAACGAGCCGCGTCCGACCGGGCCGACTGCCGCTGGCGGCGATCAAGCCGAGACTGCGCAGCCGGCCGCCCCGGCGCCTGACACCGCCGTCTCCTCCGACCCTCCGAACCCTTCTGCTGCTCCCTAGGCTGCCTTCTGGCTTTATTTTATCTGCTCTAGAAAGTCTTTGAGGAACTTGTTAATTTGCACCATTCCACCCTCGGGGTGTATTTTGAACTTCTGTCTTAAGATTCAGCCAATGGGCCTATGCTATGTAAATATTAATCCGAGTTCTATCTTTTCTTGCTCATTGCTCCTTTGGCTTTTTCCTTTGCCGCCTTCCCCTAGTTGCCGCTTTGTCAGCCGGATAACCGCTCTGCGGACTGCCGCTGGACCAAATGCCTGGCTACCTTGGGGAAAGCAAGTACTTGTCTTTCATTAGAGTTTATTTAACAAGTTGGATAGAATGCGGCAAGCCGAATACTTGCGAGTCGGCTCGTGAAAGGAGGCTGGAAGCCGGCTTAGGCTATGTTAATGTTTTAGGTCCTTAGCCATTTTTCGTGTGAATGCCCATTCATCCTTACTCCTGCCTACCAAACAGTCGCTCTGCGAGCTGTGGCTTCTGGCAAGAGACGGCTTAGGCGCCACACACTACTTGTCCGACTTCAGGAAACATTTCATAGCGCCAGACGGCGAGTCCCCCGGCCGACTAGTCGAACCCGGCGCCAAGCGGCGTAGCAAGAAGTAGCATACTCGAAGGCATAATTCTTATCATACAGATAATCAAAAGGGGCAGTCCCCGAGCTCGTCTCGGGGGGGCCGAAGTCTCGGTACTTTAATACAAAGGGGTACCGTGATACATACTGAATCAACTGTAAAGTCTTCGAAGGAGGTTTGCATTCCATGGCCGTTCCGACTCTATACCGGAGTCGTCTCTCTTGCATGCTCGGGGATTCTGAGCGTCAATCAGGTAGTAGGAGTCGTTGCCCAGCACTTTGCTGACAATGAAGGGGCCTCCCCAAGCTGCCGACAGCTTGTGCTGGCCGGCTGTCCGCTGGATCAGTCGGAGCACAAGGTCGCCCTCTTGGAAAGATCTTGGCCTGACCTTCCTATTGTAGTATCGGCCCAGGCTCTACTGGTAGATGCCGGACCGACTGAGTGCCAACAGCCGGCCCTCTTCCAGCAGATCGACGCCGTCTTGACGTGCTTCTTCTGCTTCCTCCTCGGTGTACATGGTGACTCGCGGGGAGTCAAATTCTATGTCCGTCGGGATGACGGCTTCAGCACCGTAGACGAGGAAGAAAGGTGTGAAGCCGATTGACTTGTTTGGAGTCATGCGCAGACTCCAGAGGACGGCTGGCAGCTCCTCAAGCCAACAGCTGGCCGAACGCTCCAGTGGTTCGACCAGGCGGGGCTTGATGCCGGATAGGATGAGGCCGTTTGCTCGCTCCACCTGGCTGTTTGACTGTGGACGGGCGACGGACGCTAAGTCCAGTCGGATGCCCTGCATTGCGCGGAAACGGGCCAAGGCTCCTTTGGCAAAATTTGTGCCATTGTCGGTGATGATGCTGTGTGGTATGTCGTACCGAGTCGTAATGTCGGCGATGAAGGTTACTGTAGTCGGACCATTCAACTTCTTTATGGGTTTTACTTCTATCCACTTGGTGAACTTGTCCACCGCGACAAGTAGGTGAGTTAGGCTGCCTCGTGCCGTCTTGAATGGTCCCACCATGTCCAGGCCCCAAACCGCAAAGGGCCAGGCGATGGGAATGGTCTTGAGCGCGGAAGCCTGCTGGAGTGGCTTGGAACGGAACATCTGGCACCCTTTGCAGTTTCTGACTAATTCCTTGGCCTCTTCTAGGGCAGTCGGCCAGAAGAAACCGTGCCGGAAGGCTTTGGCGACGAGAGCCCTTGAAGCCGCATGGTGGCCGCACTTGCCTTCATGAATGTCTCTGAGGATTCTTGGCCTTGTTCTGCCTCGACACAGTGTTGGTAGACGCCAGTGACACTGCGCCTGACCAGCTCTCTGTTGACTATGGTATAGGCTGCCGCTCGGCGTTGCACTTGCCGAGCCAGGATTTCATCAACTGGTAGCTCTCTGTTTAGTAGGAACTTGAGGATGGGCTGGGCCCATGAGGGTGCTGTTATTTCTTCAATTGCCACTATTGCGACTTGGACAAGGGCGGCTGGGCTGGGATCCGCGGCCGCTTGCTGGATCGGTGAAGTCCCCGGGCCGACTGGCGCAGTCCCCGGGCCGAGTTCCGGAGTCTTCGGGCTGACCGTCACAGTCCCTGGGCCGGTTTCTGAAGTCCCTGGGCCGGCTTCGACTGCGGTATTTTTGGAGCCGTCTGTAAGAATTCTTGTGCCGTCTGCTGGTGCTCTTGAGTCGGATCCGACTTCTTCGGGGGGAGCTGGCACAAAAATGGAGTCTGATTCTGGCGAAGGCTTGATAGACGGCTTGAGGAGGCGCTGAAGGGCGACGCCGGATGGAATTGCTTGACTGGTGGAGCCGACTCGTGTCAGGGCGTCCGCTTGGTCGTTGTCATTTCTTGGCACGTGAAGGAATTCACACCCCTCAAAATATCTGTTGAGTTGTTGCACCAGGAAGCGGTAGCTCGCCATGTTTGCATCTTTGGTTCCCAGTCGCCAGATGACTGCTGGACCACCAAATCGGAATCGCTGTAGCACGGGATCCGGCGGATGCCGAGTTCTTTGGCAAGCCGGAGCCCGTGAACGAGCGCCTCGTATTCGGCAATGTTGTTGGAGGCGCGAAATGGATCTGCAGTGCGTACTTGAGCTTGTCGCCCTTGGGGGAGGTGAGGATGACACCGGCTCCCAAGCCAGTGCAAATCTTGGAGCCATCGAAATGCATCCGCCAATGGGTGGAGTCGGGTGCTGGCGGTAGGTACTGGGTCTCGGCCCAGTCGACAAGGAAGTTGGCCAGTGCTTGTGACTTGATGGCGGTGCGGTGCTGGTAGTAGATGGTGTAGGGAGCCTGATCTATGGCCCAATTGGCTACTCGGCCCGAAGCATCACGGCTTCCGATGACCTCGGCCAGCGAAGCGGTGCAAACCACAGTGATTGGATGCTCTTGAAAGTAAGGCTTCAACTTCTTGGCGGCAAAATGCACGCCGTAGCATATCTTGTGGTAGTGGGGGTAGTTCTGCTTGCAGGTCGAAAGTACCTCGCTCAGGTAATATACCGGTCTCTGGACAGGGAGCATCTTGCCTTCCTCCTTGCGTTCAACTATGATAACTGTGCTGACTACCCGGCTGGTTGCGGCAATGTATAGGAGCATAGGCTCTTTAGGAGTCGGAGCCGCCAGCACAGGGGGAGTAGTCAACATCTTTTTCAACTCGATAAATGCTTCATCCGCCTTGTGGTTCCACTCAAAAAAGGTGGTCTTCTTCATCAGTTGGTACAAAGGGAGAGCCTTCTCACCCAGCCGACTGATGAATCGGCTGATGGACGCCAAGCAGCCGGTGAACTTCTGCACATCTAACAGTCGGCGGGGGACTTCCATCCTCTCGATGGCTTTGATCTTTACAGGGTTGCACTCTATGCGGCGTTCAGAGACCAGGAAGCCAAGGAGCTGGCCGGCTGGTACTCCGAAGACGCACTTCTCCGGATTGAGCTTGATCTGGAATCGGCGCAGATTCTCAAAGGTTTCTTGGAGATCTTCCAACAGTGTTCCACGCTTTTCCGTTTTCACCACCACATCATCCACGTAAACGTGGGAATTCCTGCCGAGTTGCTTGAGGAGACACTTCTGCATGCAACGCTGAAAGGTGGCGCCGGCATTCCTCAAGCCGAACGTCATAGTCAGGTAGTAGAAGGCTCCAAACGGCGTGATGAAGGCAGTCTTCAGTCTGTCTGCCGGGTTCAGCTTGATCTGGTGATATCCTGAATATGCATCTAAGAAGCTCAACAGCTTGCATCCGGCTGTGGAGTCTATCACCTGATCAATTCTTGGCAGAGGAAATGGATCTTTGGGGCAAGCTTTGTTGAGGCTTTTGTAGTCGATACATATCCGCCACTGCTTGTTCTTCTTCAACACTAGGACAGGGTTTGCCAGCCATTCTGGAAAGAACACCTCCATAATGAAGCCGGCCGCTAGGAGTCGGGCTATCTCTTCTCCAACAACTCTTCTCTTCTCCTCTGACAGGCGGCGCAAGGGCTGCCTGACGGGCTTCACATCAGATCGGACATGTAACTTGTCCTCGGCGAATTCCGTCGGTACACCTGGCATGTCTTTAGCGGACCATGCGAAGATGTCTCAATTCTCACGGAGGAAATCGACGAGCTCGCCTTCCTATTTGCTGTTTAGGTTTGCACCTATGACAGCGTGCCTCTCCGGGTGCTCCGGGTCCAAAGGTATCTCTTTGTTTCTTTAGCCGGCTTGAACGAACCCTCAGCTTTCGACTCCTTGGGGTCGGGCGACATCTCTGGCTACTTGCCGGCCATCGCCACAACCCGATCAAGGAGCCGCCTCTCAGCTGCGATCACCAGGGACTCGGCCAGCCGACTACTCTCGGTCGCACAGGCGGATGACTTCCTGTAGTCGCCGGCCACGGTCAGAATCCCCTTTGAACTTGTCATCTTCATCTTGAGGTAAGCGTAGTGGGGGACCGCCATGAACTTGGCCACAGCAGGTCGGCCAAGCAATGCTTGGTATGGGCTTTCAAGGTCCACCACTTCAAACCAAACTGGCTCTCGGCAAAAATGATCTTTGTCTCCGAAGAGGACATCTATCTGGATCTTGCCGAATGGGGAGCAAGAAAGGCCAGGTACAATGCCGTGGAAAACAGTTCGGCTGCTTTGAAGCTGTCTCTGCTTGATTCCTAATTTCTCCATGGTATCCTTATATAGGATGTTGATGTTGCTGCCTACGTCTATCAACACTCGCGAGAAGCGAGCGGCCCGCCTATCAGTGGCCAAGGTAGCACTCAGAACCAAGGCGTAGGAGCCCGGATTCGGCATCACCTCTGGGTGATCAGCTCTGCTCCAACTGATAGGCTTCTCGGACCAATGCATAAACTCCGGAGTATCTGATGCTACTGCACTTACTTCTTGCTGCTGCAATCGTCTGCTGTGTCGATCATCAGCCATACTGGTGAACACTACATAAGCTCCGTGCTCTTCTGGGTATTCATCTTGTACGGCGCCGACTGGCCTGGCAGCCGGCTGCTGGGGCAGCTGTCGAGGCGGCGGCCCAGCAGGCGGAGGAGGAAGGAGGCCGTCTCCTTTGGCGATTCTGGTGAGCCAGTGGCACTTTCGGGTGGTATGGTTTGATGGCTTCGCGCCGCTGTGGAACTTGCAGGAACCATCTAGAGTCTGTTCGTAAGAGAAGGCCGGCAACCAGTTGGACTTGCCGCCTTTCTGTCGCTTCACCGGAGGCTGCCCCTCAGGCTGTTGGTCTTCGACCGTCGCAACCTGCCGACTGCTGGAAGTCGGCTGCGGGGCCTTGCGCTTGTGATCATTCTGCTGCTGTCGCCGACTGGTGTCTCCAGCCGGAGTTCTGGGAGCTTGAGGGGCCACTTTGCCCGTTGCACTAACTTGAATCTCTGTCTTCATGGAGGAGTCCGCCGTGGCATACTTGTTTGCTATGACCAGCAACTCATCGAGGGTCTCTGGCTCGTCGCAGAGGAGCCTGTGCTTGACGAGGTGCCTTCTCTGCACCCGGCGGTGAAGTACTCGATAGCCTGCACCTCGTGCACGCCCTCGCAGGAGTTCCGAAGCTCGCATCATCGCGTGAGGTAATCGCGAGTCGACTCGTCTTTGCCTTGCACGCACAAGGAGAGCTGGCGCGGCTTGGGGGGTCGCTTGTATGTGCTTGTGAAGTTGTGGATGAAAGCCTCGGTGAAGTCGACCCAACTGTTGATGCTGCGAGGCTTCAAACTGTTCAACCATGTTCGGGTCGTACCCTGGAGCATGAGCGGAACGTACTTCACGGCAACGCGCTTGTTGCTGTTTGCTATGTTGACGGCTGTGGAGTAGTCAACTAGCCAATCTTCCGGCTTCATGGAGCCGGTGTACTTGGGCGTGTCTTGGGGGAGTGTGAATCCTTTGGGAAAGGGCTCGTCTCGGATGCGGGGTCCGAAGCAGGGCGGGCCCAGCTCATCTTCTTCTTCTAGCGCCAGGGATCGGTGGAGTCGGTCGATCCGGTGGCGGGCGGCGTTCTCTCCGACTCCCTCTCGACGGCCAAGGCGGTCACCGAGAGTCGGATGCCAAACAGGCGGCGGGGAGACTCGTCTTTCTCTTTGTGGTGGGGGAGGCAGGTAGTCACCCTGCCGTTCCACTACTCTCGGGCGGCCGTCTTGGTCGCGCTCGATGGTGATGCGAGTCCAACTGTGGCTGACAGCCGGATCCTTCTCTCTTCTTCCGCGGGCTCCGCCAGTCGGCGTCCGAGACGTCGCGCCTTGATCTCGGCGGGGAGGTAAGTTGTCATTTTGTTGTTGCGGCGCCTCCGTGCGGCAGCCGGCTTCGTTCTGTGCGGCAGCCGCTTTGAGGAGTCGCTGGACTCGCTCGGTCATCAAGCGGCGCTCTTCGCCTTCGAAGTTGTCTAGTTCATCCGCCCCGCCTGGGCAGCGCAGATGTTCTCCGCAGGCGTGGCATACACGGGGTGATCAGCCCCGAGCAGGTTGGCGATGGCCGTGCCGCATTGTCGGACTGCGCCTAGGCGGCTAGGCCCAGTCGGGACCAATGAGCCACCCACGGCGCGATCTATCTCGCGTTAGTAGGCCTCCGACAAGCGTCTCATGCTTGCCAGCTTCTTCGCGCCTTCGATGAGCTGAAGGCGGCGTGCCTCTAGCGTCTCGGCGTCGGCGTGCTCCAGAATGGGCGCCGTCAGGTCTCGTAGAGCCACGTTGAGAGGGTCATGAGCTCCTTCACCGGAGTGCTCGCCATGAATAATAACGAGCACCTCCGTGACGGCGCTTCCGACATTGGTGGGGAACGTGCCGAGCGACACGCTGTCGAAGTCGACCAGCATCGGGTCGGTGGACCCTACGGACTCCAAGTCCACGGCAGGCTCGCTGGCGACGTGGAGATGGTTGAGGAGGCCCGCGAGGAGGCTTTTGGGGCCACCCGTGCCCTCATCGGATGCAGGCTTGTCAGAGATGGAAACCTCGCCAAGAAGGTTAGCGAGGCAGCTCGCCGTGCAGGTGTCGTCGACGCCTTGCAGCGCGTTAGGGCAAGCGCCATCGGGCGTGCCGGGCTGGCTACGCTCGTAGGGGAGGAAGAGGGTTCCCATCCAGAGCAGGTCTCCGGACGACGGTGCACCTCACCCCACGGTGGGCGCCAAATGTCGGGGGTTGGGTGCGACATATGCCAAAGGATGGCTTATCATGGTGGGAGCGAGTAGAACGTCGCCGGTGCCAGGAAACGGGATGAGGCGAAGACATGCACGCCGGCAAATCTTACCCAGCTTCGGGGCTCTCCGGGGAGATAACACCCCTACTGCTGCTCTGCGGGGTCTCCGCATGATCACTAAGGCGTAGTGACTACAAGGTTGCTCCTAGACCTGTATTCGGGAGGTAGAAAAAGGCAAGGCTAGCTCTCTCCTTCCTATATGATCTGGTCTAATGCTAATGGATGCGAACCCTTTGCATGGGTGCTCCAGGGGGTTTATATAGGCCTACCCCCTGAGGGTATAGAGGTAATCCGGCTGGGCGCGGGCCCTAGCCGTCTATCTCTCAGGCTGCTGTCTTCTTTGCCGATTGCCGGGGCCCGCTGACTTGCGGGCCCCGCCGGCGAATCCGGCACTGTAGTCGTGCTTCTGATGACACAGGCTTGGTCATGGGGTCATGGCAACAGTGCCACCGTCTATCGGGTCGATCACTGCCGCCACCCCCCGTCTTGTCTGGTTAATGGCGCGTGGGACCCATGGGAGAGGCTGGCCGATTCTAGGGAGCCGACTCCCACAGGGCCGCCTTCGGGACGCATCCGCTGCCTTCCATGCTCTCACTGACAGGACGGTCCGCCGTCTCTGAGCCGTACAGGTAGGTCGTCGTGGCCACAGTGCGCCGCCCACTATGGTTGAGGTCAAGGCAGGCATGGCAACAGTGTCGGGCCATGCCGGAGATCTCCAGCGGTACGGCACGCTGTAGCCATGCCGGCCCCACGTAAGCAGGAGGTGACGGCCATGCCGTGGTCGTACCCGCCTCGCCTATCGTGATGAGAGTGGAGCCGCGGGCCGACTCTCTATAGCCGGCTCCTCCGGAAGTCGTCGGCCATGAGTCGGCTTATCGTGGAGTCGTCGTCTAGGACTCGGTTTATCGTGGAGTCGCCACCTGAGACTCGGCTTATCTTGGAGTCGCCATCTGAGACTCGGCTTATCTTGGAGTCGCCATCTGGGACTCGGTTTATCTTGGAGTCGCCACCTGAGACTCGACTTACCTTGGAGTCGCCATCTGAGACTCGGATTATCTTGGAGTCGCCATCTGGGACTCGACTTGAGGGGCGCAGCCTGCCCCGATGTCTTGAAAGGTTCTGGGGCTCGGGTTAGCCTACCCGTGGCCCATTACTCCGACAATGAGTAGCTTGGTGAACTTAACCCCCCACCTGAGGTGCCACCACCAAAGCCAGATGACCCGGATTATCAATCCGGGGAGGATGATCCTCTCTGCTCCACACAATGGGTTGCTCAGACCAACGTAGGTAATTGGGTACTGCCGGTTCAATAGCGTTAACTGCCCTCTTATGAAGCTTCTAATCGCGTTTGCTCAAGCTAGTGGTAAAAACATGATATTCCCCACTGTTCAACTGCTTCGGGTGACTCTGATAACCTGATTGCTGCTGATTCCCCAGATTATTCTGCTGGTTGTGACCACCTTGGTTGTTCTGGTTGCCCTGATTACCCTGAAATCCTGACTTTGAACCGCCTCCGCCATAACCCGGCCCGTGAGATCTTGGACCTGAACCGCCAGACAGACCCTGATCAAACCGGACAAGATCAGAGTTTTTGAACTCCCTCATAATGAAGCAATCCTTCCAGAGGTGCATGGCCGGAACCTCCTTCGTCCCGTGCTTTGGGCAGGGCTGGTTTAATAGGCGCTCCAGATTCATGCCTCCACCACGCTGGGGCGGTTTACCCTTACGATGTTGTGCATTAGCCTGCACATTGGTGTTAGCCACAAAATCCGAATTGTCTGCTTTACGCTTAACATTGTTCCCATGGCCCGCCTGGTTATGTTGATGTCCCTTTGCACCGCCGTTCTTCTTTCCCTTCTCCGGCTTCTCTTCGTCAGACTCGGGATCCTTGGTATTATCAGAATCGGCATACTTAACCAACGGCCATAAGCGTTCCCATGTCATTACAGTGACGTTTGAGCCATCCCAATTTCTGCTTCTGCGACTTTGTCAGAAAATAGCCACCAGAAATCAACTTCCTCTTCTTGCTCTGTCCAGTTGATGGTGTTACGGACGGTTGAGTCAGCTTGAGCACAAAGATCCCTGGTTCCACAGGTAACTTAAGTGCGGTGCACTTTGACAGGCCATCGGCAATGTCATTCTGAGCTCTTGGAACATGTTCCATCTGTAGGCCGTCAAAGTGCTCTTCTAGCTTTCTCACTTCATCAACGTAAGCTTCTATCAATGGACTCTGATAATTCTTGTTCACTTGGCGGACGACAAGCTGTGAGTCACCCCTGACAATGAGCTTCTTGATCCCAAGGTCTGCTGCGATCCCGAGACCGGCAAGCAAACCTTCATACTCTGCGGTATTGTTCGTTGCTTGCTCCTTGGGAAAGTGCATCTGGACTACGTACTTGAGGTGTTCTCCGGTGGGTGCGACAAGTAGCATGCCCGCACCGGCGCCTTGCAGCGAGAAGGCACCATCAAAGTACATCAGCCACTCTTTGCTTGCTTCCTTGACGCGGATGCTTGTCTCTGGAATTTCTTCATCTTGTGTTGGCGTCCATTCTGCTAAGAACTCTGCCAATGCTCCGCTTTGGATAGTTGAAGTGCTTTCAAACTTGAGGCCAAAGCTTGACAGTTCCAGTGCCCACTCGACAATCCTGCCTGTTGCTTCTGGATTTTGCAGTATACTCTTTAGCGGAAAACGAGTGACGACTGTGATCTCATGTGCTTGGAAGTAATGGCGCAGCTTTCTCGAGGCCATGAGAAGGCCGAAAAGCAATTTCTGCACACCAGAGTACCTTGATCTAGCCCCCTGCAGAAGGGAACTGACAAAGTAAACTGGGCGCTGCACCATTCTTTTCTGCATCTTGTCACGCTCCTACGCAGATCCATCTTTGTCGGGACCAGAGCTTGCCGGTGAAGTCCCTTGCTTGCCGCTGGATGCCTCTGCCGTGGTTGCTGGCTCATCATCCGCCTCTCTCTCCGCTACTAACGCAGCGCTAACCACTTGATTGGTTGCCGCTATATATAGCAGCAACTTCTCTTGTGGCTTAGGTGCGACAAGTGTTGGAGTGGAGGACAGGTATCTCTTTAAGTCCTGCAGCGCAGCCTCCGCCTCCGGAGTCCATTTCATTGGACCTAGAAATAACCCTGCTGAGAGCAGCTACGCAACTGGCAAGTCTTCGTACATCCTTGACGCGCTTTGGTGCTTCAATCTGCTCAATGGCCTTGATCTTGTCGGGATTGGCTTCAATTCCTCGCTGAGACACGAAGAACCCGAGAAGCTTGCCGGAAGGGACTCCAAACACACACTTCTCAGGGTTAAGCTTGAGGTTGATCTTGCGCAGATTTGCAAAGGTTTCGTCTAAATCTTGAATCAGAGTTGCCTTGTCCTTGCTCTTGACCACTATGTCATCCATGTAGGCTTCCACATTTCTGTGCATTTGTGGCTCAAAAGCGTCGTGGACTACCCTAGCAAATGTTGAACCAGCATTCTTTAAACCGAAGGGCATCCGTACAAAACAGTATGTGCCACATGGGGTGATGAATGCGGTTTTCTCCTCATCCTCTTCTGCCATGAAGATCTGATGGTATCCTGAGTATGCATCAAGAAATGAAAGCAAGTCACATCCGGCCGTGGAGTCAACAATCTGGTCGATGCGTGGCAAGGGAAATGGGTCTTTGGGACAAGCTTTATTGACATCGGTAAAGTCGATACAAAGCCTCCATTTCCCATTTGCCTTGCGCACGACTACAGGATTAGCCAACCACGTAGGATGGAGCACTCCTCTGACAAGGCCTGCTGCTTCCAATTTCTTGATTTCTTGTGTAATGAATTCTTGGCGCTCCACTGCCTATTTCCTGACTCTCTGCTTGACGGGCCGCGCATGAGGACAGACGGCAAGATGGTGCTCGATTACTTTCCTGGGAACACTGGTGATGTCAAACGGTTGCCACACAAACACGTCGATGTTCGCCCGCAGGAAAGCAACGAGCGCGCCTTCCTATTTAGGGTCGAGAGTGGTACTGATGGTGAAGGTACCACCAGTGCCGTCCTCCTTGGCGGACACCTTCTTGGTCTCTGGTGGAGCTGCCATTGTCTTCTTACACTTGCCGGTGGAGCTCGATGGTGCGTCCTCGACGGTAGCGCAGCACTCCGAAGAGGTGCGCTTGCCGGAGTGGGCATCAGAACTCTTGCCGGGCTTGATCTTCTTCTTCGCCCCGGGGGCTTCAGCGGCAAGTGACTTGCGATCTGTTGCTGCTGCTTCCTAGTAGATCTTGTCGGCGCAGATAAGAGCATCCTTCTTGTCGCCAGGGACAGAGATGACACTTATCGGGCCTGGCATCTTCAATATGTTGTAAGCATAGTGAGAGGCTGCCATGAATTTGGCGAGTGCTGGACGTCCGAGTATCCCATTGTAAGGCAATGGAAAATCAGCAACGTCAAAAGTGACCCTCTCAGTCCTGAAGTTCAACTCGCTGCCAAATGTTACCGGCAACGTGATCTTTCCCTTCGGCTTGCTCCTTCCCGGATTGATTCCTTGGAACGTGCCGGTCTCTTCGAGCTCGCTATCAGGGATCTGGAGTTTTTGGAGTACCACGGAGGAGATCAAGTTCAAGCCGGTCCCGCCGTCAATTAGCATCTTAGTGACCTTGAGGTTGCGGATAGTTGGTGAGACCAACATCGGCAAGCACCCGACCGCAGTTATGTGATCAGGGTGGTCCTCAATATCAAAGATGATAGGCGTGCTGGACCATTTCAGAGGCTTGCGTGACTCGATGGGTGGTTCTGCTGCATTGACTTCCCGCACCAACTGCTTTAGCTGGCGGTGTGAAGTATGCAGAGAAGCACCGCCGTCAACGCACAGGACCTCTGTGGCTTTCTGGAACTCCTGCTCGTCGGTCTTGTCATCATCCATGTCTTCATCGTCATCGTCATCTTCATCCTTGTCGCGGCCGCGGGGAGGTCTGTCTCCTTGCCGCTGCTTGGCTTTGCCGCGGCGTCCTCCTCGGCCGGGACGTTTCTTGCTGGCTCCTCCAGCACCTTCCTGGGCTTTCTCCTTGTCGCGTCGCTCGTATTCAGCCTTTTGCTGCTCGACAAGCTGCTCGACCTTCTTGCAGCTCTGGAGGTCATGGCCCTTGGTGCGGTGGATCTTGCAGTACTGCTTGTTGGTGCCGTCCTGCTTGTCGGTGACCGCCACAGCCTGGTGGTTGGTGCCCGCGGCAATCTCCTTGCCGGAGCTACCAGCTTTGGCTTTCTTGCCGGACTATTCAATGACTAGCACTTCTTTGCCTTTCTTCTTCCTGTTGTTCCACTGCCGGTTTTTCCTTGCCGGGGCAGTCTCCTCGCTATCAGATCCTCCTGCTCATGTATTCTCCCCGGGAAGTTTCCTCCCTTCCTCAGCACGTGCACAATTGTCGGCCAGGGAATATAGCTCGCTGACGTCTCTGATCTTGCACATCGCCATCTCCTCCCGCATCCTGCGGTTCCGCACATTCTGATGGAACGCGCTGATTACCGCGGCAGGGTGGACATCTGGGATGTTGTGCTGTACACGGCTGAATCTCTGAATGTACTTGCGCAGGGGTTCTCCTTCCTTCTGGTTGAGCAGATGAAGATCGCTCTCTTGGCCATGAGGCTTGTGGCCGCCTGTAAAGGCGCCAACAAACTGATGGCATAGGTCTGCCCAAGAGGATATGGAGTTGTCCGGCAAGTGCATGAGCCAGGATCTGACATTGGGCTTGAGCACCAGCGGGAAGTAGGTGGCAAGGATCTTGTTGTCCCGTCCCCCGGCAGCTTGCACCGTGATGGTGTAGATGCTGAGGAACTCCGACGGATGCGACTTGCCATCGTACTTCTCTGGCACGTCTGGTTTGAAATTCTTTGTGCTGGGCCACTGGACTTGCCGCAGCTCACGAGTGAACGCAGGGCAACCTACCGCGTACGGCAAGCGCCTGGTTCCCCCAGCGCATGCACGTCGACAGAGGGCCCAGCGCGCTAGTCTGATTGACATCGCGCTTCTCTTTGGCGCTCGATGCGAGTATGAGCGTCTTCTTGCTGTCGTTCGTGAAGAACTTGGCGCGGATCGTGACGAGATCGTGGATCCGATGATGCGGTGGAGTCGCTATCGAGGTGGATCCGACGAGTCGGCGATCTTGGCCTTCAGGGTGGAGAGTGCATGGTGGTTGCACCCCCACCGGTTTCGTCGCCATCGGCTCGCGCCTAGTAGTTTTGCCGTGGCAGCGATGTATTCGGCTGCCGCGGAGTGTCGCCGTTGGCGAAGCCAATGAGACTCTGAATGGTGGCCCTCCATTGGTCGATCTTGTCTTCTGTTGGAGGGTAATCCAGGAGCAGTTGAGCTCGCGCCAAAGCTTCTGCTGGAGTGGTGGGTGGCAGTGGTGAGCGGTGCGAGGAGCGGGATATGCTCGGACTTCTAACTATGTTAGAAGGAGCAGTATCCCGTCCAGGCGACCGTGTCTTGCTCGTGCCAGCATGTTGGCGTGCGTGCTGGTCTTGAGCACCCCGAGATCCACCAGCTCGATCTTGGCCCAACAGACGTATGGTACTGCGAGTACCATGACGCTGTCGGTCCTGCGCCTCCTGAGATGGGCGCGGAACATGTACGGACGCCGAGGTCTGCGCAGCCTTGTCCTTGGACCTGGCAGCGTCGTGAGCTCCCTCGTCGATGTCCGTTCTTCCGTCGGCGTCTGCCCCCCCCCCACTCGTTTGCTCCGGTGGTGGTGGGATCGACGTGGACGGAGCAGCTGCCGCCGAAGTCTTCTTCTTCGGTGGCATGTCAATGAAGAAGATGAAGATCTAGCTCGTGTGAACACCGGATCAGGTTCACACAATCTCGACACCCCCTACCTGGCGAGCCAAAGATGTCGGGGAAGCTGATCCATGAACAGCTATGGGACCGGCGGACCGGGTCCCTTTCGGTTCGGCGCGGGGTGGAGATCGCACGAAGAGCAGATCGAGGCGAGGCACACGAGCAGTTTACCCAGCTTCGGAGCTCTCCGGAGAGATAACACTCCTACTGCTGCTTGTCTGGTTGTATTGAGTTCTTGCTCGGGTGTGCTGAGTGCTATAGTACACACGAGACCGAGCGTGAGTGTTTTCTGGTTTTGAACCGAACCAACCGAACCCCCTCTACGTTGCGCACGGGCCTCCTTTTATATGCTCAAGGGGTCACCGACAGATGGCAACGTAGACAAGGGTAAAAATGGAAAAAGAGGGGTGGTTGGTACAGCTACCTGTATAGTGTATCCTACCTAACCCTGACGGCAAGGGACAAGGGCATTAAATGCCTGTCTGCGTCGCCCAAATAGTGCAGAAAGGGAACATCAGGGGCGCCACCGCTTGCCACGATGGCAATCTTGTCAGCGTCGCATGCCGCCGCGCACCGCTGGCTGCACAGCCTCTCACCACGCGCGCCTGGAAAGGCCCCCAGGGCGACACGTTGGTGGATGTGCTGGAGCGCCGGTACAGAGTGGTTGCCTGCCGCGGCAAGCGCCTTGCCGCGGCCGTTGTCTTGCCGCGCCCGGAAGCTTGTCACTCACCGGGCCTTGCCGGGATGCGTGGCGCGTCGCGGCAAGTTCCTTGAGATGCCTTGGTTGGCCTTCCCGGCAAGCTCCTCTTGCCAGGGCCTTGTCTCCTTGACTTGAATACTTTGTTCTTGAATGGCTCCAAAGGAACCACGGAGGACCTTGTCAGTCACCCGGCAAGCCTTGCCGCGGGGTGCTGCAACTGCCCGTGCACAAGTTCGGGATACTAGGGTACCCCTACTCTAGTAGACCGACAGACTTAAACCAGCAATTGCCCTCCAATGCTATGATCGCCGAATCAGCATTGATACGGTCCGATGAATGTAGGATTTCCGAGACCCGGTGCACCCAATGAGTCGTTGATTTGTTTTCTCCTTGGACACAAGCAGCCAGATCCATGATTGACATGGGTTGCTTCCACGTATCTTTGAAGTTTGCTATGAACCGGGCCTTCAACTCACCCCATGAACCGATGGAGTTAGTTGGCAGGCTTTTTAACCAAGTATGAGCCGTTCCATCCAACATTATGGTGAAGTACTTCACACATGCCGCTTCATCTACATCCAGCATCTCCATGGAGATCCGGCCCGCGCCCGCAGGCCGTCCCAGGCACCCACAGGCCGGCCTACTTCACGGGTCCTAGTCGGCTCACGAAGCAGAGCCGCCCGCACGGGGACTGACCAGAGGCGCGGCTCTGACGTAGGGTTTCCCGCCGCCGGCCGAGGCGCCGCCGAATCCCAGGAGCCCCGACGCCTTCCGTCAAGGCAGAACGCCGCCCGACCAACACCCCGACTAGGTGGCAGCCGTGCCGCCGCAACCTCCGACGAGCCGCCAAGGGAGTCCACCACCGCCTGGAGCCTAGTTGCTCGGGGCCGGGGTGTAGGCACCGGGAGACGACGCGACCGTGGATACAGCGCCACGGCGCCGGGCCGGGCACGCCACCGCCAGGAATTCCTCGAGGATCGGGTGCGCCAAGGAAACTGGGTGCTCCACGCGACCCCCCCCCTCCCCACTCCTCGTCAGCGTCAGCCAAGTCGGCCCAGGAGAAGGTGGCGCGGGCAATCCGCGGGGTCGGGATCGGCGGCAGCACGGCGGCGCCGGTTCTGGACGGAGCAACCACAGCAGCGGGTGCCACCGCGTCGGCGGCGAGCAAGGCGGTCGGCAGCACCGCCCGGTCCTCCTCCTCGAAAGAAAGTTGTCATACATGACAACTAAAGTTGTCAACCTCGTTTTACTAAACTCGCCATAAAAAACGTCCGTTGTTGTTATGTTTTCGTGCCACACATGTGACGCTTATTAGGGTCCAAAAATACCCAAGCCTCTATTCCAGGCAAGGTACTCGCTCCAAGAATCATCCACTTGGCTGAAAGTGATGTTCGGTAAATATGAACGTGGCACGTGCCTTTTTTGGTACCTGGCAGTGTAGAAACACCTTGTGTACTCAGTTATTTCATTCAAATTTTTTGAATGTGGCGATCGTCTTGGTTGGTTTAGCGTTTTTTGTTGGCTGTGCGGTAGTTTGGCATGGCCGTTCTGCTTCCTTTGACTTCTATTGGGTATTCGCCGTTGGGTTCCGTGTATGTCTCTATCAGTTGATCTGGTCGTGCTGCTGTTGGTGCAGTTCTCGCGTCGCTTTCCGTTGGTATTTGGCGCTGGCTTCCGCTTCTGTCGCTGTCCGGCGGTTCTGTGTTGTTTGCATGGGCAGGCTTCTTTCTCTTTCTGGGCCGCATGTCGCTCTGCAAGGCCGTTTCTTTACGATCCACGTGTGGTGGTGTGCGTAGCCGAATCCCAGGAGCCCCGACGCCTTCCGTCAGGGCAGAACGCCGCCCGACCAACACCCCGACCAGGTGGCAGCCGTGCCGCCGCAACCTCCGACGAGCCGCCAAGGGAGTCCACCACCGCCTGGAGCCTAGTTGCTCGGGGCCGGGGTGTAGGCACCGGGAGACGACGCGACCGTGGATACAGCGCCACGGCGCCGGGCCGGGCACGCCACCGCCAGGAATTCCTCGAGGATCGGGTGCGCCAAGGAAACTGGGTGCTCCACGCGACCCCCCCCCCCTCCCCACTCCTCGTCAGCGTCAGCCAAGTCGGCCCAGGAGAAGGTGGCGCGGGCAATCCGCGGGGTCGGGATCGGCGGCAGCACGGCGGCGCCGGTCCTGGACGGAGCAACCACAGCAGCGGGTGCCACCGCGTCGGCGGCGAGCAAGGCGGTCGGCAGCACCGCCCGGTCCTCCTCCTCGAAAGAAAGTTGTCATACATGACAACTAAAGTTGTCAACCTCGTTTTACTAAACTCGCCATAAAAAACGTCCGTTGTTGTTATGTTTTCGTGCCACACATGTGACGCTTATTAGGGTCCAAAAATACCCAAGCCTCTATTCCAGGCAAGGTACTCGCTCCAAGAATCATCCACTTGGCTGAAAGTGATGTTCGGTAAATATGAACGTGGCACGTGCCTTTTTTGGTACCTGGCAGTGTAGAAACACCTTGTGTACTCAGTTATTTCATTCAAATTTTTTGAATGTGGCGATCGTCTTGGTTGGTTTAGCGTTTTTTGTTGGCTGTGCGGTAGTTTGGCATGGCCGTTCTGCTTCCTTTGACTTCTATTGGGTATTCGCCGTTGGGTTCCGTGTATGTCGCTATCAGTTGATCTGGTCGTGCTGCTGTTGGTGCAGTTCTCGCGTCGCTTTCCGTTGGTATTTGGCGCTGGCTTCCGCTTCTGTCGCTGTCAGGCGGTTCTGTGTTGTTTGCATGGGCAGGCTTCTTTCTCTTTCTGGGCCGCATGTCGCTCTGCAAGGCCGTTTCTTTACGATCCACGTGTGGTGATGTGCGTAGTCGGTCCGCTTTTACCGTAAAGAAATGGGATTCCCTATTTGGCGCTGCAGGCGCCGGTTATTACTGTTTTTGCAAACTGGCGCCTACAGCGTACCGACCTCTGCCGCGACTGGGCCGGCCCATGTATGCTTTATTCTATTTAGAACAAAAAAGATATGCAGCAACGAGAGTTCGAACTCACAATCGGCCCATGTATGCTTTATTCTATTTAGAACAAAAAAGATATGCAGCAACGAGAGTTCGAACTCACAATCTCCTCCTCCTACGCCAAGATTGCAACCACTAGGCCAGTGACGAACTCGTGTTTTCTAGCTTCTTGCCTCCATTTTATTTCCTTCTTCAGTCACGGGAGTCCTCCGGTTTTGGGAAGCTTCCAAAAGCTTCCTAAACCATTTTTTTTGGTTCGCTGGTCATTTCCCATGCGGTTTTGTTTGCGTTTTCTTTATTTCCTTTTTATTGTGTTCTTTTTTGTTTCTTCAATGTCTCTTTTATTTGAAGTTCATGTTTTTAAAGAAAAATCAATGATTTTTTTCTTTTTAGTGCTTCAAAAAAACCGAGGAACTTTTAGCAAATTGATGAACTTTTTCCCAAACACGATGAACTTTTTTCCAAATATGATGAACTTTTTTCAAATTCGGTGAACTCCTTTTTCAAAATCGGTGAACTTATTTTTCAAACTTGATGAACTTTTTTTATTTTTTTGAACTTTTTCTCAAAATCGATGAACTTTTTTTCAAAATTGATGAACTTTTTTCAAAATCGATGAACTTTTTTGCAAATTTGATGAACTTTTTTCAAAATCGATGAACTTTTTTGCAAATTTGATGAACTTTTTTATTCAAATAGATGAACTACTTTCATTGTTCGATGAACCTTTTTTAACTTTGTAAACTCTTTTTTAATACATGAATTTTTTAAAGTTGGTGAACTTTTTTCACATGTTCATGAGCTTCATTTGTAATATGTGCACATTTTTTCAAATAAATGTAAAATCTAAAAGCTACAGTGTAATAAGAAATTAATAGTGCGTCAACGTTTCTATTCTTTAAATGGTTCACGCTGTAAATAAGCATTAGCATTTGGCTGGTCGAGTGGTTACACTCGCCGTTTGTCAGCGCTAGGGCGTGAGATCGAATCTCGATCGATAGCAGTTTTTTGGCCGTGCTTTTTTCGCGCAACGCTATTGTGGGCCGGCCCATCCAGTCACTGCTGCAGGCGCCAGTTAGTTTGCGCGGCGCTGAAGGCGCCCAATAGGAGGTCCCTAAAGAAATCCCTGCCGCTTCGGTCGTGTAATCTAGAGGATGATGGTTCTTTTCATCGGTGCCGCTTCCGTCATCTAATCTAGAGACCTTGACGCATGCATCTACCGCCTTCCCCGTGCGGTCACTGCACCGTTGTACATGGCTATATATAAGAATCGTCTCGCGGGAATGAGCCGGCTACTACGCCCTGGCCTTGCTCGGCTCCTCGTGCAGCGTGCACCATGTGAGCGAGAGTCAGCTGCTACATCCTCGCCATACTCCGCCCCTCGTGCCGTAACCGCCGCATGGGCCGCTCCAAGCGCGTCAGGAAGGCCGCAGGGGTGCAGCCACTGCTGATGTCATCCGAGGAGGCCAACCTCACACGTCTCCCATCAAAGGACCTGCCGTCCTTGTCCGCCGGCGTCGGGTCCCTCTGCTAGAGGCTCACAGGTGTTGTTCGGCCGGTGGGGCTACGAGGCGCGGCACCAGGAGCTCCAGCGGCAGCACGAGAGGATGGAAAGGTACATGATTTGTGCGGACACGTAGGTACCTACTCCCGCCACTCCTTGACAACCCATGGACGACACTCTGGCCTGCCGGCTCCTCCCCCTGCACCGGCTGCGAGGCGGCGGCCGCGACAGACATGTGTGAGCCACGTTTCCACTGGTGTGTGACGCGGTCACTGTCGGCGTCACTGTCGGCTTCCGTTCCCCGTTCGGCTGCCCGTCCTAGAGACGCAACTACGTCCTCACCAGTTGGGCAACGGCGCAGCTCCATGCAAGCGGCCGCAGGTATATTCACCATCGCCTCGGTTCCTCGGATGCGTGCTCATTCACTTTCAAGAGGATGGATCCACTTAACCGTAATTCAGTGGTATTTGTTGTTGATTAATGTGCACGAGTTCTGTTTCCCTTTTCAAGATTCATTTGTGAACTGCCGTCTGCATGCTGTACAAATTATGTTGTACAACTGTGCAAGTGAAGCCCTATTTCAGAAAAACTTCACATAACAAATCTGGTGTTCGCAGTTGTCTCTGGCGCGCTGGCGTTTATGTCGGCAAGTTTGAGGAAGGATGACAAGGCTATGGGGATGCGCACATATCAAGACCTCCCAGGCTGCTGCTAGCGGCGATGCTGAAGAAAGCCGCTGTTAGTTTGTGGGATTGCGCAAGAAGCGGCGAGGGCTGCATCCGCCCGACCCGGCTGTTCCTTTTCCTAGCCTCCAGTCTCAGTCGCAGGCTCGCAGCACACAGCACAAAAGCAGTGGCAAGCGAGGAAGGCGCCGTGTTGTTGATCGCCGGAGCTGCACCGACGGTTCATCATTGCCCCGCACCAACTCGATGGCCCCAAGGCGAGAGTTTCTGAAATACAATTTTCTCCAATTTCTAGATATAAGATGAGGAACACGTACTACATGTAGCAAACTAGCAATTAATAAATTTCATTCATAGAGACATAAGCATCAAATTATTGAGGCTTACATGATTGTGTTTTCTTGACATGATTGTAGTTCCTACTCCAAAGCAGATCAGAAGGAGCTGATGAAGGTGCAAAGCCTGACAGACGAAGTGAAGAGCCATCTCCGCAAGTAATTTCAGACGGCGGGGGTATATATAAGTGTTCTTTCTCAGGGCATGTATTCGATTAGCAGAAAATTGGTGAACATGTAGTGCCAAACATCAGGTGTGCAGTGATGAGTTTTGCCGTGGAGGTGGGCGCGAAAAAATTAGCAGATGATGGGGTCATAGCTAACGAGGAAATTGCACAATAGATTTTCAATGGTGTCGATATTGAGGAGGAAATATTTGATGTATTCATCAAAGCTTTGCTCCCATGGTTCAATCTGGAATACACTGTGTAGCGTTGGAGGTAGTGTGTTCTTTAAAAATTCTATGTCACACTATAGGTTGTTAAATTCCCTACGATGCAATTATGTTGTAGACTGACCGGATGTTCTTTGGAGCAGGTGCTGCTGGCGATGACAGTAGTTGTCAGCGGCAAAGCTGGACCTGAAAGAAGGCATGCTTAGTTTATTTTTAGTTAGGTAATACAGTACATACTGTACCACTAAATACAGTTTGTACTGTAGCTGTATTCATCCTACAAAGAAATGTCCCTCCTTGCCGTCTTCAGGTCATCTTAGTTTGTTTGACGTGAGACCTTCATCGTCCATGGAAGAATCATGATTAATTAGCTGCCGCCTGGACTTTTCCGAGGACTTTGATATGAGATACTGGATACCTCCTAATTAACTCTTAACCACGTGCAGCATGTTAGGGTGTCTTACGCGTCATCGCTTGAAAGAAAGTGAGTACTATTTGTGTTTGTACAATTCGACGAGAAAATAAATAGCTGTTGTTCACGAACTGATAATTTCCTCGGCACTTTGAAGAGAAATGTTTGCAACATCTTCAAAATTATGATCACTTACATTTATGCATGATAAAGGATGATCGGTGATCTACATGTCGCAGTGCGTTCTACGTGAGGTAGTCAGTCTCAAAGCCGAACTGCAGATCCATGGCTGTGACCACTAGACACGACCTCATGATGCCATAGAAGCCTGGGTAATGGTAGACCTCCCATGCCAACCAGCCCAGCATGAACAACAGAAAGTTACATTCATCGGTACACCAGCTAGCAGAAGTAACGCTACAATATGGTCATCAACGACCAAAACTACCACCCCTAAAAAACAACCAAAACTACCAAACTTTTGAGGTCGTTGCAAAGAGAAGCCTATTTACGATGCAAGAATGGATTCAGGGCAGGCCAAATATTGGCAGTCCAACATGGGAGTCCAACAGGTGACCTCTCAGCAGAAGCAATTGGCAAGGCAATATTCATACGTCATATAGCAATATACACTAGGATTTACATCACATGTGCCAAAAATAACATACACACAAATACCGTATCAACGGGGCGCGGCGTGCCGCCGCACGGGTTATGCTAGTAAAAACTTATTACGAAGCAGCACAAGCCGCTGTTGAGCTTTTCAGACATAGCCGCTGTCAAGTTGGAAAGCCATCGAGCAGCTGGGCCGTATCTCTTTTGGAAACCATGATACGGGCATGTTTATTTGTGGCCAGTACCAAAACCCTGATTGTAACGACTCCTCCTCCAATCCAACTATATAAACAGCTAAAGATCAAGGGCGTTTGTTGTCAGGACGACGACACGTACCAGAGACGTTTTTTTTTCAGAACGGGAAGACCAGATACGATGGGAATCCCCTTTGCCATGGCCTCGCCGACCACGTCGTCGTTCGGCGGCGGCACCGTCTTAGCCGGTTTGACGCCGCGCGTCCTCGGCACCGGGTCTCACCTGTTTCAGATGGACGGCTACTCGATAGCCAAACGCGTACCCACCGGCACGGGTTTCAAGTCCACAACTTTCACGGTGGGAGGCTACCGCTGGGTTCTGTACCTCTACCCCAACGGCGGCCAAAACGACGGCTTCATGTCCGTCTTCCTCGTCCTCCTCGAGGTCGCCAAGAACATTATCAGGCTGCAATTCGAGCTCAGCTTCATCGACGAGGTTGAGAAGCAGGATCCGGAGCACATCCGCACAAGGCAGGCCATCGATCTAATTAGCAGCAACTACGGCGTGGGCTACCACAAGTTCATCGCGTTGGAGGCTCTTGAAAAGTCGAAGCATCTCAAGGAGGATCGCTTCACCATCCGGTGCGACATTCTCGTCACGGAGAGACTTGCCGCCCAGAGATGCGCGGGCTGCAACCTTCGGTCGCCGTCGCTGGCGGTTCGGCCGGCCCCCCATGTGTGTTTCTGCGACGTCTGCCACGACACCAGCCACGACGACCCGTCCGCAAACCAATGCGCAGGCTGCCATGGACCCTTCACCGCGATTTTCCTGGCCTTCTCTAGGCTTCCATATGGTCATCTAGAGTTAGACTAATTTCCGTAACAAGTTCGATCTTTGCTGTAACTTTTTGCCATTACTTATGAGTTCTTTTTTTTTAACATCATTACTTATGAGTTCTACGAGACATGTGGTTCTATGTTAGAATGACCTTGCCTTAATTCTCGGGAATGCTACACGTATAGGGGCATACTTTTTTTGGAAGACTTACTTTATTAACTAAATAATAGTTACATGTCAGCTAGATGGACTCATTCGGGGCATCAACCCAAAGAGAAGGGTTATTTGCACGTCGCCATCTTGCCAACTCATAAGCTACATAATTTATCTCTCTAGTATAATGCTCAATAGTAACCCTCTCGAAATCTAGTAAAATACTACAACAATTATCAAGAACCGGCGCTGCCACCATAGAGAACCCTTCGTTGCAGTTTACAACATCCATCACCGTGCTGTTGTCC